>NC_061513.1:45427574-45492132 GCF_022539505.1 Lolium rigidum | reverse complement strand
GAAATTTGGAGTGATTTAGTCATACTCCCGCCTAGGCGTATAATATGCATACTCGTAGTCTTCATAGCCGCCGCCGTTGTACCGGTAGTCGTCGCCTTCTAAGTTGCCGGCGTCGTCGTCGCCGCCGCCGTGCTGTCGGGCGGCGCTCGTGGCTCGAACCGAGGGTAGCGCAGGCGGGGGATATCGCCGGCCGTGATGTAGTCCATGACGCTCTGCAGAGTCCGGCCGTACCACCATAGCCGACGGCCGGATTCGTGGAAGTTTCCAGGAGGCAGACCGTCCTCCTCATACCTGGCGAGCGTCCTCTCACGCCGATTGATGAAGAAGGCGTCCCAAGTATGCTGGTTATCGGGATGCCAGCGGGGATTCATCCGCTGCTCCGGCGTGAGGTCGAGGTAGTAGTGGTTCGTGATGGCCGCCCGGCGCGCAGTACCCGAGGGACGGGAGGGACCGGCACGCCGCCGGCGCTTAGGCTCCAGCCCGGCGAGGACGCGGTAGCCCGGAGGGCAAGGGTAGTTCGAGGCGCAAAGCTCCTCCACTCGCTGGTAGGTTAGAGTGGGTGCGGTGGAAGCCATGAGAGAGTGATGAGAGATTGTAGAGATGTGATAATGCTGGCCAAGCCGGGCTACCTATATGTAGTGACAAATGGCGGGAAAAATGGGAGCGGGAAGACGAGGAGGCGGGAAGAAAGAGGCGGGAAGAAAGTGGCGGGAAGAAAGAGGCGGGAAGAAAGTGGCGGGAAGAAAGTGGCGGGAAGAAAGAATTTTTTGATATATTATTTTTCTGATTTTTTTGATATATTATTTGTATTTTTAAGAATTTGAATTGAATTAGTTTTATTTTTTTGATTTTTTTGATATATTATTTGTATTTTTAAGATTTAGAAATGAATTAGTTTTATTTTCCTGAATTTTTTCATACATTATTTGTATTTTTAACATTTAGAAATGAATTAGTTTTAATTTTCTGAATTTTTTGATATAATATTTGTATTTTTAAGATTTTGAATTGAATTAGTTTTATTTTTCTGAATTTATTGATATATTATATGTATTTTTCAGATTTTGAAATGAATTAGTTTTATTTTTCTTTACTTTTTGATATATTATTTGTAATTTGAAAAAGAAAAGTAATTTGAAAAAGAAAAGTAATTTGAAAAAGAAAAGTAATTTGAAAAAGAAAAGTAATTTGAAAAAGAAAAGTAATGTGAAAAATAAAAGTAATTTGAAAAAGAAAAGTAATTTGAAAAAGGAAAGTAATGTGAAAAAGAAAAGTAATTTGAAAAAATACCTTTAGTCGCGGTTGGTGTGGCCAACCGCGACTAAAGGCTACCCTTTAGTCGCGGGTCGCCTCCCCAACCGCGACTAAAGGGGGGGTTACTATAAATACGCGCGCGGCAGCGAGCGGCCAGTTCATCTTCTTCTCCGCGCGAACGACGAACTCGACGATCTGCAGCGAAGCCCTGCCCGCCGTCGCCGTCGCTCCTCACGCCGCCGTCGCCGCGCCCGAGCCGCCGCCGAACGCGCGCCGCGCCCCGGTCTTCGCGCCGCCGTACGTCTCACCGTCCCCGACGTACGCCAAACAACCGCGCGCCGCGCGCGCGCTCGCCGCTCGCCGCCGTTCCCCGCGCGGATCGATTGCCGCGCGCCACCGCGTGCCGCCCCCACTCGCAGCGCCGCCGGCCGCTTGCCCGCCGCCGCCGCCCACCTATACCGCGCGCTGCGCCCGGCCGGGAGAGAGAGAGAGAGAGGGCGGGGAGCGCGAGTACACGGCCGGCGCCCCTGCCTCTCTCGTTTTTTTTGTTTTTTTTTTGTTTTTTTTTAACTTAACTAAAAATTTGTATACTAACAAAATCTTGACTTAACAAAATTTAACAAATATGTAATATATAGTATAATGTATATAATTTTGTACTCCCTCGATCGAAATTTTGACATAACAAAAATTTACTTAACAAAAATGTGTTAGCTAGGTTAACAAAAATTTACACATATGTAATAGTATAATGTAACTAAAATTTTACTTAACAAAATTTAGACTTAATGTAACTAAAATTTTACTTAACAAAATTTAGACTTAATGATCAAAATTTTACTTAACAAAATTTAGACTTAATGATCAAAATTTTAACTTAAGAAAAATTTTACTTAACAAAATTTAGACTTAATGATCAAAATTTTAACTTAACAAAATTTAGACTTAATGATCAAAATTTTAACTTAACAAAATTTTATTTGGGATCGAGAGGGGGCGGCGAGGGTTATGTGTCCTCGGCACCGCCACCGCCCTCTCGGTCACCGCCACACCGGTCTCTCGGTCACGCGGTCACTGCGTCCCCCCATTCAATTCGCCACAGCCACCGGTCTCTCGGTCACGCGGTCACTGCGTCCCCCCTTTCGCCTCCATCGTCGCCCTCTCTCTTTATATGTAGAAGAGATATGATAATGCTGGCATATACACAATTAATTTGTTTTGACTACATATTTTCAGGACTGACATATGGCGGACGATAGAGCTGACCCGATTATGGACAACTATGATCCGGACGCTCGAAGAACAAATCTTCGGCATCATAAAAGGCGATGTTCTATATGTGCCGACCGGACAAGAAGAAGATGATATCGATTCTTATCTCGAACTTTGAGGGTGAAGATGAAGGGCATGGTCAGCAAGATGGTGCCGAAGGAACGTCGATAAACGACGATAATCTTCGGTTGGAAGTAGCAACCACCTCCGGCGCCGAGGTATATATATATACATTGAGCCTCCGGTGATACAAACTCACCGATTTGAATAAATATGTGTGTACTAACGCGCGCGCCTCTCTTTCTTATTTTAGCCCTCGGCGGATCGTCGAAACAATCGAGTACGTCATCGTCAAAGCGTGGCGCAACCAAGACGATGAAAGCAGGAGAAACATGCACCATCGATGTTGTCGACGAAGCAACCGGCAGGCCGGCGGAGCCCAGCAAGAACGCCACCAAGTTTGTCGGCCAATGCGGAGCCGTTGTTAGAGACAACGTCTCGATCACCCTCCGAGAGTGGAATGAGCCAAAGAAGGCACGTGTTGGTTTCACTTTTGTCGATAAGAGAACAAAAAAGATTGCTTCAACAAGCTTATGGAACATTTCGTTCTACCTCCGGAATACCGCAAATACGATGAGGAGGGTAACAAGATTGCGGAAAACAAGAAGATGCGCAAGCTAGTCAAACGAGTTCGCTCTTTCTAGGATGGCCAACGCATTCGGAAATACAAGCAAAATCTAGCCCATGACTTTGTCAACCAGGGCAAGACTCCGGATTTCAAAGGATAATATGAGAAACCGCAACATGATTGGCCGAATTTGTGAAGCAAAAGAAATCGGAGCAGTTCCTTGAACTATCGAAAAAAAATAAGGAAAATGCGGCCAAGAAGGAGTACAATCATAAAATGGGGCCAAGGAGGGTATCGCTTTTGGCAGCCTAGGTGGGAGAAGATGGAGAACGAGCGCGAGGGCGCGAGGAATCCGGTCCAGTACGGAGGGATGGGACCCAAGGGCCAAAAGCCGGTGGTACGGGCATGGGGGATCGGCCGAACCCGGAGATAGGGGAGTGTGTTTACCAGGGCAAAATAATTACACCCACCCAAAAAGCTTATTGAGGAAATGAGGGATGCTCAAGAGGGGAGGATCAAGTTCAACGGAGAGAACGACGCCCGACAAAAGCCCTCGGGAATCCCGAACACGGAGGATGTGTACGAGGCATGGGGCACATTCCGTGGAAAATAGGGTTCCCCAGAACGATGACCCGTACGGTTACGAAGCCGTAAGAGAAAGATGGATCGGGAAAAAGATGTTGTGGCGCGATTGGTATCGGAAATGGATGTGATGAAGAAAACCGTGAGTGTACTAGTAGCCGAAAGAGATGCAGCTCGGGCGCGGCATGAAGATCATCCATTGGATCTCGGAAGCCAGCCGCGGAGAAGCGGCGTGGCTTCCACGGAGGCCCCATCGGCTGGTGCACCGACGATCGAAGTTACTTGCACCGGAGCCTCCGGTGGTCGAGGTTACTCGCACCGGAGCCTCCTCGCTACCCCGTGGACGATATAAAGGAGATGAAAGCATGTCATCCGTATTATCCTATCGGGAACATGTCCATGAAGGTAGCCATCGGCGGTGCTTTACTACCGGAGCACTCCACCACAACAACCCCATTCAAGATGGCTATGCTCGTGTCACGGTGGAGGACATAGTCCAAGGGTTTGAGGACCTGGACATTGACATTGCTACACCCGAAGGGGCGACAAGACTTGGAGATGTCAAGCGCCAGTTCATTCTATGGCGGAAGAAGTTTATCAAGTTTCCGGGCGAGGCGCCAACAAGTCCACCCCCTACGGTGGTGGTGGTGGCGGCGGTGGCGGTGGTGGTGGTGGTGCTTCACCTACACCTCCTTCACGAGGGCCGACGCCGCCCCCAATTCACCTCCGGCGGGTAGCGGCCGCCGCCCCTAGTCCGCCCCGGGCGGGCAGCGGACGCCGCCCCCCAATCCACCTCCGGCGAAGAAGCGGAAGCAACGAGTCCTGGATTATTAACCCGGACCCTTACGTACCTAAGAAAACAAAGGTACCGGAGGTATCACCGAAGCCTCTCCCCACGAGGCCTTGGGAAAGTAGTGCCGAGGAAGTCGAGGCGGGCGCGGCTGCTGATTTAGAGAAATGGAAGGCGAGCTGCAAGAAGAAAATAGAGGGTGAGCCGAAGCCAGTATATTCTGATGAGCAAAAGAAGTGGGCTAAGTCATTTTTGAACACACCGTCCCAAGCCGCAAAGAATCTGCCTGACGACTATTCACGTGAACTAAAGAATCAGGCACGCATATTCAAGGAGAAGAGAGAGCGGGAGGAGGCCGATAACAAAGCGGGAAACGAGTTGTTGCCCAGCTCGGGGAACAAAGTAAACAATCGATTGCCCCGCTTATAGTGACAGCCGCCGGTCCGGATGCCCCCGAAATCATAGAAGCTGCGGCAGCACAGGGATTGAGTGTAACGAGTGCCAGAGAACAAGCGGCCAACTTAGGTATTACTCTTCGTGAACTGTTAGGCCTTGATGAGGCGCCAATGCAGGAGGTAGTACTTACATATGTGAAGAATGGGCCTCTCGTCGAGCCTGCGCAGGAAGAGGATCTACCTCCACAAATGAGAGGTCTCGCTGAAATGGTACAAGGGTTACATAAAAAATAAAAACGCCAAAGAATATATTTTTGCGGAAGTTGGATATGAGCATCACTTCAAACGAGTACTCTGTACAAATTCATCTGAGTGAATTGTTCCAGCTTTTCAATCTGCGCGAGCTCGACAAATCTATCATCAGTTTCTACGTTCTGTAAGTGATTTATTTCTACCCCATCTCGTTCATATTGCCTGCACTATATATATATGTCCTAACTATATTGTTGTGTCCGCTATTATACATGCAGATTGAAGATTAAGGAATGCAGAGTAAGGAGCATCCATGATGTTGGGTTCATTCACCCACACATCGTTAATGGATATACGTTAAAGCATCACCCCGCCGACGTGGAGAAAGACCTGTGGCGGTTTCTTGATAAGCGGGAACTCAAAAGTGATATTCTATTTCCTTACCATTTTGGGTGAGTGTTTATGTCTTGAGCACATTCTCTTTTGTTTACTCCATGCATGGTATGTGGCCGGCTAATCGATGAGTTATGCATGACGTACTGTGCATATATCGTGTTCGCAGGTTCCACTGGATTCTGCTAGTGATTAAAATTGACAAATCAGAATGTCTCATCCACGACTCTCTGGATATGGATAAGGCGGAGTGGGCCGACATGAGACAAATGCTTCAAAAGTAATTGTTTTCATTCATTTGCGCTCTATATCGATCGGCCTATTTCGTTCATTTCCTAATTAAGCTTCAAGTAATGAACTAATAACTCTCTTGTTCATTTAATTTTCTTTGCCTCGTAGGGTTTGGAGACGGTTCTCGGATACAAAGGTCGGTGAATTCAAGAAAGAGCTAAATTTCATGCGGTCAAAGGCTAAGAATGGTAGCGATATGCAGCCACCGGGAACCAATGCATGTGTGGATACTATGTCCGTGAGATGATCCGGAGATACACCTCCGAGCGCGTTCCGAGTGATCTCAATGCTCGGAGGAATCACCTCCGGTCGATGCTTAGTCCGAAGCTCGCTTCCGACCACTTCAAGAGGAACTAGCTGGATGGTTCGAGAGGGAAGTCCTCCATCCTAAAGGAGAACACCATTGCGACGACGTAGAACTATACATGCATTAAATTATGTATGGAAACTTGTTCAAACTTGTATATGGTCATCCGATGATATTGAATATATATTGTATATTCCTCTTGAATTCTTTTTGGTTATAATTTCAAATTTGTTTGAAATTGTACATTCATATGCATGTATATATGTAGTACCGTAGAATATGTGAAACTCCTTCAAAATTACAATAAAGCACAAAAGAAATAAAACAATATACAAATTAAACACAAAATATGTTTAGGGGGGCAGGTTTAGGGGGCCGGAAACCCTAAACCTGCGGCGGCCTTTAGTCGCGGTTGGCCGTAAGAACCGCGACTAAAGGTCCTCCGCCCGGACGGCCGCCCGGCGCCCACGTGGACGGGCCTTTAGTCGCGGTTCGTAAGGAACCGCGACTAAAGGGGGGGCCTTTAGTCGCGATACTTTGGTCGCGGTTGCGCAACCGCGACTAATGGCAGTTGCGAACCGCGACCAAAGGCCCTTTTTCCACCAGTGTGCATCTTCACATGGGCCTCAAGGAGAGTTCATGGAATGATTACAGCCAATTATTTCTTTCACAGCCAGGACAACCATTTTTTTTTTGTTATTAGACTACTAGTACAAAGCCCGTGCTTCGCTACGGAGCAAACACAAAAATATTTCGCGACTGGTTTGTTCCAGCCAAAATCTTTGGTTCCAATAGGAAAAATACCCAATAGTATTGTTATCGTCGCATTTTTTCTTGAAGATGTTGGTTGGTACGTGACACAACAGAGTGCAATTAGCGTGGTGGGAATTCTCCCGTGGCCGCTGCGGCTGTTTGGCATCTTCGTTTTCGGGTTGACCAACCTTCTCGATATTAGTTTACCTTTTCTTCTTTTTTTTGGATGTGCTTGTGACGTGGCTCCATCAGATATATCGTGTGGTTGCTATATTAATATGGCGAGAGAAAGCCTATTTTGAGAAGAACCTAAATGAGTGTATTCATGGTAAAAAGAAATAAGCTGCCATGAAAACTTATTGTTGCAAGCTCGCTGCAGCTCCTTTGCTTTTATAATTTTATTGTAAAAGAAATACTTAGGTCTTAAAAATATCCCCTTTTCCCATTTCTCCTACGAGCCAACCGTATTGTACGAAAATCCAGTATATAGTTGAATTTCAGCAAGAATGCCCGTTCTGTATCACTACATTCTGAATGCTTTGCTTTCAGATACTTTTCAGTTCCATTCTAAACAATAAAAATTATGAAAGCTTGAGAAATCAAATAGTCTGAACTTTGATGTACAAGAGGGATCAGTGCACATAAAGGATACTCCTACTTTGTTTGACAACAAAACATGTCCAACTTATATTATACATAATATATCCCATTAGATTTCAGAGAGTAGGTTCAGAGGAGAGAGAAGCACCAAGTGAACTTTTTTTTTTCATGTAAGAACTATGGGAACTGCCATAACAAATTATGGAATTTATTTCTTTGAACTTAATTGAACTTTACATTGTTTGGCATAAAAGATTTCCGATTTGTGGATTTTTAAAAAATGACATAGGCATAGGAAAGCTACAGCTAGTATAATCATCATCGATAGTTCGTTTAGTAACATGCTCACTCTTCAATTTTTCATCTAGCAAGTAGCAAGGATCCCAAGTTTCGCTAGACAAAAAAAATCATACACCGCAGGTATTTAAAAAGGTAAGACACGTAACAGTAGACACACTTGGGCATGCATTTGAGACTGAATTTTCCAAACTTCGTCAGCGGGTTCAGAGTTCAGACTCATCCACTGCTAGACATGTGACCCGTTTGTATCTTGGACTTCTGTGAGGGCCAACAGGAAGCCGGAGGGAGCAGCTCCTCCTCACCGGCGCGGAGGTGGTCGCGGCCAAAAATCCGGCAGGACGGCTCCCAACCGGACCGACTCCTCGCGTGGAGGCTCTACCTACCGCTGTCCGCATCGATTTCCGGCCAAGAACGGCCGCCCGCCGCCCGCCGCCGCCTTCCACCTGGACACGCCGCTGGCCTATCTCCACCGCATGGCCAAATCAACTTGAGGTCGAAGTACCGCTGCCGCTGCTCCTAGTGAACAACCACAGAATACGGCTCACGTTTTGGTTTTGTTGACCACGGCCAAAATTTCAGAATCGTGTGCAGCCGAAAATTCAGAAAAAAAAGGAAGCGGTGGATCGAGATCCAAGAGCAACAGAATTGTGTGCAGTCGAAAATTCGGAAGAAGAAAAAAGAGGAAGCAGTTGATCCAGATCCAAAAGCGAGGAAGTGGCTGATCCAGATTCAAGAGCAACTCCTCTTCCACCAGGACTTGTCCCCGACCACCTCGCACGGGCTCCGGTTTGAAGGCGAAGAACGACCGACGCGGTTGCGGGCTCGCGGCGAGGGCGGGGAAGCGCAAAATTAGCGACGGAGAAGAGCTGGGACCGATGTGAGCGAGCGAGTTCGACGAAGCGAACCTGTTACATGAGCGGTGGCATCGCTCGTAAATTGGACCGAAAGCAAAGGCTAAATATAAAACGGACGAAAATTTGGGGAGAAACCTTAGGGCATCTCCAACCGCGTGACCCAAACGGACGCGCTGGGCCGTCCGTTTTAGGCCGTTTAGGTCGCCGGCCGGACACGCGGACAGCGTCCGCGTGTCCGTTTGGGTCGCGCGCTGCGTCCAACGCGCGAACGCATCGCATAATCCGGAAACACGAAAATAAAAGAAAAAAGTAAATTTAAACGAAATTTGATTAAAACATATGCCCTATTTTGGGCAAATTTATACATAGCCCTATTTTGGGCAAATAACTAACAAAAGAAGCCCCTATATGGGCTTTTAAATTTAAACTAATATTAAAAACCCTCTATTAGGGTTTGGTTGGCGGCGCGGTGGCCGCGGTGCGCCGCCTAGCCCCCGTGGGCGTCGTCGGCGACGTCGTCGTCGTCCACCCCGGCGGCGACGCGTCGCTATGGGCCGGGAGCGCGCCGGGGACTCCGGCCACGGAGACCACATGGCCTCCTCCCACGGCGAGCGGGGGTCCGGAGCCACCCGACGCCGCGGCGGCGCACGGAGCGAGCCGCCTCCTCCCCGAGGCGCGCCGTCTCTCTGCCGGGCGCGGCGCCCGGCCTCCCGGCGACGCCGCTTGTCCTCCCCGCCGCCGCTGCCCTCGGCGGCGGTCCTCGCCGGCGCGGCGCCCGGCCTCCTCCCCGCCGCGCCGCCTCCTCCTCCTCCCGCACCGCCTCGGCCGGCTCGGGCGTGAGCGCCCAGCCCTCCGCCTCCTCTACCTCCCGCCGCGCCGCTCTCCATCTCGGAGGTGCGAATGGCCACATGGAGGTGCGGCCATTGCGCCTCCTCCTCCGCCGCCGAGATCATGAGGGCGGCGCGGAGGTCCGGGTCCTCTCCGAGGACTCCGGCTTGGGCTCGAGGAGGAGAGGCGGCGGTTGCGGCAATGCCGCACCGCCGCGGGCGGCCTCTCCGATGTGGAGGCCGCGCCGGTTTCCTCCCGATTGCCGCAACGCCGGCGGACGACGGCGAGCTGCCGCTCGCCTCGTCGTCGTTCGCTCGGGGAGCGAACCGTCGCTCGGGGCCATGGCGGCGGTTTTGCTCGGGGAGTGGAGTGGGGACTGGGTGGAGGGCCGGATCCCTCCGAGTCCCCATTTAATAGTCTCCCCGGTCACCGACGAGTGGGCCCAAGGGAGACGAGGTGACCGAGCGCGCGGACGCGAGCGGACGGCGCGTGCCATCCGTGGCCACGCAAACCTAGCCCAGATTTGGGCCGGGTTTGCGTCGTTCCGGACGCCGCGGCCGTCCGCTTTTGCGGTGCGTCCCCGCGCTGGGCCGCGTTTTTGTCCGGCTCGACCCAAACGGACGCGCGGGCGCGGTTTGGGTCGCGCGGTTGGAGATGCCCTTCCTTTATTAGTAGGTATAGATTATATCTGTCCAAGTGTCATGTACTGAATTATGCATTCATGGTACGTACGTGGACCTTGCTTTTTTTTTCTTCGTGTGGATCGATTGACGTTGGCCGTGTCTCATGTGTCTGCATGTGGCGGTGTGGACTGATGAACCAGTGATTTTTCTTAGTACTAATCTAAGTGGCCATGGATGATGTGATTCTAGTACGATAACAATAGTTGCTTGAGTACTGCACTCATCGATGGGGTAGAGTGGGGACTGAATCCAAGTTCTCTACGTAGCCAGACTAAACTTTTTTTTTGACAAAAATAATATATTAACAATTACACCTAACCTTTCTTTAAAAAGGAATAAGAAAAAAACAAAAAATCCCGCGACGGTGATAGAAAACTTGTAGCCGCAACACAAATCACTGCTAAGAGAACACCTGAAGTTCGTGCTCTCGAAGTAATGCCTTCAATAAGGCTGTTGTCAGACACAACCAATTACGACGCGACTTTAGATTTTCACCCTGAATCAAATACGTCAACTCAAAACAATGTATTCAACAAGGTTATTGACAGACAACCAATTGAGGCAAGACCTTAGATTGTCACGCTAAAAATAAGACTATGTAATCCTCTTGTGCTGCCGCCTCCGCTTGCCAATGCCGCTGCAAAGACTTAGGCCACCATTACTAGACCTCATACCTCATCAGTCATGACATTCTCATGCACTATCTTCTCCATGAAAATCGAAAACCAACACGTCTCATGATGTCAACAGATAGCAAAGCTTCGTGTCACTCCCTCCTGAAACCGCCACTACTAGGAAAAGATCTTACCGCCGGCAAACCTATTTTTGCTACTGCTGGCGCACCACCCTGGTACGCCAATGGTAACCAGCGCGCCCGTGCAACCTAGTGCGCCAGTGGCGCATCCTAGTGCTCCAGCTATACATACATTTTCCTGCCGAATAACTAATCTCGTTTTTGGTAATCCTGCATCCACTCAGGAATCTTATGGGAGGGTAATTCGGCTCTATGAGGGAAGTCCAGCATCTTGAGAGCCAGATTCACAATACCCTCAAATGCATCGGGCTCAGAAAGGTACAAACAATGAACATACATGACCATTACTTTGGTAGAAGCAATGCCTTCTTGGTGATTATTTCAGTATAGATAAGGGTTTGGCGATTAATTCGTTCAGAATCGTCTCTTGACAAAATCGATCACGCAGCTTGAAAACAAGGTAAATCTTTAAACATAACGATTCTTGAACTTCAGCCGAACTAAATCAAATATTTTGTGGCTATTAGTGAGAATATGAGAAGGATGAAACCCGGTGAAACTGCTAGGTTTGGGGGAATCAGGCGGGGTGGAACCCCGACCGGTTTCAACCGAACTCGCTCTAAATTTGGACCGGGACTAACCCACGCCAAGTCCGATCCCAGCCGACCCACGGGTTTCGGGGTCTAGACCGGGATGGGACGAAACGAACTAGTGCTAAACAAAGCACATCAGCACACAAACTTAAACAAAGCACATCAGCAAGCAAACTGAAACGAAAACGAATGAAAGTATCCACCATAACCCGGATCTTAGGCTGGTGCCATTGCAGGCTGGAGCGGAGGCGGTAACGGCTGCGACGGGGTGGGAGAGGGGCGGGAGGCGGGCGGGACGGGAGGGAGGGCGCCGGCGGGGCGCCCGGCGGTAGCGCCCGCTCCCGCCGGCCGGCGCCCGCGTTGGCGGCGGGAGCGAGGCGGGAGCGGGGCGGTAGGCGGGGCGACGCGATGGCGGGGTGGGGGCGAGAGCGACGCGGGCGGGAGCGGGGCGGTAGCGGGCGAGAGGCGGGCGGGATGCGGGCGGGAGTGGGGCGGTAGCGGGTGGGAGTGGGGCGGGAGTGGGCGGCGAGGGGCTGAGGTGGCGCGATGTGATTCGTCCACCTCAGTTAGCCGTTGGGGTAGCCGTTGGTACTTCAAAAAACCCTAAAATTTGAGCCCCCCCTCTATAAATACCTGCATATGATGTCGAGTGTGCCTTTGGAGTGCTGAAGGCTAGGTTCAACATTCTAGCAGTTCCGGGACGCTCCTACTCCAGGCGTACTCTTGAGCTCCAGCAAGATTTGATAGAGCATGTGTGGGCTCATAATGGCTAGATTATGTAATTTTTTCAACTATTTATGTAATTTTTTCTAATTTTTATGTAATTTCTTTTTATGATGTAATCGGTAACAATTTTAGTTCAATAAAATAATTTCCTTCCATTATTTTTAATGTTGTAATCTGAAAAAGATAAGCTAATGTTGAGGAGAGAGAAAAGCTGATGTGGAGGAGAGAGAAGTGAGAGCTCTCACTATAGCCCATGCATTGGCAAGGTGGGGTGAGAGTGGGGTGAGAGTGAGGTGAGAGTGAGGAAAAAGCTGACGTGGCGAGGCTAGAGTGGGGCGGTGCATTGGCACCAGCCTTAAAATAACTTACGATAAGTGGGCCCTAAAAAGGCCCACTGAGAAGCAATCCACGTATTCGCGCACTTAGCTAGGCCAACCCATCGTAAAGACGAAAAAAAGCATGTCACGCCAGCGAAGGATAACAATAACGTAAACCTCACTACGGGACCCGCATGTCAGTGAGAGCAGGGAAACCCTGTCGGTCCGGTGCCTCCAGCCGTTACTGTACTGCCCACTCTGCTCCGGCTCTCTCGCCGCAACACTCGCCGGTGCCGGACGCCGCCATGCCGCCTCCCCACGTCGAAGACGACCACTTCGCGCGAACACCGCTCATCGCCGCCTCCCTTCCTCTTCCTCGCCGGGCCGCCGCGAGGCTCCGCCCGCTCCCTCTCCTCGTCGCCGCCGCGGCCTTCGCCACCTACTACCACCTCCTCGTCGCGCCCGCGCCGTCGTACTACCACTCCCTCTTCCTCTCCCTGGGCTCCAACGAGACCGCCGCCGCGCACCTGCGCGCGCTCACCGCCCGTCCCCACCTCGCGGGCACCGAGGCCAACGCGCTCGCCGCCGACCACGTCGTCTCGACGCTCTCCTCCCTCTCCTTCCCCACCCGCGTCACGCCCTACTCCGTCCTCCTCTCCTACCCCGCCTACCGCTCCCTCTCCCTCTCCGCGCCAGGCCGCGCCGCCACCGCCTTCGCGCTGGTGCAGGACGCCTACGCCGCGGCCTCGGCGGAGGCCGTCCCCACCTTCCTCGCGTACGCCGCGTCCGGCTCGGCCGCCGCCGAGGCCGTCTACGCCAACTACGGCCGCGCCGAGGACTACGCCTACCTCGCCTCCCGCGGCGTGAACGTCACGGGGAAGGTCGCAATCGCGCGCTACGGCGAGGTGTTTCGTGGCGACAAAGTGAAAAACGCCCGTGTCGCTGGCGCCGCGGCGGCGCTCATATACACCGATTTCAAGGACTACACGGCGCCGGGGAAGGCCTTTCCTGATGGGCCGTGGATGCCGCCGACCGGCGTGCAGGTCGGGAGCGCGTTCAAGGGGGTCGGGGACCCCACGACGCCGATGTGGGCGTCGTCGGAAGGGTGCGAGCGCGTGAGCATCGCGGAGGCGATGGCCACGGACGACATGCCCGGGATACCGGCGCTGCCGGTGTCGGGAAGGGACGGGGAGGAGATACTGCAGCTCATCGGCGGAGATGTCGCTCCAGAGGATTGGCAAGGCGGCGAGAGCGCGCCGGTGTACCGTCTCGGACCCGGGCCGGCGGTGCTCAATCTGACCTATACTGTGAGTTGCTGTGGAGATGAGATCTGCTTTTGCAATTTATGGTTCAACCTCCTGACCTCAGTGATACCCTCTTCTGTGCTTCTTTGTATAGGGGAATGAGACGATGGCAACTATTCAGAATGTTATTGCAGTGATTGAGGGGAAAGAAGAACCTGATAGGTAAATCGGGAAAATTTGCTACAGGACACCGTTATTTTCTGGCGTTTGCCAAAACACATTGCTCGATTGTGTCTTTGCCAAGTACCATTACAATTTCGTGGCACATTTGCCAGAACACACCACCTAGTCGAAAACGGAAAGTTTTGCACTTTTACCTGGGATGACTGGTTTTGAAGAAAAAATGCAAAACTTTCCGTTTTCGGCCAGGTGGTGTGTTCTGGCAAATGTGCCACAGAATTGTAATGGTACCTGGCAAAGACACAATCGAGCGGTGTGTTTTACGCCAGAAAATAACGGTGTCCTGTAGCAAATTTTCCCGTAAATCAAACCCTCCACGTTTCTCCTTATTTTTGGGTCAATATCCTCAGATGGCGAACCTGCTCATCATTCACAATATATACACTTGGGTGGCTCAGCAAACACCTACTGTCGGCACCATTTTGCCCTCTGAGCTCTAGTAACTGGTGACAGTCCAATTCCGTGCCATAGGCTACATTATGTGGTAGTGTGTACCCTGCATACAAGTTCAGTAGATCTGTAACGACAGTTTTCATTCGAATTGACTACAAACTCAGATTTTGTTGCTCAAACGAACACCTTGGTTCTATTACTCCCCACAAACAACTCAGATACATTTCATTAGTTCAGTTACTTCAGTGCTTGATTACAGATTTCTCGGATTACAGTTTTGAAACAGACAACCACCTTCGTTTAGATTCTGATATGCGCATCAGATTTTGTAAGTAATAAAAAGTTATGTAACACAGTAAACCATGCACATACAGGTATGTTATCCTTGGCAACCATCGTGATGCATGGACATTTGGGGCAGCTGACCCTAGCAGCGGAACGGCAGCCTTGCTTGAGGTAGGTCATATATACTCGGTTGCTCTATGTCACCCCTTCTGTTTTAGTCTACTTATTATGATTGGAACCGACACATTGGATTGTTTCCGGACATTGAATGTAGCTAGCTCAAAGGTTCTCTAAGCTGCAAAGCAAGGGTTGGAGACCTCGACGGACCATCATCTTGTGTAACTGGGATGCCGAAGAGTATGGATTGGTCTCTCTCTCTCTCTCCCTCTATCTTTGAATCTTATGAAGCAGTTCACATGTCTTTATACTAACTTCTTCTTTCTTTTTTGCGAATGAAAACTAACTTCTTCAAAAAGTGCAGATTGGATCCACTGAATGGGTTGAAGAGAACAGGGCAATCTTAACTTCGAGAACTGTTGCTTACCTGAATGTTGATATTGGGGTGTGTAATTCTGGACTTGACGTACTATCCACTCCTCAACTTGATGAGTTGCTTAAGCAAGCGAGTAAACAGGTACCTAGTTTAAAATAAACATGTCTTTTCTGTTCAGTAGCAAAGATTGTGTACAATAATGTCAGTCAGACTCAACCTGCCCAGGTCTGCTTGCTTCCATGGTGCCATAGTATTTCTTCTTCCTTTTTGGGGGGGATGTTAGCACTTACCAATTTAGGTTGAAAGGTATGGAGGTAATTGTGGCAAGCCACGGATGGCCTGTTTTGTTCATAACCAAACTTTACCAGATCTGGACACACCCTGAGTTAGGCATTTAGAGCATCTCCAGTCGCGTCCCCCAAAGCGTCCCCCAAAGGGATTTGGGGCGCGCCGGACGAAAATGCGTTCCAGCCGAGTCCCCCAAAGCCCTTTTTGTCCGGCGTGCCCCCATACGGTGTCCGGCGTCCCGAGCCCGTCCCCGTCCCACAGGGGACGCTCCGGGGACGCCGGACACAACGAAAAGCGAGGCGGGCTCCCACATGTCGGCGACTATTTGCATAAACCGTTGGTTCGCGCCTCTTTTCTCGTCGCTCCTTCCTTCCCGCGCCTCCCACCCCACCGCCGCCGCCGGATTTCCCGGCCGTTTGGGCGTCGATCTTTGCCGAGAGTCGGCACCGTTGTCGCGGCCGGGGCTCCCGCCGGTCGTGCCGCCGCCGCGTCGCCGGCGCGTCCCGAACGCGCCGTCAAATCCGCCCGCCTCCGCGCACGAAGTTGCTCGACGACTTGCCGTGTAGGCGCGATTGGCCGCTGTTTGTTGCGTCGTCCGCCTCGGCGCAATTTTAACCATTGATTTTGCTTTAGCCATGGACAGCGACGATGAGATGGTTGCCCCGCTCGGCCGGAGGACGAGCAAGCGTTCGACGACGACCTGCGGGAGCATTTGCCGATCATCGCGTCCCTCCGGGACATGCTTGACGCCGAGGCGGAGAAGAGGAAGAGGCCGCGCCGCGGAGGATCAAGGCCGGGAAGAAGGAAGTCGAAGCCCCGGCAGAGGATGGAGGGGCATGCCATGCCGCACAACGACTACTTCGCCGACGATGCAACACATGCCGACAATTTTCGGCGCCGGTACAGGGATGAGCAAGGGGCTGTTCATGAATATCCTCCACGGCGTTCGAGAGTTCGACCCCTACTTCAAGCTCAAGCTCGACGCCGTAGGCGTTCTCGGGTTCTCGTCGATTCGAAGTGCACCGCCGCCATGAGGATGCTTGCATACGGAGCACTCGCCGATACACGGGACGACTACCTTCGCATGAGTGAGTCTACCGCCATTGAGTGCATGTACAAGTTTTGCCGAGCCGTGGTGGGAAAGTTTGGCAAATACTACTTGAGAGGGCCAACCGAGGAAGAGACCGCAAGGATCATGGCACAAAATGCTGCCGGAGGATTTCTGGAATGCTTGGAAGCATCGATTGCATGCACCGGGCATGGAAGAACTGCCCGTTTGCTTGGCAAGGTATATACAAAGGCCGTCATGGATATTGCGAGTGTGGTGCTTGAAGCTGTGGCAGATTATGACCTGTGGATTTGGCATTCTTTCTTTGGCATGTCGGGATCACACAATGACATCAACGTGTTGCGGCGGTCTCCGGTGTTCGGCAGACTAGTGGAAGGGCATGCTCCACCATGCAACTATGAGATCAATGGCCACCAATATACCAAAGGCTATTATCTAGCCGATGGTATATATCCAAAATGGGCCACTTTTGTCAAAACAATCTCGAATCCATCGAGTCCGAAGAATTCTCACTTTGCTACGCGACAGGAGGCTTGCAGGGAAGGATGTCGAGCGGGCATTTGGTGTGCTTCAAGCACAATTTGCCATTGTCCGCACCCTGCTCTAAGCTGGTCTCACGACCAAATGTGGGAGGTGATGCAGGCTTGTGTGATCATGCACAACATGATCATCGAGGGTGACCGCAAGAATCATGTTAGGTCACATGTTGGTCCCTATGAGTGTCAAGGCCCTCTCGCGGAGGTTGATCATGAGTTGCCTGCAGATTTTGCTGATTTTCTCGCCATGCACGCAGAGATCCGTGACGGCAATGTGCATGAGCAACTTCAAGCTGATCTCGTTGAGCATTTGTGGAGGATCAAAGGAAATACCGTGGCACCTTGATGTAGCATCTAGCCCTATTTATTATATTTGATTACTTGTTTTATTGTTTGTTGCAATTTAATTTGAAAACAGTCCTCGCAAACATTTTTATTCATATGCTACATTTGATATAAATGGTTTATGTGTAAAAAAAAATATTTTAAATGTTTGGGGGCGGCGTTTGGGGGACGCGGCTGGGGAGCGACGTCCCCCAAACGCGGCACGAACAAACCACGTCCCCCAAACGCTCGATCCGGCGCGCTTTGGGGGACGGTTTGGGGGACGCGGCTGGAGATGCTCTTAATTGGTCCACTGCGTTACATGCGACAAAACTCCATTTATAACATTTGAGTGCCACATGTCAATAACATAGACTAACCAAAATGGTTTAAATTTTGATGCCTAACTTTAGGTAAGTTTGGCAAAAAAAAAATTGATAAGCTTAGCATATAAACCAATTTGCCCTATGTTTTGACATATTTAGAGCCTGTGCAACATTGGTCGAAACTCTAGGCCAAGGATTGTTAGACTAGACTCTTACCCTTGGAGCACCCATGAGCTAAGAAAAATTTCCACACGTCAAAAAAAAAAAAAAATCCAGGAACAGGCTCTAACTATGCACTAGGAAGCACGGATACGACAGTTTTCCGGCGTATACGGATACGGCCCGATACATATCCCGTACGTATCACCCAGTTTTCCAATAAAAATAAAGAGAAAATAGCGATACGCGTGGGATATCTCAGTGATGCGTTCAGGATACCGGAACTTAGCAGACCCACTCGAAAATTACCCTCAGCCAACACCCACTTCTTGCACGACCCCTCCCTCTAGCTCACCCAGACTAATAAGGCACCGTTGCTGCGCCGTTCTCGACGGTGTCACCGAAGGACGAGGCGCCGGTCAGCAGCTTCGCAGCACCCCATTGATTGCTCACTTATCTCTCTTAGATTTGAGTGCTTACCGTGCCTTTCCATTTTTCTAACAATCAAGTATTCGAATTCCTTTTGTTGCGGGAAGTTATTAGAATTCCTTAATTAGCCCTTTCTATCGGTGAACTGGTATTAATTCAGTAAAAAATCATTACTTTCTGTATTTTTAATAATTTAGATATGTATACCCCCTATCTGTGTTTTTCAAAAATCGATGTATCGCGTATCAGATACATATCCAAGTATCCGGGCTTCCTAGACTACGTGTTGACTCCCATGCCCACTCCTATATTCTCGCTAGGCACCAACAGAATGTCGTAACTCGTACTACATCGGTACATAGACAAAAATTATGAGCAACCTGAATCGGACTCATGCAATTATGCCAAATGGACAGTCGAGCAACTAATTTACAATCAGTAATCTATTTTCTCTCTAGCCTGTGGTCAGCTTGTTGTGTCATTGCTTATAATTGGTACATTTGTAAGGCGGAATAGTTTACTGTGTAATGAATATTATGTGTTTTCTTTCTGTTCGAGGAAGGTTCAAAATCCCGATAACGGAACAGAAAGTCTGTATGACATGTGGATGGCTTCTGACACTTCTTTGGTAAGCACTTTATGTTTAGGTAAAGATCGTCACACAGTTTGTTCTCTCAGTATTCTGAGCGCTTGGCATGTAAAAGTAAATATTATGAATAGTTTAGACATGGTTCTATTTCATATGTCCTAAGTTCAGGCATGTGATATACTGGATGCAAGTTTAAACTTTTTGATGACAGATTGGTAGGTTAGGAGGCGGAGGATCAGATCATTTTGCCTTTGTTCAACATATTGGCATTCCTTCAGTTAGTATGTCTGTTGGGTCAGGTTTGTTCTAAGTTGTTTTTTATCTTCCTATGTGCATTTAGCTATGTTCCTTGAGATAATTTGTCTTTTGCACTGTTGAATGATTGTATTTTTTTTATCGAATCAAATAACAGTGCTACTTGTTTTGCAGATTATGCTGTGTACCATAGCCTGTACGATGACTTCACATGGATGGAAAAGTATGGAGATCCTATGTTCCGCAGGCATGTCGCAGGTATCCCATATGTTCTACCGACAGGGGTTGTCACATGCTAAAATTGGTACCGGTCCCAAGACCGATGAACGTGATAAGGTTGGGGGTACGACTCTGAGGAGCGAGGGTATTCTGGCCATGGTGCAGTGGATGAGAGTGATAGAAGTGAGAGACTGGGAGTAGCTCATTACTAGTTTATTCATCTCAATTCTCAATTGATAATAAGCACATGGTGTCCCTTTTGTAGGGAAACTCGACTAGACCGCTAAGAATAGAATCGCCACTTCCCCACCAAATCACATCCTTACTGTCTTATTTAAATTTTGAACTACCGTATTTCCTACCTAAATATATATAGATATGTCTTTTCTAACAATGTCCATGACTTTACACCCCTGCCCAGAAACAGCTTTTCCTCGAGCTGCTCTTTTATTTGTTATGCCGACCAAAGATGGTCCTTATCCTCTAGTCAACATAGGCCTCCTCTTACCCCTCCACCGACAACAACGACACTATTTTTTCACATTTGAAAACTTGACATGGCAGTCAGTAGCTTGTCTGTGCTTATCCAGCAGCTAGCATAAAAAAAATAGAGAGGCTCACGTGACATGGGTAAAATGCGAGAAGTGTAAATCAAACCGTATAACGTGAATAAGTGATTCATAAATGTATAAAGGAGGTTACGCATGATGCTGTCTGCCAAATGGGTCTGTCCCTCTCTCTGCCCGCTTAGTAATGCATGTTATGACACATCATCACTTGCTTTGCTTGCTTCTTAAAATATACAAAGGAGAAGAAACTTCAAACCGTTATCTGCTTTGTTGCAGGTTTGAACCTTGTAACTCCTCTTTTTTTCGAAATGGAGGTTGTACCCCCCCCTGGCCTCTTTGTAACCTCCTCTATGCCATTTCATTAGATTGTATTTACAACTTCACATGCATAGAACATTAGAACTCAGAGGCATTGTCCTAGTGGACGGTGACAAAGCTTACTTACGGCGAAGGGCGGGCAAGCTCCCCCTCCCCCCCCCCCCCCGCCCCGCGGCTCTTAGAATGTTTCATACTACCAGTAGCTGTTTAGCATTTTTTTTACCATATATTCGATAAACTTCTTCAGTTTACTCCCATCAGTACTCATTTGATCTTTTTTAGCCCCTTCTACAGTGTTGGTCAAGCTCCGCTACTGCTAGTGGACATATGTTGAGTTGCTTCTTATAGCTATAAATGAAGTACATATTTATAAATGTGGGGGAAAAATACTGCATTATCTGTCATATCTACTTTAACTTGAGTTGATCATCAAAAATGTGTTGCGGTAAATATTGTTGCATTGTAGAGTACTTGCACGCATGCATAAGCTCAGTAGCCAAACCTCAAGTTAACACCATCTCTCCTTGTAGTGGCAAGCATGTGGGGGCTTCTTGCGTTGAGGCTTTCAGATGATGAGATCCTACCCTTCAACTACAGCTCTTATGTTGCAGAGCTTGAGGTAACATGTCCTTCAGATCTCTCCCATAATTATGAACCAAATATTTTCGGAAATGCTCATCTTCAGTATTTAAATTTGGAGGATCTTGACAGTAGCGCTTGCTTGGCAGAAAGGTGCCGTGGGTATAAACAAGAGTGTACTAGGATTGCCTGTCAGCTTATCTCCCCTCCAAAAGTCAATCAAAGAGTTCGAAAAGGCAGTTCTAAAAGTGGATTCTGAACTTAAGGTATCTGGTTCTTCCAATTGATGTATGTTGTTGTTCGTTCATAGTTTTTACTTTGAGATTTGTAAGTTATTTTCTCGTGATTAGGCTCTACAAACGTGGAATGTTTGGTCGCCTTGGAGAAACAATCCATTGAGAGTAAGAGATCTCAATGACCGGTTGATGATGACCGAACGGGCGTTCACAGAGCGGGAAGGACAGTCCGGGAGACCTTGGCGCAAACACATGGTAAGTTGTTTTGGTTTTGGAGAAGCATGCCACTGGTTCATTATATATCTTTGTGCTTACGGAAAAATAATCAAGCAGATTTATGGACCTTCACTGCACAATGATTATGGGGCGGAAGTCTATCCGGGTGTCGATGATGCCATCCAGATAGCGAAGAGAACAAATACTTCGTTGTCCTGGCAGTCTGTACAACATGAGATTCACAGGATTGCTAGAGTCATCAGCCAGGCCGCGTTAGTCCTAAGTGGAGGTTTAACATGAATCCTTCTGCTGTCCTGATTCATTTAAAGACCAAGTTTGTAAAAATAAGGTTGTGGACAACCCTGGCGAGATGGATACTGAATAACAATGTCTGTGTCTGTATTGATTCACCAAGGTACAATGATTACAATGTATATAGAAGAGGGAGGAGATCCTAACGGGATGGCCATGGGCCATGGCAGAGGCGCGGGCTGGTGCATGCTTGGCGACCGACTGGGTATACCCTGAAGACTAGGAAAATCTAGTTACAGAACTAATGTTACAATGTACACATTCAACACCCCCCGCAGTCAAAATTGGGCTCCGGAGCAAATTGAGGCTAGAGCGAAATCCCTGAAATATTGAAGACGGGAGGCCCTTGGTGAATATGTTAGCTTAATGTGAGCTTGTCGGCACGTGGAGAACACGAGCTGCTCCAAGAGTGACACGATCCTGACAGAAGTGCAAGTCAATCTCAACATGCTTCGTTTGCTAGTCTTGGACTGGATTAGTAGACGGGTTGGTTGCGCCGATGTTGTCGCAATACACAAGTGAAGCTTTGGTCGTTGGTTGGTGAAGTTTTTGAGGAGCTGCTGAAGTCAAACAGACTCGGCCACACAGTTGGCCACCGCGCGGTATTCTCCCTCAACGCGAGACTGTGTGCTGCCTTTTTGATGACCATGAAACCAAGTTCTTGCCGAGGAAGGTGCCAAATCCTGACGTCGATTTGTGGGTATCAAGTCGAATTAACAAAGATTTTGCTTCAAAACCCTTTCCTTTAATTAGCTAGCCTAGCTTTTTTCTAAGCTCTGATTTCTGAGGCCTGGTTTAGCTTGATTGGATACCACTTTATTTAAATTAAATTTCTTTTTTCAAAAATATAATTTACCAATTTTTTCATGACTCTGAGGTTCAACCCAATTCATCATTTCTTTCCTTTTTTCCTTCCGATGAGTTCGTGTGGAGCTGCAACACTAGATTTGAGGTGCCCCTAACATAGATGAGCTGAAAATGAGCTTCCCACGGATCGTGCATAAACAAGAACACTTGTTGGACGACATATGACTGATCTGGCCGTGTTAGGGCCAGGTATTAAAGTGCGCCCAACAAGCTCCGAGAGAAGGATTTGATACGGGTTTGTCGGCTTGGCTAGATAATTTAGAGGTGGTGTCAACAGGTGTGGAGATAGGGTTACAATTGAGCATATGGGCGTGATCGAGTATTTATAGGACGTACAGGTGCTGCAAAAGGAACATACCCTGAGATGTACGATGCACGTTGATTCCTAAAAAATGGTGAATATCTCCTAAGTCACTCGTGGAAAATTCAGGGAATGGATAATGTGGTGGAGGGTGGTGGTATTGTTGGCGGTGAGGATGATGCCATCTACATGTACAAGAACATAAGTGTTAGCACTAGGAGTGCCTAGGATGAAAAGAGATGAATCACTCTCTGATGACACAAATCCTAGTGTCTGGAGATAGGAGGTAAAGCGAAGAAACCAAGTGCAGGCGGCTTGTTTTAGGCCATAGCAAGAATTTTTGGGCTGACAAACATGAGTAGGTTGAGAGGAGTCCACAAAACCTCAGGACTGCTCGCAGTATACTGTCTCGGCAAGTTCTCCATGTAAAATTGCATTTTTGACGTCCAACTAGTGTATAGGCCATGATTGTGATGTGGCAAGACTAAGAACAACACGAATAGTCATGGGTTTCACCACTGGACTAAAAGTCTCACCATAGCCCACACGCCGGCTTCTTAAGTAAAATCGTGAACCACCTATTGAGCTTTGTACCTTGCCAAGTATCCATCGGAATTCAGCTTGTGGTGAAAGATCCATTTTCTGGTCACGACATTGACACCTGCAAGGACGAGGCACTAAACACCAAGTGTCATTCCGAATTAGAGCATTAAATCATCTAACGTAGCATCATGCCAATGAGGGTCTTTTAGTGTTGCACGGTACGGAAGAGGGAATAGGGGAAATTTCATAAGAAATGGCAAGATTAAAATGTTGGTTAGGCATGAAGAAACCATATTAATCATGCGGTGTGCATTGTCGGGTGCATGAGATGAGTGGTAGACAATGGTCGAGGGGCCCGCGTCCGTGCGTTGGGTCGAGCAAGAGGGAGATATGGTGGGATCGGTGGGGCTGGGTGGACGGTCACCAGAGTGGCAGGGTGCGGAAGGAGAGATGAGTGGCTTTCAGGGGGGGTTTAAGGTTGGTGAGATGTTGCCAATGCTTGAGAACGGATCCCATGGGTGATCGAATCTAGGCTCAGCGGATCTGGTGTGGCTGTGGTCTGTTTCGCTTCGGGTGCGCCAGATTCGTAGGGAAAAGTCTGCTCATGACAAAAATATGTCGTGAGATGATAGCTTTATGTGTGGATAAATCAAATCAATGATAGCCTTTGTGTTCGTGAGGGTACCCGAGGAAAACACAATGTGTGGATCTAGGTGCTAATTTGTGATTGGCATTAGGGGAAAGGTTAGGGAAGCAAAGACTACCTGAAGTGCGAAGATGTTCATAAGTTGGGTGAGTGCCGTAGAGAAGAAAGTGTGGAGTGAGATTGTTGATAACACTGGAGGGGCACAAGCTGAGAAGGTTGTTTGCCGTGTGAAGGGCCTTGACCCAAAAGGGAGCTAGTAGATTTGCTTGGAAGAGAAGAGTGCGAACAATGTCATTATTGGTATGTATGAGTAATTCAGCACATCCATTTTGTGGCGAGGTGTACAGACATGAGAGGGGAAAAACGACACCCTGCGAGGATGAAAGAACATTTCCCGCCCTTTTGGATTTTGTGTGTTTGATGTCAACACTAGGTATATATTTATGTGTGTTGATGTAGACAGGTACATGGTCCGACTATATAAACATGGCTGATGAATTGGGTTGACAAATCTGAAGCTCTGCTGGTTTTTCTCTTCAGGCGGAAGTTCCGGCCACTGCCGGCGGAACTTCCGCCCAGATTCTCATCTCAGCAGACCCAAAGCGCCCCTCACAGTTGGTGCATTCAAAAGCTGGCCGGAAGTTCCGGCGAAGAAGGCCGGAAGTTTCGGTCAACGGAACTTCCGCCCAACTTCCGGGCAAGTTCCGGAAACATCGTTTTGCGCCACAGAACATCCAGTATGGTTTTTCTGGAATTCCGGAACTTGGCCGGACACCGAAAGTTCCTCCCTAGTTCCGCCCAAACTCAACCTACCAGCTCGTCTGACGCAACAGCATCCAGCCGAAACTTCCACCCTTCCTTGGCGGAACTTCCGGTGTCCAGCCGAAACTTCCGGCCCTCCTGGCCGAAACTTCCGGTGTTACACGAAAAGTACCATAACGGTCAGATCTGAAATCCTTCCCATATAAAAGGCCCTCTTCTCCATTGGGACAAGTTGCTCAATTATTGCACAAAATCTGCCAAGCTTCACCACCATTAGAGCCACCTCAAGAACACAAGATTTGCAAGATCTCCTCCCTCACCCAACCAAAGCTCTTGATCTTTGGAGATTCGAAGGAGAAGACACCGATCTACATCCTCACCGAAGCGATTTATATTTCACCCTCATATGCTTGAGGGACCTCTTGCTAGTGTTCCTCTTTGGATCCCTAGTTGATTGTTGTTGATGTATTGTTGTTGATTGTTGTGTTGTTACAGATTTGGGAGCCTCCAATTTGGTTGTGGATGTGTGCCCCAAGAACCTTGTAAAGGCCCGGTTTCCGCCTCGAGGAAATCCCTTAGTGGAAGTGGGCTAGGCCTTCGTGGCGTTGCTCACAGGAGATCTGAGTGAAGCCTTCGTGGCTGTTGGTTTGGCTTTCGTAGCAACCACACTCCTCCAAACGTAGACGTACCTTCTTGCAAAGGAAGGGAACTACGGGAATCATCTTCGTGTCTCTGCGTGCTCCACTCTCGGTTACCTCTATCCTATTCTATCTCCTATATATTGCGTAGCTATCTTGCTTAGTTGTTAACCTTGTCATATAGGTAAATTCACTTAGTTGCATATCTAGAGAATTTACCTTTGTGTCAAGCCTAAATTGGAAAAGAACTAAAAATTGGTTAGCACCTATTCACCCCCCCTCTAGGTGCGGCATACGATCCTTTCAATTGGTATCAGAGCCTCGGCTCTTATTTCAGGCTTAACCGCCTAAGAGTATGCCGGATGATGGACCTTCGGAAGGGGCCGCAAAGCCGGTCTCCATGGATGATCTCAAGTCGATGGAAACATCCTTGAGATTCGACATGGAAACCCAAATGGAAACCTTGATGAAAATGTTTTCCGACCGGTGATACGTCTCCGACGTATCGATAATTTCTTATGTTCCATGCCACATTATTGATGATATCTACATGTTTTATGCATACTTTATGTCATATTTATGCATTTTCCGGCACTAACCTATTGACGAGATGTCGAAGAGCCGATTCTTTGTTTTCTGCTGTTTTTGGTTTCGGAAATCCTAGTAAGGAAATATTCTCGGAATTGGACGAAATCAACGCCCAGGGGCCTATTTTGCCACGAAGCTTCCAGAAGACCGAAGAGAAGACGAAGTGGGGCCACGGGGCGCCGCCACACTAGGGCGGCGCGGCCCAGGGGGGGCCAGCGCGGCCCTAGCGTGTGGGGCCCCCGTGACGCCTCCTGACCTGCCCTTCCGCCTACATATAGTCTTCGTCGCGAAACCCCCAGTACCGAGAGCCACGATCATAGTTTTAAAAACCGGACCGGACCGGCGGTCCGACCGGAAAAAACCGGAACCGATGCCCTGTCCGGTTTTTTAAGTGCCACTGGTCTAATTAGCAAAAAACCAGAAAAAATGTATACAAATATTTCGTTTTTGGCAGGATTCGAACCTATGACCTGTCACAACGCTCAAAACTCCAAACCTGCGACCCAATACCACCTCTGCTAGGTTTGATTTGTGATATACTACAGAAGTACATACAATATATAGGATTACATGCTAATATTTTTCAAGATTAGCATAATAATTTATTAAATTTAGTGGTTTTTTATCGCAACTGAACCGGCTGAGCCAGCGGTTGAACCGATGAACCAGTGAGCCAGTCACTTCCCCGGTTCACTCGCCGGTCCGGTTTTTAAAACTATGGCCACGATACGGAAAACCTTCCAGAGACGCCGCCGCCGCCAATCCCATCTCGGGGGATTCGGGAGATCGCCTCCAGCACCCTGCCGGAGAGGGGAATCATCTCCCGGAGGACTCTTCACCGCCATGGTCGCCTCCGGAGTGATGTGTGAGTAGTTCACCCCTGGACTATGGGTCCATAGCAGTAGTTAGATGGTCGTCTTCTCCTTATGTGCTTCATTGTCGGATCTTGTGAGCTGCCTAACATGATCAAGATCATCTATCTGTAATGCTATATGTTGTGTTTGTTGGGATCCGATGGATAGAGAATATTATGTTATGTTGATTATCAATCTATTACCTATGTGTTGTTTATGATCTTGCATGCTCTCCGTTATTAGTAGAGGCTCTGGCCAAGTTTTTACTCTTAACTCCAAGAGGGAGTATTTATGCTCGATAGTGGGTTCATGCCTCCATTAAATCCGGGACGAGTGACGAGAAAGTTCTAAGGTTGTGGATGTGCTGTTGCCACTAGGGATAAAACATTGATGCTATGTCCGAGGATGTAGTTATTGATTACATTACGCACCATACTTAATGCAATTGTCTGTTGTTTGCAACTTAATACCGGAAGGGGTTCGGATGATAACCTGAAGGTGGACTTTTTAGGCATAGATGCATGCTGGATAGCGGTCTATGTACTTTGTCGTAATGCCCAATTAAATCTCACGATACTCATCATATCATGTATGTGCATGGTCATGCCCTCTCTATTTTTCAATTGCCCAACTGTAATTTGTTCACCCAACATGCTATTTATCTTATGGGAGAGACACCTCTAGTGAACTGTGGACCCCGGTCCATTCTTTTACATCGAATACAATCTACTGCAATACTTGTTCTACTGTTTTCTGCAAACAATCATCATCCACACTATACATCTAATCCTTTGTTACATCAAGCCGGTGAGATTGACAACCTCACCTGTTTCGTTGGGGCAAAGTACTTTGGTTGTGTTGTGCGGGTTCCACGTTGGCGCCGGAATCCCTGGTGTTGCGCCGCACTACATCCCGCCGCCATCAACCTTCGACGTGCTTCTTGGCTCCTACTGGTTCGATAACCTTGGTTTCTTACTGAGGGAAAACTTGCTGCTATGCGCATCACACCTTCCTCTTGGGGTTCCCAACGGACGTGTCATCTACGCGCATCAAGACTGTTTTCTGGCGCCGTTGCCGGGGACCTGAAGAAAAGTTACTCCACAAAGATGTCTAACTCCCACGTCAACTGCACGCCAGCAACTGTTTTCTGGCGCCGTTGCCGGGGAGATCAAGACACGCTGCAAGGGGAGTCTCCACAATCCAATCTCTTTACTTTGTTTTTGTCTTGCTTTATTTTATTTACTTTCTTGTTTGCTGCATTATATCAAAACACAAAAAAATTAGATGCTAGCTTTACTTTATTTACTGTCTTGCACTCTATATCAAAAACACACAAAAAAATTAGTTACTTGCATTTTACTTTTGTTACCATGTCTAGTTACGCACTCGTTACTTCTTCACTCGAGGAATTAGTCTTCACTTTTAAACAAGGGGATGAGGAGAGTTTTAAAGATGCTTGGTCCAGAATTTTTACTTCTTATCGTAAAGCTGAACCTCAAATGACTCTAAGTTTGCTCCTTAGTAATTTTTATTTTGGTCTTATGATTCGCTATAGATATGCCTTGGATGCTTGTAGTGGGAGGAGATTTCCTTCATTGCAATGGGGATCAAGCTTTTAATGCCATAAAGAAGTTGGTTGCATCACATGGTTCAGCTAATAACTTTGATTCAGCCCTTATTAGCATTTATAATAGATTAAACACTCTTGAGACAAGTGCATCTCGCTTGAATGAAAATTATAGATATGTTCGTAACCGTCTTGATCAAGTTTTAGTGAACTCGAACCTTCATTATGGGATCCTACTATTAAAATTGTTATCGGTGACCAAACTCTTCATGCCAATTGTGATATTATGTCTGAATTTTGCCTAATGCCTAAGAGTATTCATGAATCTTTGAAACTTTGGGGATTCGTTGAAGGGGGAGAAGGAATAACTCTTATTGATAACTCTGTTATAATTCCTAAAGGAATAGCTGCGGGTGTGCATACAACCGTTCTTGGGAGAACAATATCCATTGATTATCTTGTTATTGAATGTGCGGGAACAGGACAAATCACACTCGGAAGATCCCTGCTGAAACTATTGGGAGCAGTCATAGATATGGGAGAAGGCACCCTAAAATTCACCTCTACACCCTGGGGTAGACATATATTCCCTAAATCAAAGAGTAAGAAAAAGAACAAGAAAGTTAAGGGTAAAGCCCAAGGTAATGTTGATACTGCATCTCTTGATAACACTTGATATACACTTTCTGCGCCTAGCTGAAAGGCGTTAAAGAAAAGCGCTTATGGGAGACAACCCATGTTTTTATTACAGTTATTTTATATTTGAGTCTTGGAAGTTGTTACTACTGTAGCAACCTCTCCTTATCTTAGTTTTGTGCATTGTTGTGCCAAGTAAAGTCTTTGATAGTAAGGTTCATACTAGATTTGGATTACTTGCGCAGAAACAGATTTCTTTCTTGTCACGAATCTGGGCCTAATTCTCTGTAGGTAACTCAGAAAATTATGCCAATTTACGTGAGTGATCCTCAGATATGTACGCAACTTTCATTCAATTTGAGTATTTTCATCTGAGCAAGGCTGGTGCCTCAATAAAATTCGTCTTTACGAACTGTTCTGTTTTGACAGATTCTGCCTTTTATTTCGCATTGCCTGTTTTGATATGCTTGATGGATTTTTCTATTCCATTGACTTTCAGTAGCTTTGAGCAATGTCCAGAAGTGTTAAGAATGATTATGTCACCTCTGAACATGTAAATTTTAATTGTGCACTAACCCTCTAATGAGTTGTTTTGAGTTTGGTGTGGAGGAAGTTTTCAAGGATCAAGAGAGGAGGATGATACAATATGATCAAGGAGAGTGAAAGCTCTAAGCTTGGGGATGCCCCGGTGGTTCACCCCTGCATATTTTAAGAAGACTCAAGCGTCTAAGCTTGGGGATGCCCAAGGCATCCCCTTCTTCATCGACAACATTATCAGGTTCCTCCCCGAAACTATATTTTTATTCCATCACATCTTATGTGCTTTGCTTGGAGCGTCGGTTTGTTTTTGTTTTTGTTTTTGTTTGAATAAAATGGATCCTAGCATTCATTGTGTGGGAGAGAGACACGCTCCGCTGTTGCATATGGACAAATATGTCCATAGGCTTTACTCATAATATTCATGGCGAAGGTTGAATCTTCTTCGTTAAATTGTTATATGGTTGGAATCGGGAAATGCTACATGTAGTAATTCTAAAATGTCTTGAATAATTTGATACTTGGCAATTGTTGTGCTCATGTTTAAGCTCTTGCATCATATACTTTGCACCTATTAATGAAGAAATACATAGAGCTTGCTAAAATTTGGTTTGCATAATTGGTCTCTCTAAAGTCTAGATAATTTCTAGTATTGAGTTTGAACAACAAGGAAGACGGTGTAGAGTCTTATAATGTTTACAATATGTCTTTTATGTGAGTTTTGCTGCACCGGTTCATCCTTGTGTTTGTTTCAAATAACCTTGCTAGCCTAAACCTTGTATCGAGAGGGAATACTTCTCATGCATCCAAAATCCTTGAGCCAACCACTATGCCATTTGTGTCCACCATACCTACCTACTACATGGTATTTCTCCGCCATTCCAAAGTAAATTGCTTGAGTGCTACCTTTAAATTTTCCATTCTTTACCTTTGCAATATATAGCTCATGGGACAAATAGCTTAAAAACTATTGTGGTATTGAATATGTACTTATGCACTTTATGTCTTATTAAGTTGTTTGTTGTGCGATAACCATGTTCCTGGGGACGCCATCAACTACTCTTTGTTGAATATCATGTGAGTTGCTATGCATATCCGTCTTGTCTGAAGTAAGGGAGATTTACCACTCATTTAATGGTTAGAGCATGCATAATGTTAGAGAAGAACATTGGGCCGCTAACTAAAGCCATGATCCATGGTGGAAGTTTCAGTTTTGGACATATATCCTCAATCTCATATGAGAACATTAATTGTTGCTACATGCTTATGCATTAAAGAGGAGTCCATTATCTGTTGGCTATGTTGTCCCGGTATAGATGTCTAAGTTGAGAATAATCAAAAGCGAGAAATCCAATGCGAGCTTTCTCCTTAGACCTTTGTACAGGCGGCATAGAGGTACCTCTTTGTGACACTTGGTTAAAACATGTGTATTGCGATGACAATCCCGGTAATCCAAGCTAATTAGGACAAGGTGCGGGCACTATTAGTATACTATGCATGAGGCTTGCAACTTGTAAGATATAATTTACATAACACATATGCTTTATTACTACCGTTGACAAAATTGTTTCTTGTTTTCAAAATCAAAGCTCTAGCACAAATATAGCAATCAATGCTTCCCTCTACGAAGGGCCTTTCTTTTACTTTTATGTTGAGTCAGTTCACCTATCTCTCTCCACCTCAAGAAGCAAACACTTGTGTGAAATGTGCATTGATTCCTACATACTTGCATATTGCACTTGTTATATTACTTTACATTGACAATATCCATGAGATATACATGTTATAAGTTGAAAGCAACCGCTGAAACTTAATCTTCCTTTGTGTTGCTTCAATACCTTTACTTCGATTTATTGCTTTATGAGTTAACTCTTATGCAAGACTTATTGATGCTTGTCTTGAAAGTACTATTCATGAAAAGTCTTTGCTTTATGATTCATTTGTTTACTCATGTCATTACCATTGTTTTGATCGCTGCATTCATTACATATGCTTACAATAGTATGATCAAGGTTATGATGGCATGTCACTCCAGAAATTATCTTTGTTATCGTTTACTCGCTCGGGACGAGCAGAACTAAGCTTGGGGATGCTGATACGTCTCCGACGTATCGATAATTTCTTATGTTCCATACCACATTATTGATGATATCTACATGATTTATGCATACTTTGTGTCATATTTATGCATTTTCCGGCACTAACCTATTGACGAGATGCCGAAGAGCCAGTTGCTGTTTTCTGCTGTTTTTGGTTTCAGAAATCCTAGTAAGGAAATATTCTCGGAATTGGACGAAATCAACGCCCAGGGGCCTATTTTGCCACGAAGCTTCCAGAAGACCGAAGAGAAGACGAATTGGGGCCACGGGGCGCCGCCACCACTAGGGCGGCGCGGCCCAGGGGGGCCCGCGCGGCCCTAGCGTGTGGGGCCCCCGTGACGCCTCCTGACCTGCCCTTCCGCCTACATATAGTCTTCGTCGCGAAACCCCCAGTACCAAGAGCCACGATACGAAAAACCTTCCAGAGACGCCGCCGCCGCCAATCCCATCTCGGGGGATTCGAGAGATCGCCTCCGGCACCCTGCCGGAGAGGGGAATCATCTCCCGGAGGACTCTTCACCGCCATGGTCGCCTCCGGAGTGATGTGTGAGTAGTTCACCCCTGGACTATGGGTCCATAGCAGTAGCTAGATGGTCGTCTTCTCCTTATGTGCTTCATTGTCGGATCTTGTGAGCTGCCTAACATGATCAAGATCATCTATTTGTAATGCTATATGTTGTGTTTGTTGGGATCCGATGGATAGAGAATATTATGTTATGTTGATTATCAATCTATTACCTATGTGTTGTTTATGATCTTGCATGCTCTCCGTTATTAGTAGAGGCTCGGCCAAGTTTTTACTCTTAACTCCAAGAGGGAGTATTTATGCTCGATAGTGGGTTCATGCCTCCATTAAATCTGGGACGGTGACGGAAAGTTCTAAGGTTGTGGATGTGCTTGTTGCCACTAGGGATAAAACATTGATGCTATGTCCAAGGATGTATTTATTGATTACATTACGCACCATACTTAATGCAATTGTCTCGTTGTTTGCAACTTAATACCGGAAGGGGTTCGGATGATAACCTCGAAGGTGGACTTTTTAGGCATAGATGCATGCTTGGATAGCGGTCTATGTACTTTGTCGTAATGCCCAATTAAATCTCACTATACTCATCATATCATGTATGTGCATGGTCATGCCCTCTCTATTTGTCAATTGCCCAACTGTAATTTGTTCACCCAACATGCTATTTATCTTATGGGAGAGACACCTCTAGTGAACCGTGGACCCCGGTCCATTCTTTTACATCGAATACAATCTACTGCAATACTTGTTCTACTGTTTTCTGCAAACAATCATCATCCACACTATACATCTAATCCTTTGTTACAGCAAGCCGGTGAGATTGACAACCTCATTGTTTCGTTGGGGCAAAGTACTTTGGTTGTGTTGTGCAGGTTCCACGTTGGCGCCGGAATCCCCGGTGTTGCGCCGCACTACATCCCGCCGCCATCAACCTTCGACGTGCTTCTTGGCTCCTACTGGTTCGATAACCTTGGTTTCTTACTGAGGGAAAACTTGCTGCTGTGCGCATCGCACCTTCCTCTTGGGGTTCCCAACGGACGTGTCATCTACGCGCATCAACCGGTTTCCCGCGGCTCCCCCCATCATCCCCACCGTAGAGGTTAAGGACAAGGGTGAGTTAGAAGAGGGAGATGCTTCGACATTACCCTCCTCTACCAAACCCTTGAATGGTGATAACTTAACCACTATTAAAACTCCCATTGCATCTCCTAGGGGAACTAGTGGAGGTAATAGCTACAATCGAGTGGCTCTGCCTTTCCTATCTCCCGATATACCGGTTCCCCATCCTCATATAAACATTCGGGGCGACCCACCTAAGTTTAATGTTAAAGATTTTTATACATGGAAATTTGGGTTTCGTTCTCATGTTCGTAGTGCCTCCAATTAACTTTGGAGAATCATCGTGGAAGGCTTCAAGCCCTACAACCCCGACAAGTTGACTAGAAGAGAAGCGGTTGATAGTCAACTCAATGACACTACTTTGCACATGATTCAAACTAGTGTGGGGACAAAGGAATTGTCTCGTGTTCGGAATTTCACCACCGCTAAGGAAGCTTGGGATGGTTTGGCCGCTAGTTGCATTGGAAGTGATAGCATGAGAAGGAACAAGTACAATGCTCTTTGGAATCAAGCCGAAGGATTCATGAGGCTACCGGATGAAGATCATGAAGTCATGTATGGAAGACTTCTCACCGTTGCCGATGCTTTCCGGAATGTGGGTGCCACCCACATCAATTACTCTTGGATCAAAGATAAGTACATCGATTGCATGATGCCGTTTGAACCCATTGATGTCAAGACCCTTGTTGGGAGAGAATGCTTTTCCTCTCTAACCTCTCAACAAGCGGTGCACGAGATGCAAGCTCTCAAGGTGCTCGAGCAAAACTCTCATGATTCTCGCAATTGTGCCATTGGAATGTCAAGGGGGAACAATCTTGCCTTGACGGTCAATTCCGTAGAAGAAGTGAACCCTCAAGAACCATATAGGACATCTTGGAGTATGTCCTATCCGGAAGACTTGGAACTCCACTACAATGATCACATGGCATTCCATGCAAAATAATTTTGAGTTGACCCGTCCAAGGCCAAGGAAGACAACATCAAGAGAAACAACTCAAGTGGATTCACAAGCTCGGGTCCAAAAACAAGATCATTCTACAATTGTGGTGACAAGCTCCATTTCATCGCTCAATGCCCCTATGAGCATAGGGAAACTAATGGTGGAAGGCTCATTCCCAAGGACAAGAGCAAAGATGCAAAGGGCAAAGATTCAAAGGCCCCCAACAAGAAATTCTATAACAAGAGCAAGAAGGGCAAGAGGCCCTCAAGGATTGTGCTAGTGACTAAGGAAGAATATTCTTCCGATGAAGTTGAAAGTTCTAGTGATGATGAAGAAGAAGAAAGCTCAAAGGAAGTGGCCGCCATTGTCACTACCAACATTCCCTCTTCATCTCTCTTTGAATCCCCCAGTGAGAATCCTCATATCAAGAATGCACATTGCTTCATGACAAGGTCCACCTTGGACACATCTATTGTGCTATCAACTCAAGAAGAATATACCTCCGGAGATGATGATGTTGGTGATGAAGAAGATGCAACCTCAAATGGATTGGTTGCTCTTGCCTCCCTCTCCACTAACTCTTCATCACCAAGTGAATCCCCCAATGAGGTCATTCATGTGGAGGAAGAAAGTTGCCTCATGGCTAAATCTTCCGAGGTATCATCTCCTAACCCCTCTATGCCTAACATATCAAATGATCTAGGGGTTGATCTTGCTAGTCTAAAAGTGAAACAAGAAATGCTAGATTTTGATGAGTTCATTCTTAACTTACAAGGTGACACTAGAAAGCATGTTTCCAATCTCATGATTCGTCTAGCACAACTAAATGATACTCTTGAGAAAAATGTCAAATAGAGAGAGAAGACTCTCTTGAAATACATGCTCTTAAAAATGCTCTTGAGGAAAGTCAAGAAACCATAGCTTCTCTTGAAGAGAGGCTTGAAAATCTTGAAGAGCCTCGAGATAAAATTAACAAGCTCACTAAAGCTAGAGATCTTGCTAGAGCTAAGACTAAAGTGCTTATAAAGTAAAAGGCCAAATTTGGTGTTGATCATGAGAAACTTGTGAAGGATCTAGATGAACTACACAAGGCTCACAAAGCCTTGAAGAGTGAATACTCTCTCCTCTCCAAGTCTAATGAGCAACTTCAAATTAGGCTTGCTTCATATGACATACCTAGTACCTCTACTCCTTCATGTGATCATGCAAATATTATTGAAGAAAATGCTAGGTTGAAGGATGAACTTGCTAAGGCCTCCTCTCCCCAAAGTAAACTTTCCTTGGATGATCTTTTGAGTAAGCAAAGGTCAAACAATGGGAAGGAGGGCCTTGGTTATAATGCCAAGGCAAAGAAGGCAAACAAGCAAAAGGCCAAGCCCGCACAAGAGAAGAAGAAAGCCATCACTAATGGTGAAGCCCCTAAGGGCAAAACCATTAATGATGATGATGCGAGAATTGCTAACCCTCACTATGTTCTATTTAAAGATTATTATGGTGATGTTTATGCTAAATATGTTGGCCCATATGATGGTTATGTTGCTTGGTCTATTTGGGTCCCAAAGACCCTTGTTGCTAACAAAAGAGGACCCATTGAGAAATGGGTACCTAAATCCAAGAATTGATCTCATGTAGGACTATGCTGCCGGAGGTTCAAAATGGGTACTTGATAGTGGATGTACAAGTCATATGACCGGCGGCAAGAACCTCATCAAGAAGTTAAGGCCCAACAAAAATAATATCACCGTCTCCTTTGGCGATAATTCTACATCCGAGGTATTGGGTTTTGGCAAGGTTGTGGTTGCACACAACATTACTCTTGTGGATGTCATGCTTGTCAAAACCCTTGGTTACAATTTACTTTCCGTTTCCGCCCTTGGCAAGATGGATTTCGCCGTCTTTATTGATAATGATATTGTGGTCCTCTTGTGGAGCAAGACTCTAAAAGTCGTTTTCGTTGGGTATCGCGAACATAACTTGTATGTGGTGGACTTTTCGGGGACCACCACGACAAGTGCGATGTGCCTATTCGGAAAGGCGGATGTGGGTTGGTTGTGGCATCGCCGCTTGGCCTATGTCAACATGAGAACTTTGCAAAGTCTTCACAAGGGGAACCATATTGTGGGACTAATGGAAAATGTGTCCTTTGCCAAAGATCATGTTTGTAGGGCTTGTGTTGAAGGCAAAATACATGACTCTCCGCACCCAAGCAAGACTATTATCTCTTCCAAGAGGATCTTGGAGCTCCTTCATGTGGATCTCTTTGGTCCCGTCTCTCATGCAAGTCTTGGTGCGAAGAAACATTGCTTGGTGATTGTTGATGACTACTCAAGATACACTTGGGTCTACTTTCTCAAAAGGAAAGATGAGACTCAACAAATCTTCATTGACTTTGCCACCGAGGTGCAATGCCAACACAACCTCCTCATAATGGCAATAAGAAGTGACAACGGCTCCGAGTTCAAGAACTACACACTCAATGATTTTCTTAGTGATGAGGGGATTCGACATCAATATTCCGCTGCATACACCCCTCAACAAAATGGTGTTGCGGAGAGGAAGAACCGGACTATTATGGATATGGCAAGATCTATGATGGCGGAGTATAAATCGCGCTATAACTTTTGGGCCGAAGCCATCTCCACCGCTTGCCACTCCTCTAACCGGCTCTATCTCCGCAAGGGCTTGAACAAGACTCCATATGAAATACTCACCGGGAACAAGCCTAATATCTCATACTTCAAGGTGTTCGAGTGTAAGTGTTTCTACAAAATCAAAGGAGTTCGTTTATCTAAATTTGCTCCTAAAGCTTTGGAGGGTATATTTGTTGGTTACGGTGCTCGAATCTCACACTTATAGAGTCTTTGATGTATCCTCCGGGATTATCATCGAATCTTGTAGTGTGAAGTTCGAAGAAAATGATGGCTCCCAAGTGGGGTAAGTTGATGTATGTGCAGGTGATGAAATACCTCAAGATGCCATAATAAGAATGGGTGTGGGATTTTTCCGCCATTGAGGGACACGGTGTGGCATCTCGGGAAGGACTATGCTCTACCACGGTGGAGCCCTCATCTTCTCAACATCAACAAACCCCATCTATTGAAGCTAATGATGCACCAACCCAATAACAAGAACAAGACCCTCCCTCTTGTGTGCAAGATCAAGGACAAGATCAACAGAATTCATGATGGCTCCGACGAGTATCCATTTGATATTTGATCCTCACCAAATGATGTCCAAGATCAAGCACATGATGTTGAGCACTCTCAAGAAATTGAGGAAGCTCAAGTTGAAGGTCAAGATGGGTACCCAAATGATCAAGTTGATCAAGTGATACCTCCAAGGCCAAGAAGAACCAAGGAGGAGATCGAGGCCCGTCGTCTAGCAAGAAGAGAAAGGAACCTTGAAATTCGTGAACACACTCATGACAAGGTCCTTGGTGATTTAAGGGCAAAGGTTTCCACAAGAAGGCAATTGGCTAACTTTAGCAATCATCATGCTTATATATCCTTAGTGGAACCCAAGAAAGTGTTTGAAGCCCTTGAAGATTCGGATTGGTTGGAAGCTATGCATGATGAACTCAACAACTTCAAGCGCAATAAAGTATGGACTTTAGTAGAGAAGCCAAAGGGGTGCCACAATGTTATAGGCACTAAATGGATTTCCAAGAACAAGCAACATGAGTTTGGAAATGTTGTGAGGAACAAGGCAAGATTGGTGGCTCAAGGTTTCTCTCAAGTTGAGGGAATTGACTTTGGAGAAACTTATGCTCCCGTGGCTCGCCTTGAGTCCATCCGTATCCTTCTTGCTTATGCATCGCATCATAACTTTAAGTTACAACAAATGGATGTGAAAAGTGCATTTCTTAATGGTCCTTTGCATGAAGAGGTTTATGTTAAGCAACCCCCGGGTTTGAGGATCTCAACTTTCCTAACCATGTCTATAAGCTTGATAAAGCACTTTATGGTCTCAAACAAGCTCCTAGAGCTTGGTACGAGCACCTTAAAGAATTGTTGATAGACCGTGGGTTTGATGTTGGGCTAATCGATCCCACTCTTTTTACTAAGACGGTCAATGGGGAGCTTTTCATTTGCCAATTATATGTTGATGATATTATCTTTGGCTCTACTAACAAAGCTTTCAATGATGAATTTTAAAAGCTTATGACCGATAGGTTTGAGATGTCTATGATGGGAGAGATGAAGTTCTTCCTTGGTTTTGAGATCAAGCAATTGAGAGAAGGAACCTTCATCAATCAAGCAAAATATCTCCAAGACATGCTCAAGAGGTTCAAGATGACCGAGATGAAGGGTGTAGCCACTCCTATGGTTACTAAATGTCATCTTGCACTTGGTCCCAATGGTAAAGAGGTGGATCAAAAGGTATATCGCTCCATGATTGGATCCTTGCTTTACCTTTGTGCATCTAGACCGGACATAGTGTTGAGTGTTGGTGTGTGTGCAAGGTATCAAGCTTCTCCTAAGGAGAGTCACATGATGGCTCTCAAAAGAATCTTTCGATATTTAGTTGATACCCCAAGATATGGTATTTGGTACCCTAAAGGCTCAAGTTTTATTCTCAATGGATACACCGATGCGGATTGGGCGGGAGACAAGGATGATAGGAAATCAACCTCCGGGCTTGCCAATTCCTTGGTAGGTCCTTGGTGTGTTGGTCTTCTAAGAAGCAAAATTGTATATCTCTCTCCACCGCCGAAGCCGAATATGTTGCCGCCACAAGTGGAGGCACTCAATTGTTATGGATGAGGCAAACTTTAAAGGAATACAGTGTCATTTGTGACAAAGTGCCTCTATTATGTGACAATGAAAGTGCCATCAAGATTGCCTATAATCGGGTGCAACATTCAAGAACGAAGCATATTGAGATCCGGAATCATTTCATTAGGGATCATGTTGCCCGTGGTGATATTGAGCTTATCTATATTCCTACCAAAGATCAACTTGCCGATATATTCACGAAGCCTCTTGATGAAGCAAGGTTTTGCTATTTGAGGAATGAGCTAAATATCATTGATTCAAGGAGTATAGCTTGACCATCTTGCAAACACACCTTTGTCTCAAAACTTTATTTGGTATAGATGTGGGCATGGAAATAGGGGGAGTGCGGTTTAAATTGTTGAGCTATCCCTCCCCCCATAATGCCAACATTAAGAAATCATTCTCGTTATATCATATGTTGATATGTGAGCTTCAATGATGAGTAGTGGTTTGGACCCAAGATATATCTTCGCGGTGCCATGCCATAACACTCATATATGGTGGCCTAGGCCACCACACTCTTCTTTGTGAAGAGTTGGAGTATTTTGGATCTTACTTGGATTTTATTTGACATCTCCTTGTTTTTATGGGAAATCGCTCATTTTTGGCCTTCATTTGCGTTATTTGCAAAAATGAGTGATCATGTACCATCTTACAGTTTGGATCATCTGTCCTAAGCCTATCACATCTAAGCCATATCCTCTTCCTACTCCGAGTGCACCTATTTCCTGTCAAAATCAAGTTCTGGCCCTGCTTTCAGCTTCACCGAAAGTTCCGGTCGTTCCAACCAGAACTTCCAGCTAGATTCCTCTGGCCAGCGCCTGGCTCCTGCGACACTGTTCTGTCGGTGGGCGTTTCTTTCCGGGACCGGAAGTTCCGGCTCCAACGAGCGGACCTTCCGCTCTTATGTTTTTCCCACATAACGGACGAGGAGGCAGTTCCTGCTCCTCACTTTTCCCCATCTCACATCTGTTCATGGTCTCTCTCCTCCCTGTGGCGGCGGTAACCTCCCCGTCCCTATCTCCCTCCTCCGGCGACCTCCGCCGGATCGACTCCTTGGATTGGCATCCTCTCCCTCTCCTCCACCATGGCTCCTCCCGGTTTGTGCCTTTTCCCTCTCTATGTGTGGGTTGACCTCACTAGATGAACTATAGGGCATACTCTAGGTCAAGCTTTGGTAGACTCACTCTAGATGCCTATTCTCTGCTAGATCTTGCCTAGGATGTTGAAGTAGTGCAGTTCACAACGTCATTGTCGCGAATCTGGTGGGAAATTTCGCTGTCACTCGAACAGCCGGATGTTCCGGCCGCTTGCGCCGGAACTTCCGCCCGGGCGGAACTTCCGCCGGTTCCCACCGGAACTTCCGGCCTGGCATGTTTACTGCTATGACCTCAATACTCTGTTCAGGATCTGGTTTTGACCTCCTTGTTAGTGTGCTCTCATTTATCATCCCTATCCTCATGTTTGTATCCCAGGTGGCTCCAAGAAGAGAGGCAAGGGTCATGTGGACGAAATAGAAGAAGAAGTTGAGCGCACTCGACCATCCAAGCTCACGGCTCGTCAACTTGCAGCTAAAAGGCATACCAAGTCACCCGCAGTTCGTGGCAAGCAAGTTCATGTGTCGGTGAAGAACATGCTTTATCTTGAGTACAAGGAGCTCCGGCAAGTGAACCCTTACCTCATCCCTCGGAACAATAGGGTTGGGGATAAGCGCTTCCACAATAAGACTCAAGAGGAGATCTTTTATGAGGTCTATGTGCCTTTCAAGAAGGGGGTAGCCCCTCAACACGCCATTGACACCGCCAAGATGGCCGCCACAAGGTACTTTGAAGAAGCCTATGCTATGTGTGGTGAGTTTGGGCTCTATCCCATGCCACCGTTCACTTTGAACAAGATGAAGCTAGAACTTTCCGGTGGATGACTCATGACACCCTCCTTGAGGCTAACTTGGCAAGCTTTGGAGATGCTCTTGGATACCCTCGCTCTCCGCGTGTGAATGCAAATGGTTGGAGGTCTCATGATAGTTCATTTGCTCAAACCAAGGAAGTCTTGGAACCTCTCTATATCAAAGGTCGGGGTATTCCGGGCAAGAGTGCGGATCTTCTCCCTACTTGGGACATCATGCTTCGTGTCTACCGGGAAAAATTTGGACCCAAGGGTGGCAACCTAAATGAATTGCATCTATATGAAGTGGATCTTATGGCAAACTCCTATGCTAAGAAGGGCACCGGTGAGAAGCTTGATGTGATGGACTACATCTACAATGAGATGTGGTCATGTGTGATGGAGAAAAATCTTCCTTCATTTGCTCCTTTCATCATGAAGCTCATTGAAGACACTTGGGTTGCTACTTGTCCGGCTCCTCTTCTTCACTCTATTCCTCTCAACATCACAGCTCATGAAGTGAAGGTTCTTAGGGTCAAGCGCCACAACTCGCCCATAGAAGATGTTCCCCCCATGGATGAGAAGCCACCTAGCTGGGCTTCTAAGCTTGCTCGCCGCATGCGACAGATCTTTTGTCTCACCTCTGCTGTCAATCACCGTCAGTATCAGCAGCATGCTGAGGCCAAGAAGTCTCGGGTTCGTCAGAAGAGCATTATGAGGGCTCTCAATATGGACGTGTCTCCTCCCGGATCCGAGGAGAATATCACTCCGGAGGCTGAGTGGGTTTCTCAGCATGGCGTTCCTCTCCCACCATATGGTCTCGAGATCGAGTCTCCTCCTCACACTCCACCCTTCCCCGGCGCTCCATCGGATCTTCCTCCCGGCTGGGCTAATGCCGACCCTTGGGACGTGTAGTTCCTCCTGTCCCTTTTTGGTGCCTTGGTGCCAAAGGGGGAGAGTGAGACCTTATTAGGTTGCTCTCCGTTGGGTATTTGCGTGGGGGAGTCACAAGCTCGTGTTGTCTTTGGTTTTTATCGCTTATGATTCCATTTATCTATGTGGTGTCGAACTATGTTCCTAGTTTTTATGTGTATGAAACCTTATTTATGTGTATGGTAAACTTCGTATGTGAGTCTTCTATGGATATCTATGTGTGCATGATCTATCTATCTATATGCTTATCACTATGTTGTATTGCTAACCCATGGAAGATGGTTGCAAGATATAGGGGAGCTTCTTATGTGTTAATGCTCATAAATAGGGGGAGCTCCTCTATATCTCTCACATACTTGTTGTTTATTTTGATCATTCCTTACAAATACTTGTGTTGTCATCAAACACCAAAAAGGGGAGATTGAAAGAACATTTCCCGCCCTTTTGGATTTTGTGTGTTTGATGTCAACACTAGGTATATATTTATGTGTGTTTATGTAGACAGGTACATAGTCCGACTATATAAACATGGCTGATGAATTGGGTTGACAAATCTGAACCTCTGCTGGTTTTTCTCTTCAGGCGGAAGTTCCGACCACTGCCCAGATTCTCCTCTCAGCAGACCCACATCGCCCCTCACAGTTGGTGCATTCAAAAGCTGGCCGGAAGTTCCGGCGAAGAAGGTCGGAATTTCCGGTCAGCGGAACTTCCGCCCAACTTCCGGGCAAGTTCGGAAACATCGTTTTTTGCGCCACAGAACATCCAGTATGGTTTTTCTGGAATTCCGGAACATGGCCGGAACCGGAAGTTCCGCCCTAGTTCTGCCCAAACTCAACCTACCAGCTCGTCTGACGCAACAGCATCCAGCCGGAACTTTCGCCCTTCCTTGGCGGAACTTCCGGTGTCCAGCCGGAACTTCCGGCCCTCCTGGCCGGAACTTCCGGTGTTACACGAAAAGTGACATAACGGTCAGATCTGAAATCCTTCCCATATAAAAGGCCCTCTTCTCCATTGGGACAAGTTGCTCAATTATTGCACAAAATCTGCCAAGCTTCACCACCATTAGAGCCACCTCAAGAACACAAGATTTGCAAGATCTTCTCCCTCACCCAACCAAAGCTCTTGATCTTTGGAGATTCGAAGGAGAAGACACCGATCAACATCCTCACCGAAGCGATTTACATTTCACCCTCATATGCTTGAGGGACCTCTTGCTAGTGTTCCTCTTTGGATCCCTAGTTGATTGTTGTTGATGTATTGTTGTTGATTGTTGTGTTGTTACAGATTTGGGAGCCTCCAATTTGGTTGTGGATGTGTGCCCCAAGAACCTTGTAAAGGCCCGGTTTCCGCCTCGAGGAAATCCCTTAGTGGAAGTGGGCTAGGCCTTCGTGGCGTTGCTCACAGGAGATCTGAGTGAAACCTTCGTGGCTGTTGGTTTGGCTTTCGTAGCAACCACACTCCTCCAAACGTAGACGTACCTTCTTGCAAAGGAAGGGAACTACGGGAATCATCTCCGTGTCTCCGCGTGCTCCACTCTCGGTTACCTCTATCCTATTCTATCTCCTATATATTGTGTAACTATCTTGCTTAGTTGTTAACCTTGTCATATAGGTAAATTCACTTAGTTGCGTATCTAGAGAATTTACCTTTGTGTCAAGCCTAAATTGAAAAAGAACTAAAAATTGGTTAGCACCTATTCACCCCCCCTCTAGGTGCGGCATACGATCCTTTCAGAGGAGAACAAGTTGCGAAGGGTGGTGAGAAATTTGCGAGCATTGTCACATTGCATACAACGAATAGTAGTGTGGTATTGAGTAAGTACAAAGGCAAAGAAGCGATGCAAAGTGTCACATGTATTATTTTTTATTTCGTAAATGAAATACCCAAGAAAAGTGAGAAAATCATCGAGAATGAATAAGTAGTACTTGTAACTAGAGAAACTAACAATGGGAGAGGCCTATAAATCATTGTGAATCAAATCAAATGGTGATGTGGCATGAGAATATGAGGTGTAGAAAATGGTAACCTAGCATGTTTCCCAAATTGACAAGCATCACAAAAGGAAAGTTTGGGTATATTTTTATTACATTTGGAGAGAAAATATAATGAAAGGTTCCAGAGAGATGCAGAGCTGTGGTGTAATAGACGTCGGTGCCACACATTGTTGGTGATGAATAGAGACAAATAAGGAGTGTCGCCACCATTGCCGCAAATAAGGATAAAGCTCGTTGGAGGTCTTGGACCTCATGAGAGTGCTCTTGGTTGTAAGAGACTACAAAGAGAATCCAAATGGGTCAAACCCAACCGAACAACTGTTGTCATGAACAAATTTGCGAGTGCTAATTAAAATTTTGCCAATTTGAGGAGAGACAATCCACTCTAACCATGGTGTTGATAGCCGCCCTGGTTGCCGTCTTCGTAGCCAATAGACTGATAGCCTCCCTGGCCACCACCGTATCTGCTAGTGATCTGGCCATTGTATTGGCCACCGCTGCAATCTTGGGCGCCATCGTGCCCACCTCCAGATTGCTAGTTGCTGCCAGGACCACCATGGTCACCGCCGCGACTGCCACCGGCATGGACCATCATGGCCTAAGAGTCCTCACCTTTTTTTTTGGCTTTGGTCGATGGCGATCTCCACGAGGAGAAACCGTGCGCAAATGTCAAGCAAAGTGGGCAGCGGTCCCCCACGGATGATCTCAGCCCGCATGTAGTATTTTTCGCTGATACCATTGATCTGGATTTATGGATTGTAGTATTTGAAGCTTTTTTTCCCTAGATACCGAGTTTTATCGAATTGACCGGAAGTTTTGCGACATATTCAGCATGGTGTCACGGAGGGAGTTCGCGATATTGGGCATGTTGTCGATGGAGCCTTCAAGCGAGTAGACGTTGTACGTGGCCTAGAGCTGCAATGGTGGTACTTCTTGTTCAAGCCCTCCTTCTTATTCTTTCACTGCTTCCTCCTCTGCTTCTTCAAAGAATGGTTCATCCTCTTGTTCTTATGTGCAACATAATGCAAATGTCCATTCTCGAGGGAGAATAGATTGTTAGAAAAAATAAGCGGGGAATAAACGCCTAGCTCTAGGAATGTGAACAAAGTACCCACCTTGATTTTTTGAAAGCATGCCATTAGCTCGAAGAGTAGTATAAGAATAATGTATCTCACCATCCAATGGTTGAATTCTACTTAAATCTAGAGAGAGCTTGTTGGTGAGAACCATTTCAATCAATACCTACGCAGGTGATGTTCCCGCGAGTTTGATGAGCTTGGCGGCCCAAATGGAAAAGAAGAATGGTACCCAAGTTTGGTGTCACATTATAGTTTGGAATAACAACTTTGGCGAGGATGATCATGTCCAGTTCATTGACTCTTGTGAATTGACCACGTGACTGCAAAGTGTTAACAATACATAGTACAAATATAGAATAGCAAAACTTTCTATGTGACTTCCTTTAGTAATATTTTCATATATGAACATTCGAATAAAATAAGTTTGAGGAGAGGGATTCATACATCGATTCACGGAGCGGATGTAGGCATATCCATTGAAGAACCCAAAATGGTCACACCACTCGCTGATTGAGTGACAATCATACTTGTGGTTCATGAGTTGGAAGGTGATCCTATCAACCCCTTCTTCCGTGCTCCCAGGATAGGTCATCACAGTGTGTTCTCAATGTTGTCAACAACTCCAAAGTTAAGAGGTGATAGGTTGGGGTGTCCTAGTAAAAGATATCTTGCAACCCCACATTAGTAATAAGTGTGTTGAAATCATTACCTATCCCAAGATGATTAACAACGACATGGCATTCCCATTTGGTGAACTTGATAGTGTGTTCCCAGAGTTGCTTGAAGCAGGTAAAGTCCCACTTCTTCCTCACCGTGATTCTGATGAACTCATCCTCAACGGCCACGCTCCTCTTGGCTTGTCCTGTTGTTTTTCATATCTAACAATGTTGAACTTGGAAAATTTAGTCTTTTGGTTCCAATAGACCAGAGGAATAATAGTTCCTCTAGAAATTACAGTTATATATCTCCACAAAATAATACTAAAAAACATGCTCAACAAGAAAAATGGTTCATGAAATAAGATTGGCAATATAGAGATATTGAGTAAATATTTGCAAAAAGTAATTCGATGATCAGAGGAGAAATATACCGTAGATCGTTGATGGAAAGGACTTGGACCAAAATCGAGTAGGGTAAGATATCCTCAAAGGTTTTTGTAGAGTTTGGAGGAAGAAGAAACAAGGTAATGATTCTTTTTGATCTATGGTTATCTCTCCGTGTATTTTGAGTCGCAGTGGACGTGGTACATGCACGGTACAGGTAGACATCCCCGTACCGGTGCTCGTTAAACCTTCTGCTTCCACGATAAAAATTCCCTCCCTTCTGGTACGACCACATGGTACGAGCTTGGCTCCCATACCGACGGTCATTAAAACTCCTCGTATTTGATGAAAAAGTTGTTGGATTCTTCTGGAAGTTGGTACGGTCACGTGGTACAGGTGGAGCCACCGTACCAGTACCGGTCAAACTTCTGTAAACTCGAAATTTCTTGTTTTTTCCTATTTTCTCAAATACCTATTAAGTTAGTTTGGTACAAAAAAAGAACAATATTTTTGCAGAACTAATACAGTAATTATCTTCACTTACTTTTATCAATATGATTAGGGAGTAGATTAATTACCTCGTTCTTCTCCTCTCCATTGTTTGAACATCAAACACTTATATTTATACTAACACAAACTAAAAACTTGCTTAAGAAATTTTATTTCGCATGGGTTGCCTCCCATGATGCGCTTTTGTTTTAGGTCATTTAGCTCGACCTAAGTGATGATCTACTCTTTTCTACAATGGGGACTCCAACCATAAAGTAGTTCGATGAGCTTGTCCCTGTTGGCCTTGTTATTCTTCCTAGGAAATAAACAACAAAGGGTGTACGCGAGGGTAACTCAAATCTCACGTTTCCTTCATGTAGATCAATCAAGGCTTTAACGGTTCTTAAAAATGACCTACCAAGAATGATAGGTGCAATGGAATCTTTAGGCATATTACCAATAACAAGATCGATATATTAAGCCTTTCAAATGATAAGTTTTAGGAATAGTGGACACACTTGCACCCAGATCACAAAGTGCATAAATTTCATTAGTCCTAATCTTTATCTTTATAGTTGCCTCAAAGATGTCATCCAACTTAGAAAGAAGTTTTTAGACAATCTTTTATATTCCATCTCAAGCTCGTGTACCATCTCAGCAACTGAATTAATAAAAATTTGGTACGCATCTTGATTGCCTCCTTCAATACAAGGATTTTTCAAAGTATTCATTTTCACTAAATCTTCAACGGTGTAGTCGGGTGTGGGAGCATTTCCATAGTCAAACTCTTCAAATTTATTCCCATCTAATCTACTTCTCATCATCTTCAAGTCTGCAACACGGTTAGGCTTGGGATTTTCCGCATATTCAGCAAGGATTAGTGTTTGAATTTCAACAACTTTACCCAATTGATCCTCCACAATTTTAGTTCTATCTTGCAGCTCATGTATATCAGTTTCATAACAACAACTTGCTTAGAAAGTTGTCCTACGACAGTTTCATGATTCTCAGTCATTTTAATAAAAAGATTGTTTTTCTCATTTTGAGCTTGCAATTGTTTTGATTGAATCTTCAAGAGATTGGTCGTTGCCATTATTATTGCCCCCGTTGTAGGTGTTTTGACCTCCTGCAGGATTAGGATATGGTTTTCGAAAATTCAAGCTATAATTTGTATTCATCCAAGCACAGTAAGGATTGTTACATGCTATGAAGTCTATTCCTTCAACCTTAGCATCGGCGATGGCATTACCCCTTGGACTTCATTACCTTTAATCATGCATATAAGCACATCTACCTTTGAAGTAAGACCTTCATTGTTTTCTTTGGTCATAGAGTTCACCTTCTTGAGGATGATCGTTCTACACGCCAATGTGAATGATTGTCCTGCATATCATTAAGAAGTTTTGTGGCTATGTCAATATCATCCCCCATGAATGTTCCTATAATACCAAGCATATACTTAGTCATTGGGTTTAAAGCATGGTAAAATAAATGTAGAATGAGCCACTCTTCCATCCTGTGGCCGGGATAGTTTCTTACGGACTCCTTTTTCCTCTCCTATGTGAGCGCTCGTGACTCACGATCTTCTTGTCTAAAACATGTGAAGTTAGAATGTAGTTGCATTGGTTTTCTAGGTGGGAAGAATTTAGTCATGAATATATTGCATCCATTTTCCCATGAAGTGATAGTAACCGAAGGAAGTGCTAGCAACTATTCTTTTGCTTTCCCTCTAAGTGAAAAAGGGAATAAGCGCAGCTTTATAGCATTTGGATTAACATCCTTGAAAGTTCAATGTCGGTAACCTAGAGGAAGGGGTGAATAGGTTCTACAATTTTTTCTTGACTTGTTTGCACTTTTAGGCTATGCGGATATATAAAGTGGCCTAATGCAAACTAAGTGGAGCACCCTATATGAAAAAATACATATATCAAGAACTTCAAGCTCGATGGCTAACTCAAAATAAATAAGTGGAAAGAAATAAACAAGATGGAATCAAAAGGCGAAATATTTTTGTGGCGGACAAAAAAAGGTAGAAAAGAAATGGCACATGCCGAGCAAAAAAAGAGTCACCTTTGGAGATGTGGAAAAGAGGGAATCAAAGACGACATATGGTACGTGCCGAAGATAAAATGGATGAAATATGCCAAACCAATGGGATCAAAGAGAAATGTGATTTGAGCCAAAGAAAAAATAACTACTCCGACCCCCGCGCCCTCTTAATAGCGCGGGGTCCTATACTCGAGAAAACCAAAAAGAGGAGACTACCTTGCCGTGCTCGTTCGAACTTCGTCTCGAGCTCTTCCTCTCTCTTTTCATATCGTGACCCAACACCATAAGAGAGCGAGAGAATTAACCGTGTCCCGCTTGACCTTGTTGACGACGCTCATGCTTCATTCAAGCCGAAACACTTCAGTTGATTGCATACTCTAGATCTTGGTCACCAATAGCTCAACTTATGAGCATTGGAGGATTGTGACACCGACTTCGAGCCAAACCTTCTCTCTTGAAAACAATTATCTTGAATCCAACAAATGGACTTCAAGCACAACCTATGGGTTATTCCTTCAAATAAAAACTCAATGAAAATATTAGTCCATAGAAATTGTCATCAATTACCAAATACAAACATTGGGGCAAAGTACCCTTTCAATCCTTAATTCACATTATATTACATATTTCTGTGAAAGTATTCAAGTGCATACCTGCATCCTTAGAAGCGGAACCTCCAAATTGGTTTTGTTGAACCAAAGTTAAAATATGAGGTTTAATTTCATACTTTTCCGCATGTACAACGGGCTGAGTGATGGGTGCACGCAAGTAATTATCATTAGGAGTTGCAAACTCCCAAGCTTATTTGCTGCCATACTACCAAGTTTTTTTTTAGTTTTTGATATAGGTAAACAAGTAAAATAAGAACAAAAAGGTAAACTAATAATTTTTTTTTGTTTTAAAATAAGAACACGAAGAAAACTACTAGCAAAGAATGAACTAAAACGAAAACTAAACTATAAAAGAAATCTCTAATGATCTCACTAGAGGTAGCTGTTACTTCCCCGACAACGGGGTAGTAAAAGGTTTGATACATTCGATCTGGATTAAGAATTGTAGTATTTGAAGCTCTTTTTCTAGACACCAAGTTTATCAAATTCACGTGAAGATTGATTTTGGTGTAAGATCTCTCGAGCAGACTTTTAGTTTTTTCCCCATGTTTGCCTTACCGGACCAACAGGTTTCTTGCGGTGGTTCTACATGCATCTGTGCATCCTCTCTCTTCGCTTCCTTGACGCTTGCGGAGTGGATCGACCCCAATGATGAACTCCTCCTCGAGTCGATCGACATAAAAGACATGTCTAGGTTTTGAACTAAATTCTCTCTGTCAGCCTCAGGTATGTTTTGCAACCGAGATCTTGCTCTGTTTCGAGCTTCTCTGTGACTATCTCCCGAAGCTCCTGATTGTCGGCTTAACTCCGCCCTTCACCTGCTTGACGCGGAAGCCGCCTCCCTTCTTCTATTCAGGGCTGCTGTCTGTTTTTCTAATTCTCTTCCAACACGGGCGAGTCTGTATTGGTATGCTTGCAATTCTTCCGCCGTAGCAGTTGTGGTCATTGGTTCTGTACCATGCATGGCTCTTGCGGCTTTGTCCCACGCTGTTTGTGGGAGTTGAACCCTTAGACGCGGTGTAGGCCCGACATATTTAGTGCCTAAACCTCGCCTGAGATCAGCGGGATCGACATATGGGTTTCCCGCATAGTCGAAAGCCTCTGATGTCTCCGGCTCTGCTCGCCTTGTATCTCCAATTGCATAGATTTGTTGGTATTTTGAACTTTGATATTTGTCGGGATTGGTGACGCCATCATATAGATCGGCGAAGACCTTCCCAACAGCAATGGATCTGTCGATGAAGTTGAAACTGTCGATGCTGTCTGAGTCGCTGCTTATATCAGAGTCCGCAGACGACTCGAAGGACATGTCGCCAAAGATCTTGGCGAGATTTTCGCTTTCCATAGTGTTGATGAAGCGTGGCGGCGAAATCTCCTCGTCGCCTGACTCGATTGATGTCGTTGAATCCGAAAAGTCAGGATCGACCGCTGATAATCCCGACGAGATCGGAACTTCGAGACGATACGATCCTTCGTTCTCGACACGGAAGTGGAACTTTCCGAACATCATCTCCATGGGCTCCTCCAGATACGCATATGCATCCAAACGGGAGGGTGGGCGAGGAACAAAATCGACTAGATCAGTTTCGATCCGTTTACCTCTATCCATCGCGTTGCTTGCTACCGATGAAGTCGACGATCTTGAACGTGCCATCGAGATCAGCTCCTTGTCGCCTCTAATTCCCACAGACGGTGCCAATTGACAAGGGATTAACTTATCAATGCCTACGTATTGTAGACTAAGGTTTAGTTGGAAGTAGAAGGCAAGTAGATCTCGAAGGTTTCAGCCGAAAAGTACTCGACGATTAAGAAACTAGGGTTATGTTGACAATGGATTCGATCCTCTCTTTGTCCCTCGACTCCCCCTTATATAGGAGACGGAGCCGAGGATACCGTGTTACACAAGATTACAGATTCTGGGAGACTTTCTGAGTTTAACCCGTAAAGTTACAAGTCTCTATATTTCCTAATACAACTCTAACTTTCCTTAATGCTAACTGGGCTTCCGTACTTCATATTCTCCGACTTGTGGGTCTTCAGTAAACCCCGGGTACCATCTTTGGCAGGCCCATTGGGGATGCCTATGTCACCAGGTGGAGACATCTAAGTACAAATGAGGCCTTTATGTGCGACAACCAGACGACGCAGGGTGACGTACATAAACTTTGCTGGAGGCGTCCAAGCCGGTGGTGGACAAGGATGCAATGTGGCCAAATCTCCAGGCAGCGCTCGAGCCGTTCGGCCGTTCCGGATGGAGCCGCAACCACCAGCACGAACCCCGACCCCGGTGATCGTGAAGACCAAGGATTTCCATGTTTGGAAATGCTATGACACAAAAACAATGTTACGTTTGGGATTATTTTTTCAGCAGTGACCTAGGATCACCGATGCATGTAAATTCAAACCGACTGTAAGCACATCCGGCTAATGGGTAGTGCTTGCCAATATATTTAGGGATTTCTATTTTCGTGCCCTCGGGTCCTTAGTTGTACTCAGTTTTCCCCAGATCCTTAGTTTTTTCTCAGTTTTTCCCAAGCCCTTGTCTGAAATCCGTAGAAGGAGCTCGGACGGGAGGATTCCCGTTTAGTTGACTGTTCCGTGCTGACGTGTGGGGCCGCGTCGCGTGGGGCTGGTAGAAAGGGACCGCGTGGGACAGGACGAGACCGCGTTTGGTTGTACGTGAGCAGGAGCTGGGTTCTGTCTCTCTCAGCCCAAATTAGCATTTTTAAGAGGGGTCCCTTTTAAGAGCACATTTTTCCTCTCTTTCTCTCTCTGTCTTTTTCACCAAATTATTATCAAATCAAGAGAAACTTCCATTTCTGTCTTTTTTCAATTATTTGTGCCTTTTGGTCCTCGTTTTTTGCCCAATATGGCAACAAATCTAGTACTCCCTCTGGTCCATATTAATGACCTCACCTATCTTGGTTCATATGTACTCCCTCCATGCATGTATATAAAACGTTTTGTTTTTTTCTTTGATTCATCTACTTTAGTTTGTATCTAGTCTAGTTATAGTGTGTAGGTTCACTCTTTTTAGTTTGAATGCAGTTTACTCTAAAAACATCTAAACAATCTTATATTTCTAAACAGAGGGAGTCACTACAAGAAATCTACCATAAGTTGACGAAATAAAGGTGTCACTGAAACGTCACTAATGGCTACTTGTGACGTTATTGTGACAACTTTCAAAACGTCGAAAGCTGGGAGTCAGCAGTGAGTGCTTAAGACGTTCCACTTGAAAACGTCGTAGAGCTTTGTGACGTTTTAAAATGTCACTGACTGCATGATATTCCCAAAATTCCATGGGCACCTGCCCCCGAGTCCAGCGTGGCAATCCGACGTGGAAAAATTGTGACGAATTAGAAACGTCGTTATTTGAATTCAGCCCGGTCCATTCAGCTCCTTATGTGGGCTGAGCCCATTAGTTCTGATTATTTTTTTCGGCTTTGTTGGGCCTTGGCCCGTAATCGGCCCAATTACCTCGGCCTTTTTAGCTTATTTTTTTTCAACGGCCTTTTTAGTCTGTCGTACTTACCGGGCCTCGGGCCAATTTCCATTGGCCCGTGGCCTTTTAGGACCCATTACAGCTTTGGGCCGTGGCCTTTTTAGGACCCATTACGCTTTGGGCCGTGGGCCTTTTAGGACCCATTACACTTTTGGGCCTTGGCCTTTTTAGGGTCCATTATGGTTTTGGGCCTTGGCCTTTTAGGGTCCATTAAGATTTTGGGCCTAGGCCTTTATAGGGTCCACAAAGGTTTTGGGCCTCACCCTTTTGGGGTCCATAAAGATATTGGGCCTTGGCCTTTTTGGGTCCATAAAAGTTATGGGCTTTGGCCTTTTTACGGTCTCCGCAAGTTTTTTGGGCTTCGGCCTTTTTTGGCCTTTTCAACTCCCATTTTTCGAAAATGCAATTAATTATTTGTTGGGCTCTAGCCTTTTAAGAGCCCATATATTTCTAGGCTACTTTGGGCCTTGGCCTTTTAAGAGCCCACAATAGCCCAACAGTGCATATATTAAATTAGGAAATTCAACAAAAAAATATAAAAGACAACATTTCAAATCTGCAAATTTCACAAACAGAGTGACAAAGAAGAAATGACCAGGTTCACAGCATTCACCAACATGTCAAGAAAGTTCACGCATTCACAGTAGAAGTTCACAGTATATGACCAAGTTATTGTCACGCTGCCAGATATGACCAAGTTCCATGGCGGGACACAAAAAAGGGATACGACCAGCAGCTAGGAGCTAATTCGCAGATGCTCCGAAGATGGACATCATGTGAGCAAGCCTCCTATCACTTTCCTCACTCCGCTTGAGGAGCTCCATGTAGTCCTTGTCACGCCGAGCTTGTGCGGCTTCATTTGCCGCTTGCTTCTCCTTCTCGGGCAGCCGCTTCTTCCATGATGGCAAGAACCGCCGCTTCATCTGTTCAGCCTTCCTCCCGGGACCTCTTCACCGTGCTTCCAGGTCATGAACATGCGCCGATACAAGCAGCTGCGGTGGGCTTGTTGAGCTTGACAATGGAACCGGGCCGAAGTCCAAGCATTCTTCGTAGAAAGTGCTGTGCTTGGCTTCCTTGCTAAGAACCTTTGCAACAACAACGATCGCAGACCTTGGCGGTGCACCTTCTCGGCACAGGAATAGCCATCTCGCCTTCCATATCAGCCTGGAGATCCATTTCCAAAAGATTCATCAATTCAGAAACGCACAGTGTCCAAGAATGGTTCACAAAAGTGAAATGAACAAGTCACTTACTATTGCAACCTAGAGCTTCCTCGCAGAAACCATCCTTCTTGCCGTGATGGGTCGCCTTAAAGATGTCGACCGCATCTAGCTCTTCACCTCTCGCGCTCCTCCCTCCGGAAATGATGTTCACCAAGAATCGTAACATAAGCTTGTGGAGACAAGAGTAAGATGCAAAAGGAAATTCTGTAAGAGTGTTCTTACAGCTTGCATACGAGATGAGCAAAGCATAGCTACGAGAGCCGCTCTTTGGCCAAATTTGACCGCAAAGACGACCGTCCTTGTTCTTGGTACATGTGTTCTCGTAAGGGCACAATCATGATATTCAGCAATGTGCACACTATAACGATGAGCATCATGTCTACCATGCAAGCACTAATGACTCGCAATCGAAGCAAAGAACATACCCCGTGTCTTGGGGTTACCCACAGAGCAGCTTAGAGCTTCCCATTCTTCATCTCGAGACATCCTTAACAGGGGACTTGATGCTGACTTCATTTGCCGGTACTTTGTCGAAGTAGTCCCTTTTCGAGATGTAGCGCCTGTTCTTCGACACTTTCCGCAAGACGTCATAGCAAGCCTTCTCGGATGTCTTCCGACTCGTGTCCATGTTGAAATTTGCCTACAAAGCAAACAAGGGCAAGGACGAGGTTAGTTATCATGAACTATGAACAATCAAGCAAGCACTCCTATCATCTAACAAATGAACCGGTGATGAAGAAGATTACCCCCATCTTTCCAACGAAGTCGGCCAACAAATTCTCATCCCTCTTGTACAACTTGAAATGCGGAAGGAGCGGCATCCGGCCTCTTGCAAGCATTCCACCCTCCGATGCAAACTTGGCAGCAAGCAAAGGCTTCTCGTGACGTTTCAGCCCCGGAGGAATCTCAATGGTAAGCTTGACTCCCATCCCCTTGCAAATCTGCTCCAGCCCCGGTGCCCTTCCTTTTACGGCCACCCGCAGCAAGTGGTTCCACCTCGAATAGCATACATACAAAGATCATGTCGAAAGCAAGACCCACAACCAAAAGAGTTTATAAAGATAAACAAAAAAGGCAAGAGATAGTGTGGACAGACTGTCCAACAAAAACTTGCCTTCATCATCCTCGTGATCAAGAAAACCATCGAATCAAAGTGCCGATGGACCATGACATCGATGCGTAGGGACCCGTGTCCCCGCGAACGTTGCTTGCTTCATCGATCCTTTCATCAATCTGCGGTGAGCTACCGCGATTGTTGCGGGGCGGAGTATCTTCATTGTTGGTTGCGTACGCTTCACTTGATGTCCTCCTCGGTGACTCTTTTGGAAGGAGCTTCAGCAATAGGTTCCGTATGCCTCTTTCTCCCTCCCGGAGCATCAAGCAAACACTCTAACAGGAGGCATTGAACTTTGTTCCTTTTGCAACCTCTTACTCCTCCTCCCCGGGCTTGTCTTTCTAACGAAGCCTTTTTCTTTCTACTCTTGGGATCCTTCAATGCCTCGCAAAAATAGCAAAACAAAATGGCATTACATCACAAAGTTATAGCAAAACAGAAATAAGAAAACAGATACAAGTAATGCCAGCCCTCCAAAGATGATAAGCGTAATGCACCTTCTCAATGTGTTCCCCTATACTCCCTTCAACCTCCCCATCCTCCTCGGTCAACCAATTGGTCATTGCTCGGATGATAATCTGAGCTCTCGCCTTGTGTTATGGCAGATGACTTATCATTTGAAAGTGTGGAACGACCTCCACCTCGACCACCATGTGACTTCCTAAAAATTGACACTACGGCGGGGATACCTGTGGATTGTAAGACACGGTTGTTCCGCATCATTGTCCTAGCCCCGTCCTTCTCTATCTCGGTGAGGGGCGCTTCTTTACATGTATGAGAAAAATATGTAACCATTAGATTGATGGTTGAAATGCATAGAAGCAAGCCAACTCGAACAACTAAGGTAAATTGTTTAATCATAGCAATTTTCAACTTTTAGTTTCATTTAATCCTAGGGTACGTAAATATTCGAGACGAGCCAAAAAAACCCAAGACCCGATTAAAAGCATCAATTAGACACAATGATGTTAGGATGAAGCCGCATACCAGCCTAGCCGCTTCTTCCCAGCCTTTGCCATGCCCGATGTTGATGGGTTGGATATGTGCCGGCACGAAAAGAATAACAATTAGTGACAAAGCAGATACAACATATGGATGCAATTAAAGAACCAAGCAACATAGGTTCATGTGGATCAACAATCACCTGGTTCACCTTGCTCCTTGAAGTAGGTCGACCTTGATAGTATTACCTAAGAAGATAACAGAGTTATAATCATTAGACATATCCCTTCATACAACAATAGACATGTACACAGAAAAAGTCGTAGGCATGTACAGATAAAAGGGCTCCCAAACTTTGTTTGGGAGAAGTTTCATCAACACAGGATAAAAGGGCAATATAAATGTTCATCGACGAAATATAAAAGGGAATGCCTTGGTAAAGATCTGTACCAAGCAAGATCCGCAGCAGGTAATCATATTATGTACTAGTTGCAGCAAGAAAGATCTGTAGAAGCTAATCATATATGGACTGCAGAGAAACTAGATGTACAATCTACAGAGCCCAAGCCAAGTAAAATCCCCCAACAATCACGGATCGGTTGCGCGAGACCCACGCTGTGCAAGATCTCGCATCACTAATTGATCAGGTTGGATACAAGCAAGCAAGATCGGCAAGCAGTAATCATATAGGGACCGCAAGAAACCAGCATCTAAATTCTACAGAGCCCGAGCCAAGCAAGATCCGCAGCAATCATCGATCGAGTTGCAGCAAGACACATGCCAATCAAGATCCGAAGCAACCATGGACCGCTTGCATATAGCAAGCAAGATCGGCAGAAGTGTAATCATATAGGGACCGCAGAAAACCAAATCTAAAATCTACAGAGCCTGAGCCAGGCAAGATCCGCAGCAATCATCGACTGGTTGCCGCAAGAACATGAAAAGCAAGATCCGAAGCAACCATGGACTGGTTGCAAGCAAGAACCATGACAGGCCGAGCAACCCCGACCCCGGACAAGCCAAGGAAACAAGCCATGCCACGAAATCCCTAACCCTAACCATGCCATGCCAAGCAAACCGTAACCCTAGCCATGGCCGACGAAACCCTAAGCAGTGCCAAGAAAAGGCCATAGAAGAGGGGAGGGGTCGGGCTGAGGAGGGAACTCGCCCGAAGATCTTGTGGCGAGCGTCTACGCACGCGCGGCCGTCGTCGGCGGGTAGCTCTCCGCCGTCCGTCAGCCGAGCGCCGCTCGTCTGGTGGCCGTCGGCGGGTGGGGATGAGCGGAGTGGAGGGGAATTGGGGTTCGTATTGCACCGGAGTGGGAGGGGAATTGGGGAATTGAGGGAGCTCGTACGGGATTTGACTCGAAATGTCCCTCCTTTCCAGCCTTAGGTTAGTGGCGTTTCGACATTTGCCCTCCTTTCCAGCCTTAGGTTAGTGGCGGGCGGATTCAAAACATTTCGCCGGAGCCGGCGGGAGAAGTCGGGCGGGAGAGTTTTGGGGTTTTGGAGGGTTTTGGGGTTTTGGGGTTTTGGAGGGAATTTTTGGGGCTTTTTTGTGCAAAACAATAATAATTAAATGCGCAATAATGCATATAATTTGGTGTAGGTTAAAATATTTTTAAAAACAGAATATCATGTAATTAAACGTGTGTCACCTTCATTCCTTTAATGATAATAATATAGGGATATATGAAACTCCTAGAATCCTTAATAATTAAATTATATAAAAAAATCAGAAAATGTTTGGTTAATTAGGTCAAATAATATATGTCTCTTGCACACACTAATTATATGCTTATCATAAGGCATATGCAAGCTTTATCCCATTCTATATACATCAAGATTCCGAACGTGGCAGCTTCGATCGTGAAGGATTCTCCTAGCTAGAATGTCGTCTCCGCTCGACTTTTTGGCTCCGTTTAATTTGCCAACCGCGCAAAAGGGGCCGCCGGACATGCGGTATGGCCGTACCGGGCGCGCGCATGCACCCGTCCGCCAACGCGCGAAACGGAAAACATTTAGCACATAAAATGACGCGTCCTAGACCTAAAAACATGTTTCCCTCCATTTATTGAGCCAAGGAAAGTGTGGCCCCAGCTCAAATCCTCCCGGCCGCTTCCAGCGGATTCGGCGGGACACCGCAGAAGCGGGAGGGATTCCTGCATGGCTACCGCGCGCATACGGCATGTGATAGGTGGTGCGTAGGAGGTATCCTACCGCTGCGCGGAGGTCTCGCGCAATACTAAAATGCGCACCATGTAGCTCCTTCACAAAAAAGCCCTTCCAAGCACTCCGAAAATGGAAAACCGTCGCCCGTGGTTCGGATTGGAAATCCGCGACAGGGGCCTTGCTTCCCATCCTAAGGTCCACGCACGTGCCAAATATGGCCTCGTTCCGACAAACTATGTGGTGAAACGGGCCGTTTCCTACTCATTTCCCCTAAAAGCCATAGAACTCCAAACGTGATAGCCCTATTCGTGAAGGGTTTTCAAGATAATTTCCGTATCCCAATTCCGTCTTTTGAATTGGTTACTAGGACACATAAAATGACGCCACGCGGTTCCGCTCGATTTTTTTGGCTCCGTTTACTTTGCCAACCGCGCAAAACGGGGCCGCCGGACATGCGGTATGGCCGCACCGGCGCGCGCGTGCACCCGTCCGCCAACGCGCGAAACGGAAAACATTTAGCACATAAAATGACGCGTCCTAGACCTAAAAACATTTTCCCCTCCATTTATTGAGCAAAGGAAAGTGTGGCCCCAGCTCAAATCCGGCCGGTTTCCACGGATTCGGCGGGACACCGCAGAAGCGGGAGGGATTCCCGCATGGCTACCGCGCGCATACGGCATGTGATAGGTGGTGCGTAGGAGGTATCCTACCGCCGCGCGGAGGTCTCGCGCAATACTAAAATGCGCACCATGTAGCTCCTTCACAAAAAAAGCCCTTCCGGCACCCCGAAAATGGAAAAACCGTCGCCCGTGGTTCGGATTGGAAATCCGCGACACGGGCCTTGCTTCCCATCCTAAGGTCCACGCACGTGCCAAATATGGCCTCGTTCCGACAAACTATGTGGTGAAACGGGCCGTTTCCTACTCATTTCCCCTAAAAGCCATAGAACTCCGGACGTGATAGCCCTATTCGTGAAGGGTTTTTCAAGATAATTGCCGTATCCCAATTCCGTCTTTTGAAGTGGTTACTAGGACACATAAAATGACGCCACGCGGCTCCGCTCGATTTTTTGGCTCCGTTTAATTTGCCAACTGCGCAAAACGGGGCCGCCGGGACATGCGGTATGGCCGTACCGGCGCGCGCGTGCACCCGTCCGCCAACGCGCGAAACGGAAAACATTTAGCACATAAAATGACGCGTCCTAGACCTAAAAACATTTTTCCCTCCATTTATTGAGCAAAGGAAAGTGTGGCCCCAGCTCAAATCCGGCCGTTTCCGACCGGATTCGGCGGGACACCGCAGAAGCGGGAGGGATTCCCGCGATGGCTACCGCGCGCATACGGCATGTGATAGGTGGTGCGTAGGAGGTATCCTACCGCTGCGCGGAGGTCTCGCGCAATACTAAAATGCGCACCATGTAGCTCCTTCACAAAAAAAGCCCTTCCAGCACCCCGAAAATGGAAAAACCGTCGCCCGTGGTTCGGATTGGAAATCCGCGACACGGGCCTTGCTTCCCATCCTAAGGTCCACGCACGTGCCAAATATGGCCTCGCTCCGACAAACTATGTGGTGAAACGGGCCGTTTCCTACTCATTTCCCCTAAAAGCCATAGAACTCCGGACGTGATAGCCCTATTCGTGAAGGGTTTTTCAAGATAATTGCCGTATCCCAATTCCGTCTTTTGAAGTGGTTACCAGGACACATAAAATGACGCCACGCGGCTCCGCTCGATTTTTTGGCTCCGTTTAATTTGCCAACCGCGCAAAACGGGACCGCCGGGACATGCGGTATGGCCGCACCGGGCGCGCGCGTGCACCCGTCCGCCAACGCGCGAAACGGAAAACATTTAGCACATAAAATGACGCGTCCTAGACCTAAAAACATTTTCCCTCCATTTATTGAGCAAAGGAAAGTGTGGCCCCAGCTCAAATCCGGCCGGCTTCAGCTGGATTCGGCGGACACCGCAGGAAGCGGGAGGGATTCCCGCATGGCTACCGCGCGCATACGGCATGTGATAGGTGGTGCGTAGGAGGTATCCTAGTCGCTGCGCGGAGGTCTCGCGCAATACTAAAATGCGCACCATGTAGCCCCTTCTCAAAAAAAGCCCTTCCAGCACCCCGAAAATGGAAAAACCGTCGCCCGTGGTTCGGATTGGAAATCCGCGACACGGGCCTTGCTTCCCATCCTAAGGTCCACGCACGTGCCAAATATGGCCTCGTTCCGACAAACTATGTGGTGAAACGGGCCGTTTCCTACTCATTTCCCTAAAAGCCATAGAACTCCGGACGTGATAGCCCTATTCGTGAAGGGTTTTTCAAGATAATTGCCGTATCCCAATTCCGTCTTTTGAAGTGGTTACTAGGACACATAAAATGACGCCACGCGGCTCCGCTCGATTTTTTGGCTCCGTTTAATTTGCCAACGGCGCAAAACGGGGCCGCCGGGACATGCGGTATGGCCGCACTGCGGGCGCGCGCGTGCACCCGTCCGCCAACGCGCGAAACGGAAAACATTTAGCACATAAAATGACGCGTCCTAGACCTAAAAACATTTTTCCCTCCATTTATTGAGCAAAGGAAAGTGTGGCCCCGGCTCAAATCCGGCCGGCTTCAACGGATTCGGCGGGACACCGCAGAAGCGGGAGGGATTCCCGCATGGCTACCGCGCGCATACGGCATGTGATAGGTGGTGCGTAGGAGGTATCCTACCGCTGCGCGGAGGTCTCGCGCAATACTAAAATGCGCACCATGTAGCCCCTTCACAAAAAAAAGCCCTTCCGACACCCCGAAAATGGAAAAACCGTCGCCCGTGGTTCGGATTGGAAATCCGCGACACGGGCCTTGCTTCCCATCCTAAGGTCCACGCACGTGCCAAATATGGCCTCGTTCCGACAAACTATGTGGTGAAACGGGCCGTTTCCTACTCATTTCCCCTAAAAGCCATAGAACTCCGGACGTGATAGCCCTATTCGTGAAGGGTTTTTCAAGATAATTGCCGTATCCCAATTCCGTCTTTTGAAGTGGTTACCAGGACACATAAAATGACGCCACGCGGCTCCGCTCGATTTTTTGGCTCCGTTACGGGGCCGTCGGGACATGCGGTATGGCCGTACCGGGCGCGCGCGTGCACCCGTCCGCCAACGCGCGAAACGGAAAACATTTAGCACATAAAATGATGCGTCCTAGACCTAAAAACATTTTCCCTCCATTTATTGAGCAAAGGAAAGTGTGGCCCCAGTTTCAAATCCGGCCGGGCTTCAACGGATTCGGCGGGACACCGCAGAAGCGGGAGGGATTCCCGGATGGCTACCGCGCGCATACGGCATGTGATAGGTGGTGCGTAGGAGGTATCCTACCGCTGCGCGGAGGTCTCGCGCAATACTAAAATGCGCACCATGTAGCCCCTTCACAAAAAAAGCCCTTCCGGCACTCCGAAAATGGAAAAACCGTCGCTCGTGGTTCGGATTGGAAATCCGCGACACGGGCCTTGCTTCCCATCCTAAGGTCCACGCACGTGCCAAATATGGCCTCGTTCCGACAAACTATGTGGTGAAACGGGCCGTTTCCTACTCATTTCCCCTAAAAGCCATAGAACTCCGGACGTGATAGCCCTATTCGTGAAGGGTTTTTCAAGATAATTGCCGTATCCCAATTCCGTCTTTTGAAGTGGTTACTAGGACACATAAAATGACGCCACGCGGCTCCGCTCGATTTTTTGGCTCCGTTTAATTTGCCAACGGCGCAAAACGGGGCCGCCGGGACATGCGGTATGGCCGTATCGGGCGTGCGCGTGCACCCGTCCGCCAACACGCGAAACGGAAAACATTTAGCACATAAAATGACGCGTCCTAGACCTAAAAACATTTTCCCCTCTATTTATTGAGCCAAGGAAAGTGTGGCCCCAGTTCAAATCCGGCCGGTTCCAGCGGATTCGGCGGGACACCGCAGGAAGCGGAGGGATTCCTGGATGGCTACCGCGCGCATACGGCATGTGATAGGTGGTGCGTAGGAGGTATCCTGCCGCTGCGCGGAGGTCTCGCGCAATACTAAAATGCGCACCATGTAGCTCCTTCACAAAAAAAGCCCTTCCGCACCCGAAAATGGAAAACCGTCGCCCGTGGTTCGGATTGGAAATCCGCGACACGGGCCTTGCTTCCCATCCTAAGGTCCACGCACGTGCCAAATATGGCCTCGTTCCGACAAACTATGTGGTGAAACGGGCCGTTTCCTACTCATTTCCCTAAAAGCCATAGAACTCCGGACGTGATAGCCCTATTCGTGAAGGGTTTTTCAAGATAATTGCCGTATCCCAATTCCGTCTTTTGAAGTGGTTACTAGGACACATAAAATGACGCCACGCGGCTCCGCTCGATTTTTTGGCTCCGTTTAATTTGCCAACGGCGCAAAACGGGGCCGCCGGACATGCGTATGGCCGCACCGGCGCGCGCGTGCACCCGTCCGCCAACGCGCGAAACGGAAAACATTTAGCACATAAAATGACGCGTCCTAGACCTAAAAACATTTTTCCCTCCATTTATTGAGCAAAGGAAAGTGTGGCCCCGGCTCAAATCCGGCCGGCTTCCAGCGGATTCGGCGGACACCGCAGGAAGCGGGAGGGATTCCCAGATGGCTACCGCGCGCATACGGCATGTGATAGGTGGTGCGTAGGAGGTATCCTACCGCTGCGCGGAGGTCTCGCGCAATACTAAAATGCGCACCATGTAGCTCCTTCAAAAGATAATTGAAGGGTTTTTCAAGATAATTGCCGTATCCCAATTTCGTCTTTTGAAGTGGTTACTAGGACACATAAAATGACGCCACGCGGTTCCGCTCGATTTTTTGGCTCCGTTTAATTTGCCAACTGCGCAAAACGGGGCAGTTCCCCCCCTATACCTCGCCAGAACCTTCCGAAGTGTCGTCTGCGGATTTCCGGGAAGCACCCCATACCCCGGGGTGTCAAATGCTGGACCTTGCAACATACCACAACATTTTTATGCTTACCATATATAGGTGCACAAACAAGTTTGGGGGGATTTCGACACTCGGAGTGTAGCGGGATCACGCCAAACGTGAATCTGTTGTCCCCGCGCGGTCTAGCCCATTGACTCGATCCCAACGGGTGTGGACCATTCTACTTTTTGCTTCATTTGAGTTTGTTTATACCATAGGGACATGTATTCGAAAGTTTTTGGCACATGCATGCAACGTCAAGATTATTCCCACAGGTGACGCCAGGCGGGCGGGAGTTCCCCTATACCTCGCAAGTACCTTTCCGAAGTGTCGTCTGCAGCATTTCCGGAAACACCCCATACCGGAAGGAGGTTCTGGGGTTTCAACTAATTAAAAAGTACTTTTTACAAACCAGAATCAATAGATGCTTCATAAAACAAATAACTAGGTACTTATTAATTACAGTAAGGAGGTTCTGGTTTCAAACTAAAAAGTACTTTTTACAAACCAGAAGCAATAGATGCTTCGGAAATTCAATTCGGCTCCCGGGTGCGTCCCTCTACCAACAAAACGTATTTCGAAGTGTGGAAAAATTTTGACAAAAAAATTTACATGTACATCTCCATAATATATGTGTATGCCTCAAGTTTCACGAAAAAATAATATTTTTGTGGCCTATGTGAAAAAGAGAAAATACTTGATCATGACAAGCATTGTTTTGCGCATCTGAATTTTGTCTTTTTTACATACGTTACATGATAAGTTCATTTTTTGTTTCAATTTTTTTAAATTTAAAATATGTGTAAGATGCATTTCAAAATATAGGGAGCATATGCTCCCATGTTCCAAAACATCACTCCCTGAAAAATGACAACACACATCTATGTTATATATGAAATGCCAAAAATTTGCAACTTCAAATTCGACATACACTTAGAGAAACAAAAAAGATAAATCTGGGTGTGAATTGTGTGAAATACTATTCAACCAGATCTGACACTATGATTTCTTCGCATAGCAAAAGTATGATTTCTCTAAGTTGATCCTATGATCCTACCTAATGGGGAGATCCTATACAAGTCTACCCCGAGCTGTGCCTCATAAACAAAGAGACGATAGAAGCAAAGTTTCTTGACAAGCAAATACAAATAATTAACTAGGCATGGATCTTGGAGAAGTCGTCAGTAATTGCCTGGCTTCGTCAGCCACGGATTATCACTCTTCGGGCTCTGCTCGATCACTCATCTCCGTCGTCCACGGATCATCACTCTTCCGATCGGCACCGAGTCCACGACTTCTTCCTCGGGTTACGCCAATAATCACTACTCTTCGGCGCATCACTACTCTCCAGACCACTTGCTCATCATTCATCTTCGTCCGTTTGCCATGAGGGGGACTTGTCTCCGCTCGGGTGTTGTCGCGGAAGGCTCGGTGCCTTCAAGCTTGCTAGTTCAGCCTGCGCGCTTGCAAGTTCAGCATTTAACCTTGCTATTTCAGCCGCAGCATTTTTCTTTGCACG
>NC_061513.1:45407004-45427474 GCF_022539505.1 Lolium rigidum | reverse complement strand
GAATGGGGCATTTGAGCATTAAAGACTTCAATCTCCCCCAAGCTTGGGCAATACTCTCTCCATCATGAGGCCAAAAATTATATATGCGATTCCGATCCTTATGAATTTCACTTGGAGGATAGAACTTAGAATAAAACCGGGGCACAATATCATTCCATTCAAGAGAATCCCCATTATCCGAGTAATTTATACCAATGCGCCGCCTTACCGGACAGCGATAAAGAGAATAATTTCTTCCTCACTTCATCCATAGCAATACCTGCACATTTGAATAACCCGCATAATTCATGCAAAAACGAGTAAATGATCACCGGGGTGGACGGTTCCATCCCCTTCATAGCGGTTATCCATAACACGTTCAATAATTTTCATAGGTATTTTATATGGTATTACTTCCTCACCTGGCGCCTCATCCACTACCGTTGCGGTAGTAGTAGATTTCCCAAATAGAAATTGAAGAGAAGATCTCTCCATAATGACTTATAGCAGCGAGCGAGAAATAAAATCAGCACAAACAGTAGAAGTTTTCCTTACCAATTCCACTTACCAATAGCGCTTCACTCCCCGGCAACGGCGCCAGAAAATAGTCTTGATGACCCACAAGTATAGGGGGTGTATCGTAGTATCTTCGATAAATAAGAATGTCGATCCCAACGAGGAGCAGAAGGTGTTGACAAGCAGTTTCGATGAAGGATTCACTGTAAATGCTCACGGACAAGTATTCGGGGGTTTTGATGTAACAATTGAATAAAGTACGAGTATGTAAAGTGCGAGAGTAACAATTGCAGCGAGTGGCCCAATCCTTTTTAGCACAAAGGACAAGCCGGTTTGTTTACTTATAATGACCAAACGTTCTCGAGGACACACGGGATTTTAGTCTAGTGCTTTCGCTACATACGGCTAAATAATCTTCATTGTTATGATAAGTGTTGTGTGGGTGAACCTATGCTAATGTACCGCCCTTCCTAGGACTAAATACATACTTGTGATTATACCCCTTGCAAGCATCCGCAACTACAAGAAAGTAATTAAGAATAAATCTAACCACGGCCTTAAACTGCGAGATCCTGCGATCCCTCCTGCATCGATATACCAACGGGGTTTAGGTTTTCGTCACTCCGGCAACCCCGCAATTAGCAAACGAATACAAGATGCATTCCCCTAGGCCCATAAATGGTGAAGTGTCATGTAGTCGACGTTCACATGACACCACTAGAAGAATAACACCACAACTTAAATATCACACCATTGAATATTACTCAACCATAGTTCACTACTAACATTTAGACTTCACCCATGTCCTCAAGAACTAAACGAACTACTCACGAGACATCATATGGAACATGATCAGAGGTGATATGATGATGAATAACAATCTGAACATGAACTTGGTTCAATGGTTTCACTCAATAGCATCAACAACAAGTATGAATAGATACCGGGAGAGTTTCCCCTATCAAACAATCAAGATCAAACCCAAATTGCTACGGCGGTGACGAGGTGCTGCGGAGGAGATGGCGGTGATGATGGTGGAGATGATGATGATGGTGATGGAGATGATGTCCAGCTCGATGGCGGTGACGATGGCGTCGATTTCCCCCTCGTGGAGGGAATTTCCCCGGCGGATTCCTGCCCGCCGGAGAGCTCTTTTCTCTCTGGTGTTCTCCGCCCCACAGAGGCGGCTGTAACTCTTCGTGAGGTACCCCCTGTGGCTTAGGTCTTCGGGACGAAGGGTTTGGCGAAGAAAAGGAGGCGAAAGGGGTCGTGGGCCCTCCACACCACATGGCGGCGCGGCCGGGGCCCGGGCCGCGCCGCCCTAGGGTGTGGGCCCACCACGGCTCCTCCTGGCTCCTCCTTCCGGCTTCCTTCGTCATCTTGAAAAATAGGATTTTTGGTATAATTTCCTTCCACGAGTTGATCTTCCGAAATATTGCGTTACGACGGTGCTTTTTCCAGCGGAATCCCGGCTCCGGTGTTCGATCCTCCAATAATGATGAAACATGCAAAATAGATGAAATAACATAAGTATTGTGTCCCAATATGAAATATATCGATGAATAACAGCAAATTATGATATAAAATAGTGATGCAATTTGGACGTATCAGCGCGCCGCCCTATGGTGAGGCCCCCTCGGCCAGCCTCCGACGCCCCCTTTTTGACTACTTAACGCCTTCGACCTAAAAACGCACGGGGGGTTAGACGAAATCGCCAGAAGACATCCAGAACGCCGCCACCATCGCGAAACTCCGTCTCGGGACCAGAAACTCCGTTCCGGCACTCCGCTGGACCGGGGAATTGGAGGAGATCATCGCCATCATCACCACCGACGCCTCTCCATCGACCATCCATGTTTCCCCCATCCATGTGTGAGTAATTCCCCCGCTGTAGGCTGAAGGGGATGGTAGGGATTGGATGAGATTGGTCATGTAATAGCATAAGATTGTTAGGGCATAGTGCCTAGTGTCCGTAATTGGTACTTTTATGATATTGTTGCAACTTGTTATGCTTAATGCTTGTCACTAGGGCCCGAGTGCCATGATCTCAGATCTGAACATGTTATCAATTCATGATGATATTAATTGCTTTATGATCTTACCTGCAAGTTGTATACACGTATTGTTGTCCGGAACCCGAGGCCCCAAAGTGACAGAAATTGGGACAACCGAAGGGGAAGGCGGTGATATGAGGATCACATGTGTTCACGGAGTGTTAATGCTTTGCTCCGGTGCTCTATTAAAAGGAGTACCTTAATTTCCGAGTAGATTCCCTAGAGGTCCGGCTGCCACCGGCTGGTAGGACAAAAGATGTTGTGCAAGTTTCTCATTGCGAGCACGTACGACTAAATATGGAACACATGCCTATTGATTGATTAGTACTTGGATACCGTTTTATTATTATCTGCAAATGCCCTACCTTGATTGTTACATGAGTTTCTCCCATCCATGCAACGCCCGTTCATCCATCCATGTGCCTACGATATTTTAATCCTGCTTGTTTACTCTAATCACTATTGTTGTCTTTGTTACACTGCTGGCTGATATTTCACCACTCGCTACTGCTATAAAGCTGTTACTACTTGATAAACTCTTGCGAGCAAGTACTGTTTCCAGTGCGGTTGAATTGACAACTCCGTTGTTAAGGCTTACAAATATTCTTTGGCTCCCCTTGTGTCGAATCAATAAATTGGGTTTTACTTCCCTCGAAGACTGTTGCGATCCCCTATACTTGTGGGTCATCACTTTTCTTTTAGGGAATATAGTTTTGGTAATTTGGAACGGCCCAAAAGTGATATAATTTTGGTAGAAATATGAGACATACATATTTGGCATATTTGGGGGATTTCGGTGAATTTATTATTTATCACCCCTCTAACAATTATCAACTTTCTTTAGCATTCATCTTCTTTTAGGGAATATAGTTTGGGATATAGTTTTGGTTATTTGAAACGTCCCAAATGTGGTATAATTTTGGTATAAACATGAGGCATACATATTTGTGGGATTTCGGCGAATGCATTATTTGTCACCCCTCTAACAATTATCAACTATCTTTAGCATTCCTTTTATTTTAGGGAATATAGTTTTGATAATTTGAAACGGCCCAAAAGTGGTATAATTTTGGTATAAACATGAGATATACATATTTGGCATATTTGGAAGATTTCGGTGAATTGATTATTTATCACCCCTCTAACAATTATCAACTTTCTTTAGCATTCCTTTTCTTTTAGGGAATACGGTTTGGGATATAGTTTTGGTTATTTGAAACGTCCCAAAAGTGGTATAATTTTGGTATAAACATGAGGCATACATATTTGTGGGATTTCGGTGAATGGATTATTTATCACCCCTCTAACAATTATCAACTTTCTTTAGCATTCCTTTTCTTTTAGGGAATATAGTTTGGGATATAGTTTTGGTTATTTGAAATGTTCCAAAAGTGGTATAATTTTGGTATAAACATGAGACATATATATTTGTGGGATTTTGGTTAATGCATTATTTGTCACCCCTCTAACAATTATAACCTATCTTTAGCATTCCTATATTCCCTAACACGTATTTTTATTTTTTTTTGGTAATTTCGGTGAATGCACACACTAACTTTGAAAACAACTACAAGTACATGTAATTGAACAATGGATTTGTAACAAGGGATCCCTTGTAACAACTTCTAGCGCATGAGGAGCAATGATAAGAATCCGATCGCAATTAAACAACAACAAAAAATAACCAGCCATCCGATTAGCTTGCTTCTTCAACTCGATCAGCTGCCTTAACTGCTTGTTCATTTTCTTCAGTTCTCCCTTCACTTCCACCAGTTCTGCATTAGGAGCATTAGGCATAATCGGAACTGCTCCTCTCTCCACCGTATTCTCTACAGCAAGTGCCCCCTCCCAAATTGCGCTCCCAATAGCGCCAATTGATTCCTGCAATTGAAGCCTCTGAATGTACACATCGATCCACTCGAAATACCTGCATTTCTTCAGGATCTGAAAACAACAACGTGAACCCTAAATCCCAAATTCGAGGGAATAACAAGAAAATCGAGAGAAAACAGAGAAATTGGAGCGAGATCTAACCTTATCCCCCTCTCTATATGGCAAGCTGTCGCATGCAACGAACTCACATCCACGGTTGCCGTTGTCGTCCGTCTTACAGATCGAGCGCTTCAGAGGCTCCTGGTGTGGGCAGTCAGGGCATCTTGTTAAAGGCACGGGTCCATACTGCGGCCATGAAGAACGGGAGTTCGAAGAAAAACTAGACATCACCCGCCTGCCAGAGAAGGGCTGCCGCTGGTGGAGAAGAAGAAAAATGGGGCGCGGGGAAAGAAAGGGAAGCAATGGCACGGGCACGGGCGCGGGGCTGGCTCGGGCTTCCATTTTGCAACGGTCACCTGGGTAAGTTGTGGGTCCGACGCTCTAACGTGCACAAGTTGTAGATCCCACGATGATCTAGATAAGTGGAGACGTGTCCACTGCGGGGCACCAATAGCGGTCCCACTTGCCAGCACCAACCAACGGTCAACTTAACGGGATTCCTCCTGTCCGAGCTCCTTGTGAGGGTTTCAGACAAGGGCTTGGGGAAAACTGAGGAAAAACTAAGCGGCTGGGGAAAACTGAGCACAACTAAGGACCCGAGGGCACGAAAATAGAAATCCCATATATTTACATGTTTGAAAAAAAATGCCCAGAAAAAAATGGACATGTCCTAAGGTGTAGAGCATCTTCAGCCGCGTCCCCCAAAGCGGCCCCAAACGGCGCCGGATTTATCGTTTGGGGGACGTGTTTCCTTCATGCCGCGCTTGGGGGATGTCAATCCCCAGCCGCGTCCCCCAAACACGCCCCCAAAACTTTAAAATACTGTATTTTTATTTTAATAGATATAAGAAATGTGTAGGTAACTCTGTACTAATATTGTTGTACTAATATTCAAAGCGGTGCAACATAAACAAATTACATATAAAAACTTCGAAAAAAAATAAACAAATTACATATAAAAATTTAAAGTACTTCTAGTTTGATGGCCCCGCCTCGTCGTCCTCACGGTGACGCTTCCTGCTCGACACCTCTTTCGAAGAGGCGGTGTCGTTCGACGCGTCGGAGGAACTTGTGTCCTCCTCGTCCTCGACGGGTCTCGCCGGCTGCGCCTTCACCTTCGCTTTCTCCTCCGCCTCCACCTTCGCCCGGGCCGCCGCCTCAGCCTCTTCTTCATCCTCCTCCTCCTCCTCCTCCTCCTCCTCCTCCTCCTCCTCCTCCTCCTCCTCCTCCTCGGCCTCCCATTCCTTGACGTTGTCCGGTGACGGGGAATCATCGCTGCTAGGCGTCGCAGCTTTGTCCCACCAGTGGCGCCATCCTGGCGGCTTACCCTCGTTGTCCTGATGGAAGCTGAGAGAGGTCGCTCATTGTGAGAGAGGAGATGTTTCGATGAATGGCAGCCGGTTGTAGATCAGAAAGCGCATACGTAGAGGTCTTATTGAGCGCGAATGAATGGCGGCGCAAATATCGAAGAGAGCGGCGGTTGCTCTTCCGCGGAGTTCGCGCTCCATTCCGGCGATTCGCGCGTCGATCGACGCGGTTGCCAATGCGACGGTTCCCCTTCCCTGCACCGTTGCTACGTAGGTGGGGATTGAGCGTCCGACCTGCTGACGCGTTGGGCCCGCGTCTCCTCGCCTCTCATTTCGTTGTGTCCGGCGTTCCCGGAGCGTCCCATGTATAACGGGGACGGGCTCGGGGCGCCGAACACCGTATTGGATCGTGCCGGATAAAAAGGACCTTTAGAGCACGCGACTGGGAACGATTTTTTGCGCACCCCACTTTAGGTACCGCTTTGGGGGACGCGGCTGAAGATGATGGGCGGACATTGTGCGTGGCTGCCTCCAATCTGACACAAATTGAGTCCTATGGTGGCCCATTTGAGTTTCCCTAATAACACTCCAGGTTTGAGCTTAACTTTAATTGTGAAATTAGCTAATGGGGTATGATTTATCTGTCACAAAAGTTATACCACCAAAACATTTTTTCAGAATTCAATGGTAGTACATTTATTGCTGTATATTGATTTACAGCTTTTTATACTTATCTTATCTTTTTTTAGGGGTGTCGCCGCTTTGCTTTTTATACTGTACTTATCTTATAAATCAGTGGTTAAAGCTGGGCTCAAAATTGGATAGAGGCCTTGCAAGCCTGTAGCTGTAGGTGCTCTAACTCCGCTGCAATAAAGCGGTTGGTAAAAAATAGCACGTCGTATAGGGCTGACCGAAAGGCTTAATTACTTTACCTCAAAAAGAAAGGCTTAATTACTTGCCTTATGGGCTTCTGGCGAGAGCACACGCCAGCTAGCTCTGTCGTATATATGAACCGATGTATGCACACGGCGTCCTCTTCCATGAGACTGAACGTCTTGCAGATTGGTAGCTAGCTCCCGACTGATCGACCATTTTTCTCTCAGAGACATGGCCGTCGCTGCTGCAGCTGCAGTGGAGGCGTTGGAGGTGGGAGATGGTCAGGTGTTGGAGAGGAACGGCGGCCAGAGGAGGAAGGCAGGTCAGGGATGGAAGTGCATGCCCTTCATCATAGGTACGTACGAACTGGTCATAGCTAAGATTTGCTTCCCTTCTCTCCAACCATCTCCCAACCTGCTTCTTTTTCCGAGATTTTGTCGTACAGATAGGCCTGTACCTCAGCCGGATGTAGAGGAGCGTGGCCGAAGTACATCCGGCTCTGCCACCGAGTTAGCTAGGCGGCTAGCAAGATCGTCGGTGGGGTTTACTGAGTTTACAGCGCGTTCCTCCTCTTGATCTGCTTTCGTGCTCCCCGTGCCTGCGAATTGGTGTACTTCAGCCTATAAATTTATTTTTTATTTTTTCCTGACTAACCTCGTAGAAAAATTAACCAATATCTGTGACATGAATAGTTTATAAATAAGCTAAATTTTAAGATGAATCTAGTGATTTTAATTTTGTGTTATAAATGTTGATATTTTTTTAAGTTGGTCAAACTTAAAAAGTTTAACTTAAAATAAAATCTAAGCGAACACTTATTCCTACAAGGCAATTTTAAGTGAGACAAATAATAGCTCCGTGGAATGTTCAAAAAAGTCCCATGATGACAAAAGAGTGGGGTGACATTTAATACAAATGATTAGAAGAAGCTGGAATTTTTGAAAATTTCCGAACAATTATGACGCATACATGCTCATATTTTCGCTTGGGTTTGACTGTTTTACTACCCGGTCACAACCTTTTTCCCCAATAAATTTTGGTGTCCTCTAGCCTATTAGGGATGAAAATTTAACGAAAACAGAGTAAGTGGAAACAAAACATGCTTAGATTTGGCTTGGGTTCGACTGTTTTACTATCCGGTCATGGCCTTTTTCCACAAAAAAATTGGTGTCATCTAGCCTATTAGGGATAAAAATGTAACGAAAAATACAGAAACCACGAAAGATATAATCTTGTAAATGCTCTGTAAACATATATAAACAAAATAGAGTACAACATTGATAAAAATGTGGAGGATGGGTGGGTGGTTTTGTATCCCTAACCCAAGGTCACGCAACCGTGCCTTCTCCATTAGGGGAGAAGACCGAATGGTTTATAAGATTAGGTAGTAGAATAAGCTTGTTGGGCCTGTCACAAACGGAAATTCCACTTCTATAACCTCGGAAACGCATTGTGGTTTTCCACGTTGTTTTCATCTAAAATATTCCGTTTCCACTTTGAGCTCTTTTACGGTGATTGGCATGGAACTTTGGTTCCCTCTAATCAAATTTTGGTTCCGTCTAATGTAATTTTTCGTGACCGTTGATTCAATTTGTGATAAATTTCCTGTAATTTCTATAATGATATGACACCGTAAAGAGCTTCAGAACGGACGTTTTAATCAGTGTTCCAAATAAAACAAAATTAGAATCAGATCGGATTGTGAGATACATCTCGATAGAAAACGCGGAAAGAACTCTCCCACGCAGCCGCCGCCCCGCAAGCCGCCGCCCCTCCCCGTCGCGAGTTGCCGCCCGTCGGCCCGTCGCGGGGACTCAGCACGAGGGCGCGCGCCTTGGAGCTGCATTCTTCCTCTCCTATTCCTCCCTGCTCTCGGTTCTCCGCTCGAACTTCTGCAAAACCTCATCGTTACCGTCCAGAATGTTGACGATCTTCCTCATGCTCGGCCGCGCCGCCGGGTCCGACCGCGTGCACGCGATGCCGAGCTTGGCCAACCGCACGATCTCCTGCCCGTCATACCTGTCGTCCAGCCGCCTGTCCGCGAGGGCCACGACGTCATGGTCCTGCTCTTGGCAGAGCTGCACCTTCCTGACAAGGAGCACCTGCGGCGACCTCACGTCCACCGCCATCGCGCCCATGACGACCTCAAGAACCACCACCCCGAAGCTGTACACGTTGGCCATGGTGCTGGCCTCGCCGGTCTCCATGTACTCAGGCGACATGTACCCGAAGATGCCCCGTGCAGCCCTGAGCCGGTGGGCACAACCACGTGGTGGCTGTGCTCGTTTCTTGACAGGAACTCGGCGAGCGCGAAGCTGCCCAGCCGCGGGCTCCGGTCGGGGTCCAAGAACACTGCCGCCGACGTGATGTTGCGGTGGATGACCTGCTCGTCCCACTCCTCCTGCAGGTACAGCACGGCGGACGCGAGCGCCCTGACGATGCCGTACTGGTGGCGCCACGATTGGGTCTCGGAATCGTTGTGCCGGACGAGGAGGTGGTTTCTCAGGAGGTTCCCCGGGGAGTGGTCGTAGACGACGAGAACCTCGCCATGGTCCGTGCACCAGCCGCGCAGCTGCACCAGGTTCCGGTGCCGGAGCTTGGCCTTGCAAAGCTCGTTCACCAACCGTGATAATAGCACAGTGATTTTAAGATGTGCAAATATTAACATTTATTTGCTGCTTTAAAATTTGTGTAGTCTCATCAGATGATTTGACTGCTTAAAAGGACGTTTGTTCTTTATAAAGTTCGAAAAATATATTTAAGGTTCCGGTCCCACATAATTTGGTTCCGGTCCCGTAATTTTGGTTCCGCCAGTTTGATTCCGTCTAATTACTACCGTTAGATCAGGGCAGATGAACGGTTATTAAAAATGTCAATCACCCTAAAACTTGTATTCCACTTTTGGTCCAGGAAATCTGATTTCAGTTTTCGTATTCTCTGTGTTTCCGTCTTTTCATGAAAAGACAAAAACTCTCTGCTACGTTTCCATCCCTACTTATACACAGAAGGCCACACAAACTATTATGCGCGCCAAAACGAATCAGAGTTAGGATAAGGGCAGCGCTGAGCGTCCCCCGGGGGATCAAATTCCCCGATCCTCCGGGTCCTCAGCTGTCCGATGGCGTGTGATCAACCAAAGCGAACCGGTCAAAGTTGCTTTCCCGATTTCCAACTAGATGGACCCAGTTCAGGTCGTTTTCGTCCCCTCCTTTCGATTATTAAATTCGATTTGGTCCCATCTTCTCCACGCAAGGTAACCGGGAAGAAAATACACTCCCCATTTTCTCGTCTTCTTCGATCTCTCGAAGAGAAAATGACGGCGTATCCCAGCGACTTGCCGCTGGCAGCGTTGTTGTCTCTACTCGTAGCTTGTAGCAGAGCCGCCGGGTTATAGTAGCAGCGCTGCATGTCGATTGTAGCGGCGCCACCGGGAGCTTGTAGCAAGGCCGCTGGGCTATTGTAGCAGCGCCGCCAGGCTACTGTAGCAGCGCCGCCAGGGCTTGTAGCAGGGCCGCTGGGCTATTGTAGCAGCACGGCGTGTCAACTGTAGCAGCGCAGCCGGGCTATTGTAGCAGCGCGGCATGTCGACTGTAGCAGCGCTGCCGGGGGCTTGTACAGCACGGCATGTCGACAGTAGTAGCGCGGCCTGTCGTTTGTAGCAGCGTCGCTGGCCAACTGTAGCAGCGCCGTCGTGGGCTTGTAGCAGCCACGCCGACAACATCACTACAAGGCCCAGGCAGCACCGCCAAATCCCAGCAGCAAAACGATAGTCTTGTGCGAGATTGTAAGCGCAGGGAGTGGAGGTATGAGGTGGAGGGACGGCAGGAACGAGGGGGCCAGCACTGACCGGAGGACTTGCTACGTATGGGACTATGGGAGGATGAGCTGCAGGCGAGCTCAGCCGCCCACTCCATGGCGGGGGCAGCGAGATGTCTGGCGCCGCGGAAGGCGGCGGTAGGAGGCCGTAGTGAGAGAGGAAGGACTGGGATGCGGCTGCACGTGAGCTCCCAGGTGCGGCCATGGCGCCACATCGATTGGGGCTTTGTTGGTGGGGAATCGTCCGAGGAAGAGCGCCGGAGCTTCGGCGGCGAGCGGCAGGGGCATGGGCGGCCGGCGAACTGCGGCAGGCGACCTTGCAGTTCGGCGGGATGTGCGACAGAGGAGAAATCGTGAAGCACAACGTGTGGAGAAGAAATAGTCAGAAAGGGATAACGCAGGGTGCGGTGGGCCCGTACCTCTCGCTGCCTCCACGCGGAGGGACACGCGGCGTCCAGCCGATGCGGAGGATCGCTGAGACGGGATCCCCCGGGGGAAGGGCAGCGTTTTCCTTAGGATAAACATATAAAAAGCCATGCTTGGCACTTTTTGCCGATAAAGGGCTCTTTATTACTTAAAAAGGTTTTAAGCTTACACCCGGCATCTGCATAACCAAGATTGACACTAGTGCAACTTTGTACAATTGTATGGAACATTATCATATTTTGCACACGAATAAACTCAAAATCCCACCGTTGTCTGGTACAGCACTGAGTGTTTGTCATTTTCTTTGTATGCAGGAACTGTGGCATTTGAGAGTGTTGGGTCTATTGGGGTGGCAGCAAATCTGACGGTCTATCTGGTGAAGCGCTTCAACATGGGGCAGCTCTCGGCAGCAAACATTACCAATATCTTCTATGGTACGTTTAACTTTGCGCCGTTGCTAGGCGCCTTCATCTCCGATGCCTACCTGGGACGGTTCAGAACCCTAGCCTATGGATCCTACTTTACCTTCCTGGTATGTCCATGCCACAGCCCCATTTCACCTGCTTGTGTAATTGTGTTGACAAAAAGAAATTCATGATCAGTCTCGTTGTCGAAATAAATCTAGTAAATGAATGTAACAGCCAGCAATATTGTTAACATTTAGGAAGTGAAATATTGAAATGGCATGTGCAATGAACTCTAGCCAATGATTAACACTTTATCTGTTGATTTACTGCAACAGAACTTGATATCTCAGCAGATGATATTTATTTACTATTTAGGTGGAAATAAAAAGCCGCATGCATCAATTGATGCAGAGCAACAACCTTACATGAGCTAAAAAAACATGAATAAAGCAAGTGCACTAAAATTTTGACAAGATGCAAACATCATCAACTATTAAATATTGCATTTGCTCAGAGGCTAATATGTCTGTTTATTCGTTGTCAAAACAGGGGATGCTGGGGTTGACTTTATCTGCATCAGTTCCAGCTCTCAAACCACCAGGCTGCAATCAAACGACCCAGTTTGGCGAGCACTGCAATAGTCCATCAAGACTCCAGCTGAGTGTGCTATACCTTTCTCTTGGGTTTATAACCATCGGCGGTGGAGCAATCAAACCATGCAGTCTTCCCTTTGGAGTAGACCAATTCGATATAACTGATGAAAAAGGCCGCAAGGGCCTGAGCAGCTATTATAACTGGTACTATGGCACAACTACTGCTTCCCTGGTGTTCTCTTTGACTATTCTCGTCTACATACAGAACAATATCAGCTGGCCAATAGGATTTGGCATACCCACATTCTTCTTGTTTATGGGAATTATAGTCTTATTTATGGGTACAAGACTCTATGTCCATGTACCACCAGAGGGAAGCATCTTCACTGGGATTGCCCAAGTTTTAGTGGTGTCCTTTAAAAAGAGAAAACTCAAGCTACCATATCCTCGCGATATAAATCAACAGGACTTTCTGCTCTACAACCCTCCCACAAGGGGAAACCGTATTTTCAGACTGCCACTAACTTCCCAGTTCAGGTAATATAAAGTGAATAGAATGTCCTGCATGCCTTTGTAAACTGAAATAGAAACACAAACAGCATGCGGATCATGTCAAACAAAAATACTGATAATATAACATTATATATGTAGATTCTAATGTATACCCACTTTTCATTGTGATTCATCCTCAGGTTTCTGAACAAAGGTGCAATTGTAAGGGACGGTGATATAAATGATGACGGTTCTGCAAGGAACTCTTGGGAGCTTAGCAGTATCCAGCAGATAGAAGAGGTTAAATGTTTGATAAGAATTGTGCCTATTTGGATTTCTGGCATCATATGCTTCGTCGCGGTTGCTCAACAATTCAGCTACGTAATATTGCAAGCATTAACAATGGACTGTCACGTTGGGCCACACTTCGAAATTCCACCGACCTGTGTTTTATCCATATCCTTCCTGGCCCTAACTTTATTCATCCCCATTTATGACCGACTTCTAGTACCCATGGCTAGAAGATTCACTGGGGTGGAAAGTGGAATTACACTTCTTCAGAGACAGGGAGTAGGATTGGTGTTTTCTCTCATTTCAATGGTGGTAGCAGGACTTGTTGAGCGCAAAAGGAGGAACTCAGCTTTGTCTAATGGAGGAATATCACCAATGTCAGTCTTTTGGCTTGCCCCCCAATTGGTCCTGATGGGTATTGCCGAGGCCTTCAATGCAGTTGGACAAATTGAGTTCTATAATAAGCAGTTCCAAGAGCACATGCTAACCCTAGCAGGATCCCTGTTTTTCGTAAGTTTAGCTGGAGCAAACTACTTGACAGCTGCTCTGGCAAATATCACAAAAAAGGTGACCAGCAGACATGGCAACACAAGCTGGTTGACAGAGGATATTAATCTCAGCAAACTTGACTATTACTTCTATTTCATTGCCTTCATGGGAGTACTGAACCTTCTCTACTTCCTTATATGCTCACACTGCTATCAATATAAAACCATGTCACTCCATGCTGAAGAGTCCATCGAAATACAGACCAAGGTAGAGGTAGATGCAGAGATCAATATCGATAGAGATGCACTTAACAAGTAAGTATTGCAAGGAAAATTTGTCCTCCACAGAGTGTAATATACTTTGGAAAAATTCCAAGTGGTCTCAATGTTTTGCAACATGGCACACATAAGTTCCTATTATCTTAGAGTGAAACGCGGAACAAGTGTACCATAGTTTAGCCAGGAAGGATGACTTCATGACTACTATCCAAACAGCATAATAAAAAGCTGAAAGGTCTATTATATTCTAATTTGATGAAGTGTGAGTTTCTTATTATCTTTGATATAAACTAGGTGTAGGACATTACTTGCTATCACAGCACTACATACTGGCTCGTATCAATGGCGGAGCCAGGAAATTTTTATGAGGGAGGCCGACCAAGCAAGACAACTCGCGTCTGAAATTTTTGCCAAAAGCTGCAACAGCATTAGGGACCAAATGTAGTTTTTTTTAGTGATTATACAACCATTTGTTGTCCTGAGAATCATCAAAATTTATGGAAGAAGTGGAAACTGGTGGTGCATTCATTTTGAATAGAACAATACTAGTAGGAGCGGTGAAGATTATGTGCTTTTTAGGACCCTCTGCGAAAATCTACAACAGCAATTCACTGTATGGAACATCACATTTGGTAGAAGGAACAACATTCTGCATGGTCCCTTCAGTGGCTCGTATGGTATAATAGTGACACAGTTGTTGGAATAGCAACTGGTATTCACAGAGGGCCATAGGCCAGTACATGTACATGTGTGTCAATGTGCAGGTAAGCCCCTCATACACTGGGGAATAACAGAAAAGGAACTATACAACTCTAACACCCCCCCTCAAACTCATGATGGATCAACAACACTGAGTTTGGAGAGAAAGAAAACATGTTGTGCTCTAGTCTGGGCCTGCGTGAAGAAGTCAGCAAGCTGAAGCTCTGAAGGGCCATAACCTGATGCTGCACAGCATGACGCACATAGAAAGCATCAACACCGATGTGTTTGGTGAGCTCGTGCTTCACCGGATCACGCGCAATGCTGATGGCACCAGTACTGTCCGATAAGAGTGGAGTCGGAGCATCAGCAGAAACACCAAAGTCCGCAAGTAACCAGCGTAACCAAATCACCTCAGCCGTCAATAGAGCCATCGCTCGCAACTCAGCCTCAACACTCGAACGAGAAACTGCAACCTGCTTCTTGGTCTTCCAAGCAATGAGAGAGCCACCAAGAAAGACACAAGAGGCGAAAAGAGACTTGCGATCCTCTCGGATCGCTAGCCCGAGTAGCATCTGAGTAGGTCTGGAGCTGTAAGGAGCTGGAGCGAGGAAAGAAAAGCCGACGAGAGATAGTGTCACGAAGATAGCGAAGGACACGAAGAAGATGACTATAGTGGACACTAGTGGGAGCAGCCATGAACTGACTTAGAATGTGGACTGGGTAGGAAATATCAGGACATGTGACAGCAAGGTAAACAAGACTCCCAACCAAGTGACGATAGCGAGTCGGGTCCGGAAGAAGGTCACCATCAGTGGACCGTAGGTGGACATTGAGCTCCATAGGAGTCTCAACAATGCGCTCATCACCAAGAGCGGCACGAGTGAGAAGATCCTGAATATACTTCTCCTGGGAGATATAGAAGCCATCGGCGGTAGAGGAAACCTCATGTCCAAGAAAGTAGCGGAGAGGACCAAGATCAGTCATGAGAAACTGATCGCGAAGACGGGCCTTGACAAAGGCAATGTACTCAGGGTCGTCGCCTGTGATGATCATGTCATCAACATAAAGAAGAAGCAGAGTCCGACCACGAGAGGATGTGTGGACAAAGAGCGCAGGGTCATGGGCGCTAGGGACGAAACCAGCAGCAATGACCACAGAGGCAAAACGCTGAAACCAGGCGCGAGGGGCTTGCTTAAGGCCATAGAGAGAGCGCCGAAGACGACAGACCATGCCATCGGGAACAGAGTAGCCAGGAGGTGGCTGCATGTATACCTCCTCACTTAACTCACCATTAAAAGCATTCTGTACATCAAGCTGAGAGACAGACCAGTGGCGAACAGAAGCCACATCAAGAAGAGTACGAACAGTGGTCATGTGAGCCACGGGAGCAAAGGTCTCGTCATAGTCACGACCATGCTCCTGCTGAAAACTGCGAGCGACAAGGCGAGCCTTGTAGCACTCAAGAGAACCATCGGAGCGAGTCTTGATCTTGTAGACCCACTTGCAGGTGATGGGACGAACAGAGGAAGGAGGAGTGACAACATCCCAAGTGCCCGTACGCTCAAGAGCAGCAATCTCCTCAGCCATCGCTAGCTGCCATTCGGGATGAGCAAGGGAATCCCGATAAGTGGTCGGCTCGAGGGCAGCAGAAAGACCGTAGTGAGTGGGAGAATAGCGATCAGGAGGAGGACGAGGACGAGCACGAAGATGGTGAGTCGGTGATACGTCTCCGACGTATCGATAATTTCTTATGTTCCATGCCACATTATTGATGATATCTACATGTTTTATGCATACTTTATGTCATATTTATGCATTTTCCGGCACTAACCTATTAACGAGATGCCGAAGAGCCGCTTGTCGTTTTCTGCTGTTTTTGGTTTCAGAAATCCTAGTAAGGAAATATTCTCGTAATTGGACGAAATCAACGCCCAGGGGCCTATTTTTCCACGAAGCTTCCAGAAGACCGAAAGGGAAACGAAGTGGGGCCACGAGGTGGCGACACAGCAGGGCGGCGCGGCCTGGGCCTTGGCCGCGCCGGCCTGTTGTGTGGGCCCCTCGCGTCGCCTCTTGACCTGCCCTTCCGCCTACATATAGTCTTCGTCGCGAAACCCCCAGTACCGAGAGCCACGATACGGAAAACCTTCCAGAGACGCCGCCGCCGCCAATCCCATCTTGGGGATTCAGGAGATCGCTCTCCGGCACCCTCGCCGGAGAGGGGAATCATCTCCCGGAGGACTCTTCACCGCCATGGTCGCCTCCGGAGTGATGTGTGAGTAGTTCACCCCTGGACTATGGGTCCATAGCAGTAGTTAGATGGTCGTCTTCTCCTTATGTGCTTCATTGTCGGATCTTGTGAGCTGCCTAACATGATCAAGATCATCTATCTCGTAATGCTATATGTTGTGTTTGTTGGGATCCGATGGATAGAGAATATTATGTTATGTTGATTATCAATCTATTACCTATGTGTTGTTTATGATCTTGCATGCTCTCCGTTATTAGTAGAGGCTCGGCCAAGTTTTTACTCTTAACTCCAAGAGGGAGTATTTATGCTCGATAGTGGGTTCATGCCTCCATTAAATCCGGGACGATGACGTGAAAGTTCTAAGGTTGTGGATGTGTCGTTGCCACTAGGGATAAAACATTGATGCTATGTCCGAGGATGTAGTTATTGATTACATTACGCACCATACTTAATGCAATTGTCTATTGTTTGCAACTTAATACCGGAAGGGGTTCGGATGATAACCTGAAGGTGGACTTTTTAGGCATAGATGCATGCCGGATAGCGGTCTATGTACTTTGTCGTAATGCCCAATTAAATCTCACTATACTCACCATATCATGTATGTGCATGGTCATGCCCTCTCTATTTGTCAATTGCCCAACTGTAATTTGTTCACCCAACATGCTATTTATCTTATGGGAGAGACACCTCTAGTGAACTGTGGACCCCGGTCCTATTCTTTTACATCGAATACAATCTACTCGCAATACTTGTTCTACTCGTTTTCTCGCAAACAATCATCATCCACACTATACATCTAATCCTTTGTTACAGACAAGCCGGTGAGATTGACAACCTCACTATTTCGTTGGGGCAAAGTACTTTGGTTGTGTTGTGCAGGTTCCACGTTGGCGCCGGAATCCCTGGTGTTGCGCCGCACTACATCCCGCCGCCATCAACCTTCGACGTGCTTCTTGACTCCTACTGGTTCGATTAAACCTTGGTTTCATACTGAGGGAAACTTGCTACTGTGCGCATCACACCTTCCTCTTGGGGTTCCCAACGGACGTGTTAACTACACGCATCAAGCAAATTTCTGGCGCCGTTGCCGGCGACCTGAAGAAAAGTTACACCACAAAGATTTCTAACTCCCACGTCAACTACACGCCAGCAATAAATTTCGGGCGCCGTTGCCGGGGAGATCAAGACACGCTGCAAGGGGAGTCTCCACAATCCAATCTCTTTACTTTGTTTTTGTCTTGCTTTATTTTATTTACTTTCTTGTTTGCTGCATTATATCAAAACACAAAAAAAATTAGTTGCTAGCTTTACTTTATTTACTGTCTTGCACTCTATATATCAAAAACACAAAAAAATTAGTTACTTGCATTTACTTTATCTAGTTTGCTTTATTTACTACTGCTAAAATGAGTAATCCTGAAGTTGAAGTTCGTTCGTTTAAGCAACAAGGGGGAGAATGTTTAAAAGATGCTTGGTATAGAATTAGTGATGCCCATAATAGGTGCACTAAGAAACACTCCACCACTATCCTACTCAGGAATTTTTATGTTGGTATCTCTAGCTGGAATAGGTATGTTCTTGATTGTCTCGCAGGAGGTAACTTCCTAGGCGCTCCTGCTTTAGAAGCTAGTTGCATTATTGAGAGTCTAGTTGGAATACCACCTGTTAATGAAGCTAAAATTGAAATCTCTCTTGAAGATGTCATGAAAAAGTTGGAGGCCATAGAGAAAGATCTTCCAAGTATTGAGACTAAATTGGGAATATTACTTAATAGCACTGATAAACTTGATAAATTTCTAGGTGGAATTAATGAGAGAATTGCTGCTTTAGAAACTTGTGCTACTCATGATAATCGAACCCATAGGATTAGTGAACTTGAAGAAGTCATGAGAACCTTGGGTTCAACTTTTTCTTCTCTTAAGTTTAAGGAGAAAGCTTATGTGGGTAAGGAGCAAAAGTTTATGTATGTCTCTAAAGTGCCTAAACCAAAGAAATATTATTATAGGCCTAAAATTGAAAAAGCCCTTAGTACCACTACAGATGGGGGAGCTTATGATATCGATGCTCCATCTCTTGATAATACTAGATATACACTTTCTGCGCCAAGCTGAAAGGCGTTAAAGAAAAGCGCTTATGGGAGACAACCCATGTTTTTACTACAGTACTTTTATTTTATATTTGAGTCTTGGAAGTTGTTTACTACTGTAGCAACCTCTCCTTATCTTAGTTTTGTGCATTGTTGTGCCAAGTAAAGTCGTTGATAGTAAGGTTCATACTAGATTTGGATTACTGCGCGAAACAGATTTCTTTGCTGTCACGAATTTCGACCTGCCTCTCTGTAGGTAGCTCAGAAAAATATGCCAATTTACGTGCGTGATCCTCAGATACGTACGCAACTTTCATTCAATTTGGGCATTTTCATTTGAGCAAGTCTGGTGCCTCAATAAAATCCGTCTTTACGGATCGTCTCGTTTTGACAGATTCTGCCTTTATTTCGCATTGCCTCTTTTGCTATGATGGATGAATTTCTTTGTTCCATTAATGTCCAAGTAGCTTTGTGCAATGTCCAGAAGTGTTAAGAATGATTATGTCACCTCTGAACATGTGAATTTTTATTATGCACTAACCCTCTAATGAGTTGTTTCGAGTTTGGTGTGGAGGAAGTTTTCAAGGATCAAGAGAGGAAGATGATACAATATGATCAAGGAGAGTGAAAGCTCTAAGCTTGGGGATGCCCCGGTGGTTCACCCCTGCATATTTTAAGAAGACTCAAGCGTCTAAGCTTGGGGATGCCCAAGGCATCCCCTTCTTCATCGACAATATTATCAGGTTTCTCCCCTGAAACTATATTTTTATTCCATCACATCTTATGTGCTTTGCTTGGAGCGTCAGTTTGTTTTTGTTTTGTTTGAATAAAATGGATCCTAGCATTCATTGTGTGGGAGAGAGACACGCTCCGCTGTTGCATATGGACAAATATGTCCTTAGGCTTTACTCATAGTATTCATGGCGAAGGTTGAATCTTCTTCGTTAAATTGTTATATGGTTGGAATCGGGAAATGCTACATGTAGTAATTCTAAAATGTCTTGAATAATTTGATACTTGGCAATTGTTGTGCTCATGTTTAAGCTCTTGCATCATATACTTTGCACCTATTAATGAAGAAATACATAGAGCTTGCTAAAATTTGGTTTGCATATTTGGTCTCTCTAAAGTCTAGATAATTTCTAGTATTGAGTTTGAACAAAAAGGAAGACGGTGTAGAGTCTTATAATGTTTACAATATGTCTTTTATGTGAGTTTTGCTGCACCGGTTCATCCTTGTGTTTGTTTCAAATAACTTTGCTAGCCTAAACCTTGTATCGAGAGGGAATACTTCTCATGCATCCAAAATCCTTGAGCCAACCAATATGCCATTTGTGTCCACCATACCTACCTACTACATGGTATTTCTCCGCCATTCCAAAGTAAATTGCTTGAGTGCTACCTTTAAAATTTCTATCCTTTACCTTTGCAATATATAGCTCATGGGACAAATAGCTTAAAAACTATTGTGGTATTGAATATGTACTTATGCACTTTATCTCTTATTAAGTTGCTTGTTGTGCGATAACCATGTTCCCGGGGACGCCATCAACTACTCTTTGTTGAATATCATGTGAGTTGCTATGCATGTTCGTCTTGTCTCAAGTAAGGGAGATTTACCACTCATTTAATGGTTAGAGCATGCATAATGTTAGAGAAGAACATTGGGCCGCTAACTAAAGCCATGAATCATGGTGGAAGTTTCAGTTTTGGACATATATCCTCAATCTCATATGAGAACATTAATTGTTGCTACATGCTTATGCATTAAAGAGGAGTCCATTATCTCGTTGTCTATGTTGTCCCGGTATGGATGTCTAAGTTGAGAATAATCAAAAGCGAGAAATCCAATGCGAACTTTCTCCTTAGACCTTTGTACGAGCGGCATAGAGGTACCCCTTTGTGACACTTGGTT
>NC_061513.1:45392643-45406904 GCF_022539505.1 Lolium rigidum | reverse complement strand
CTAGCAAGATTATTTGAAACAAACACAAGGATGAACGGTACAGCAAAACTCACATAAAAGACATATGGTAAACATTATAGGACTCCATACCGTCTTCCTTGTTGTTCAAAACTCAATACTAGATGTTATCTAGACTCTAGAGAAACCAAAAATGCAAACCAAATTAGCAAGCTCTAAGTATTTCTTCATTAATGGGTGCAAAGTATATGATGCAAGAGCTTAAACATGAGCACAACAATTGCCAAGTATCAAATTATCCAAGACATTTTAGAGTTACTACATGTAGCATTTTCCAATTCCAACCATATAACAATTTAACGAAGAAGAAACTTCGCCATGAATACTATGAGTAGAGCCTAAGGACATACTTGTCCATATGCTACAGCGGAGCGTGTCTCTCTCCCATAAAGTGAATGCTAGGATCCATTTTATTCAAACAAAACAAAAAAACAAAAACAAACGGACGCTCCAAGCAAAGTACATAAGATGTGACGGAATAAAAATATAGTTTCGGGGGAGGAACTCCGATAATGTTGTCGATGAAGAAGGGGATGCCTTGGGCATCCCCAAGCTTAGACAGCTTGAGTCTTCTTAGAATATGCAGGGGTGAACCACCGGGCATCCCCAAGCTTAGAGCTTTCACTCTCCTTGATCATATTGCATCATACTCCTCTCTTGATCCTTGAAAACTTCCTCCACACCAAACTCGAAACAACTCATTAGAAGGTTAGTGCATAATAAAAATTCACATGTTTAGAGGTGACACAATCATTCTTAACACTTATGGACATTGCATAAAGCTACTGGACATTAATGGATCAAAGAAATTCATCCAACATAGCAAAAGAGGCAATGCGAAATAAAAGACAGAATCTATCAAAACAGAACAGTCAGTAAAGATGGATTTTATTAGGCCACCAGACTTGCTCAAACGAAAATGCTCAAATTGAATGAAAGTTGCGTACATATCTGAGGATCATGCTCGTAAATTGGCTTAATTTTCTGAGCTACCTACAGGGAGATAGACCCAGCATTCGTGACAGACAAAGAAATCTGGAACTGCGCGATAATCCAAATCTAGTACTTACTTTTCTATCAAAGACTTTACTTGGCACAACAAAACATAAAACTAAGATAAGGAGAGGTTGCTACAGTAGTAAAAAACTTCCAAGACTCAAATATAAAACAAAAATACTGTAGTAAAAACATGGGTCTTCTCCCATAAGCGCTTTTCTTTAACGCCTTTCAGCTAGTCGCAGAAAGTGTAACTCAAGTATTATCGAAGGGTGGTGCACCTACAGCGGGGTTTGGAGTTTTCTCAACCATGCATAGTATATTGGATACATAAGTTATAGCGTCTCCCTTTTCATTAGTCTTGGGCTTGCTACTCTCATCGAACAAATTTTCAGGAACAAGCCAGACATAGTTATTTTCTAGTGCATCATTCATAGCTAGTAGTTTGCATGATATTGGTGCTTTGATCTCCCCACCATCATTAATATTATTAGTGTACCTTATTCTATCCATGTCCATTTTTTCAAGGAGACCAACAAAATTAGTATGAGAACCAAGCATATTGAATTTAGCGAAGACCTTTCTAGCCTCTCTTGCTAGACCACCAAATTCTCTAAGAAGGGTTTCTAAAACAAAATATTTCTTTTCCCCCTCTTCCAAATCACCAAGTGTAAGAAACATGTGTTGGATTATAGGATTGAGATTAACAAATTTAGTTTCCAACAAGCGAACTAAAGCACCAGCAGCAATTTCATAAGTAGGAGCAAGTTCTACCAAGTGTCTATCTTCAAAATCTTCAACGGTACTAACATGGGTAAAAATTCTTCTATATTGTTCCTCCCAATTATAGACCCTTGTCCTACCGGTATGTTCTTTGTGGTAAAATTAAAAGGAAACATGATGAATCAAGTAAAGTAAATGCAAGTAAACTAATTTTTTTTGTGTTTTTGATATAGAGTGCAAGACAGTAAATAAAGTAAAGCTAGCAACTAATTTTTTTGTGTTTTGATATAATGCAGCAAACAAAGTAGTAAATAAAATAAAGCAAGACAAAAACAAAGTAAAGAGATTGAGAAGTGGAGACTCCCCTTGCAGCGTGTCTTGATCTCCCCGACAACGGCGCGCTGAAAAAGAGCTTGATGGCGTGTATTTCACACGTTCGTTGGGCAACCCCAAGAGGAAGGTATGATGCGCACAGCGACAAGTTTTCCCTCGAAAGAAACCAAGGTTTATCGAACCGGGAGGAGCCAAGAAGCACGTTGAAGGTTGATGGCGGCGGGATGTAGTGCGGCGCAACACCAGGGATTCCGGCGCCAACGTGGAAACCTGCACAACACAACCAAAGTACTTTTCCCCAACGAAACAGGTGAGGTTGTCAATCTCAACGGCTTGTCTGTAACAAAGGATTAACCGTATTGTGTGGAAGATGATTGTTTGCAGAGAAAACGATAAAACAAGTATTGCAGACAGATTTGTATTTCGAGTATTAAAGAATGGACCGGGGTCCACAGTTCACTAGAGGTGTCTCTCCCATAAGATAAAAGCATGTTGGGTGAACAAATTACAGTCGAGCAATTGACAAATAGAGAGGGCATAACAATGCACATACATGACATGATAAGTATAGTGAGATTTAATTGGGCATTACGACAAAGTACATAGACCGCCATCCAACTGCATCTATGCCTAAAAAGTCCACCTTCAGGTTATCATCCGAACCTCTTCCAGTATTAAGTTGCAAAGCAACAGACAATAGCATTAAGTATGGTGCGTAATGTAATCAACAACTACATCCTCGGACATAGCGCCAATGTTTTATCCCTAGTGGCAACAGCACAACACAACCTTAGAACTTTCTGTCACTGTCCCAGGTGTCAATGCACGCATGAACCCACTATCGAGCATAAATACTCCCTCTTGGAGTTAAAAGCAAAAACTTGGCCAGAGCCTCTACTAGTAACGGAGAGCATGCAAGATCATAAACAACACATATGTAATAACTTGATAATTGACATGACATGGTATTCTCTATCCATCGGATCCCGACAAACACAACATAGAGTATTACAGATAGATGATCTTGATCATGTTAGGCAGCTCACAAGATCCAACAATGAAGCACAATGAGGAGAAGACAACCATCTAGCTACTGCTATGGACCCATAGTCCGAGGGGTGAACTACTCAGTCATCACTCCGGAGGAGACCATGGCGGTGTAGAGTCCTCCAGGAGATGAATCCCCTCTCCGGCAGGGGTGCCGGAGGAGATCTCCGGAATCCCCCGAGATGGGATCGGCGGCGGCGGCGTCTCGGTAAGGTTTTCCGTATCGTGGTTTTTCGCCTCGGGGTTTCGCGACGGAGGCTTTAAGTAGGCGGAAGGGCAGAGTCGGGGCCCGACGAGGGGCCCACACTACAGGGCGGCGCGGGCCCCCCTTGGCCGCGCCGCCATGGGGTTTGGCCACCTCGTGGCCCCACTTCGTATGCTCTTCGGTCTTACGGAAGGCTCGTGGCAAAATAGGCCCCGGGTCTTCGTTTCGTCCAATTCCGAGAATATTTCGTTACTAGGATTTCTGAAACCAAAAACAGCAGAAAACGAGAACCGGCACTTCGGCATCTTGTTAATAGGTTAGTTCCAGAAAATGCACGAATATGACATAAAGTGTGCATAAAACATGTAGGTATCATCAATAATATGGCATAGAACATAAGAAATTATCGATACGTCGGAGACGTATCACTCCCTTCTTTCTTTTTCCTTGTCTCCTTCCCTCACGCGTATCACGCCGAAGTAGAGAGGGAGGAGCACGGCGCCTCCACTTTATGCCGCGTGTGGTCCTCCTTTTCCCTCCCCTTTATCCCTGGCACCAGCGCATCCACACCAACTCTCACATCCTCATCCTCTTTTTCCTTTTCCCTTTCTTCCTCTCCAAGAACAAGGCAGAGGAGAAACTACCGTGAGCCACCGCGCCAACCTCACCGTCGATCCGCCGCTACAGACTACCCCGCGTCAAGCCGATGCCGCCAGCAGCTCCGCCTTGATCCCCTCTCCCTCCACGCCGAAGGAATCGAGCCGGGGTGCACTAAATCGTCGCCGTTTCCACCGTTTCTTCTCCGACTCCGGTGGACAAAGTCGTCGTTTCCGGCGCCGTTCGTCAACCTACGGCGTCCCCGACCACACCAATAGCTCCGGGGTAAGGTTTCGCACCTCCTGGACCCCTTCCCCCTTTTCCTCGCTTCTGTATCTGCTTCTCACCGTCGAGGCCGGGTTCTCCTCCGCAGATGTCCGTCGCCGGTGAACCTCCGGCGACCTCGAGCCGGCGGCGCCACCACCTTTCGGTTCCCCATGTCGTCGCACCCCTCCTGAACCCTCCCGCGTGCCCTGGAACGGCTCCAGTCGCCCGCGCGCTCGCCTTGCCGCCGCGGTGACCACGTCCTCTGGAACGCGCTCGGTGTCGAACACCTCACGTGCGTGCACGCACGCTTCGCCAGCGCGGCAGCCACCTCACCGCCCGGGCCCCACCTGTCATGGACCGCAGCTAGCACTTCTCTGGGTGAGAAAAGTCTTCTCAGATCTGGATCTGTGCCTCTTGCAGAAAACCCCTGTACCTATCTTCTATCTAACCCGCGGTCCCTGTCTTTTGTGAAAACCCCCCTGCAGTTCCGCGTGGCTCAACCCGCGCTACGTCAGACTGGGCAGCGCCACGTGGCATCCGGTCCCGCGTGTCGGCGGCTGCGGCTAGCACTGCCTGGGTGAGAAAATTCTTCCCTTTTTCCCTATTTTGCAGGAATTCCAGAAATGCATAAAACTTGGATAATTAATAACTTTTAATCTATAACTCGAAATAAAAAGTGTTGTATATGAAAATTGATCAGAAAAATGCACTGAACATGAATATGCCATCCATTCATCTGTTTGCATCTCGCATCATGTCGCTCGTTGATAGTCATGCATATTCACCTCACATAATATGCGGAGTATTTTGGTATTTCCAATTAGGGATTCCCCGCTCCGTTTAATATTGAAGTAGCGCACCCCTGCCATGATATGCCATGCTAACCAACACTTAAATTTGCCGGTAGAAACGCAACTCCAACCTAATTTGATTGTCCGGGGTTCCGACTCCGATTTAATTGGATAAGTTGCGTCGCATCATATCTGCCATGTCATGCATATCATCTTGATCATGCTGGATCTTCTTTATCCGTAGTATTAAGACTTCCATACGTTATGTGTGTTCCAGTATTTGCTTCTTCCCGGATAGGACCGCGAAGTGGTGTTGTGAGATACGACGAGTTGTCCGACAAGTTCTTCGGCAGCTTTTCACAGGCGAGCCCTCTCTCTTCACCTATTCTACTCTCTCCCTCGCACTGCTATCCTTATGTTGCGCTTCTTTATCGAGTCACGTGTCCTATTCCACTTGTTTACCATAACAATCCTATATGTATCATTCCTTACCCTTAGCCGTTGCTTGATGTTTGAGCCTTGCGAGTCGTAGGCGTGTTTAGGCTCTGTTGTTTATCTCGATCTGTTATCGAGATATGTTGGGTTGTTGGGAGGTTATCACATACTATATCAATTGTTGCAGATACTCATGCTTTACTTTATTGTTAACAACTAAAATTGTAAGCAGAGGCATCTGTGAGCTCCTTTGCGAAAGCATCGGAACTTTGACTTGCTAATGTCCCCTAGGACCCGAGTTCTTGTTATCTGTTCCGAGATTGAGCGCTCTACCCGTACGTGGGGGAGTGGGACCCCCATCACCCACTACCTTTCCTTGAGTCTGTTTATTGGGAGCCACAACCTTGGTTTTATTTGCTCATATGCACGATGCACGATTTAATTATGTTGCCTTCGGGTGTTTATATTCTGTTATGTACTCATATCGTGGAACGATTAGCGACGACGCAGGTTGTTCACACTTAGCTTAGCCGTTGACACAAACCTCTGGGTCCGTATCGGAGTACGGCCGAACTTCGTCACGGGTAGCTTAGCGGGGTGGCTCCCCTTAAACTTTCTCTTGCATTGGGAACGGTCTTGTTGTGAGACTCCACCCGTAATAAGTGGGTTCGAGCATGCGTATGGTTACATTTGGGCAACCCCTGCAGGGTGTACATCTTATCGATAAGCCGTGTCCGCGGTTATGGATGACTTGGAATTGCATAGCTTGATCATAGAACAACTTACACCTTTATGTTGTTGATAATAATTTGCTAATAACTTGATTAGTAATATAGCATTACTACAACCGATACCTAATAAAACTTGTCCACCGTTGAGTGTCTTTTACATTGCCTCTTCGCTTTGTTGAAGGGGATATGTGTAATCGGCTGGTTATGTTTGTGTAGTATTATATCTGTTACCTTATGCGCTCTCTTATCTTCTCTGTTTAGACGGACGTTGTAGCGTGTCTCTATTGGTTATAGTTATGCTGCCGCTAAACCTACCATATAGCCCCAGGCGATATATATATTCACCCGGCGAGCATAGCCATTTCTAGTCTCGCTAAGTACGTGCCGGAGTTCGTTCCTTGGTACTTACTCTCGCCTTTTCCCTTTCTCTTTTGCTTCCTCCCTTTTGTCGGCAACCGATGGCCCGACTTTGACAGGTACGAGATGACGACGTTAGCAAGGTTACCCTTTCGGCTTGGCCTGGGCAGGGTTATGGACGCCACTGGTTATCCTCAGGACTCTTAATCCAATTTGTATCTTATCCGTACTCGGACGTATTCGATCTTCTGTATGATTTGGATCTTTGTACTGTATATTTGTATCTTGACTCGTTGGAGTCGTTGTTGTAATATATGTATCTTGTGGGCTCTATTGTAATCCTGTTGTAATGTTACCGCTCGTGTTAATTCCTCTGGCATCACGTGTGTGATTCTTCGCGCACGTCGTGTCGGAGGGCGTCTCTGAATCGATATCATGCGGATTTCGGCGGGTTCGCTGGGATCCTCATGGTACCGGTTCCGGGGCGTCACAAGTTGGTATCAGAGCTCAGGTTGACGGTACCCCACTAGTCCAGCCTGTAGGATAGCCTTGCCAACGGTCGTTGAGTTAGAGTGTCAAAACCTATTTTCAAAATTCGTTGGATAGTTTTGATTAGCTCTGATTTTTCTCCTTATCTATGTTCTTTCTCCTCTTACCTTTGCGCGTTTTGAGTCTTCTCTCTTACCTGAGATTTCTGAGTCTTATGTCTCCACGTGGGTTGGACGATCTTTGCCTTTAACCTAATAGGTTCGATCTTCAGAGGATCCCGACAGAAGCGCATCATCAACATCGGAACACCGACTTCTTGTTGGTAGTGTCGACCGATCAACATGGAGCAGCAATTCTTGTTAGTGGTGTCGAGAAGATCAACACTTCGCCAGAAGAAGGTTCCACCTCGAGGTCGGGTGGTTGTCAACATGGTACAAGAAGACTCGATAGTTTAACCAACTCCCCCTTGGCTTGACGTGGAACCTCGGGGCGAGGTTCCTTGTTAGTGGTGTCGATTGTAACGGCCCCGGATAGTACCCCTATTAGATTTTGCCTGTTCTTTTATTTTTGTGCATCATCATGGCATAAGCATCATCTCATCAATGTTTTTAGCAAAATAAAATTATTTTTATAAAACCTCCTTTGTCCTTTATTTTTAAATAAAACCCTAACCCCCTCTCATATTCTTTACTTTACAACTAAGTTGTGCAACAAATAATTTTTGAAAATAAAATGTGTTTCGTTTTGGGTTACAAATAAAATAAATATTTAGAAATCTAGATTTGAATCTCACTCTCAACCCTGGTTCAAAGTCAAACTGAAAATGGTTTTGAATTCAAATGGTTTTAAACAAAAACAGAAAAAAGAAATAAAATAAAAACAGTAAAGAAAAACCCCTCTTCTCCTCTTTCCTGGGCTCTCTCTCTTCCTCTCTTCTCTCTCACTACAGCCGTCGGCCCACCTCCTTCACCTTCCTCAGCCCAGCCCACCATCCTAGTACCCCTTCGCTCCCTTCTTTCTTTTTCCTTGTCTCCTTCCCTCACGCGTATCACGCCGAAGCAGAGAGGGAGGAGCACGGCGCCTCCACTTTATGCCGCGCGTGGTCCTCCTTTTCCCTCCCCTTTATCCCTGGCACCAGCGCATCCACACCAACTCTCACATCCTCATCCTCTTTTTCCTTTTCCCTTTCTTCCTCTCCAAGAACAAGGCAGAGGAGAAACTACCATGAGCCACCGCGCCAACCTCACCGTCGATCCGCCGCTACAGACTACCCCGCGTCAAGCCGATGCCGCCAGCAGCTCCGCCTTGATCCCCTCTCCCTCCACACCGAAGGAATCGAGCCGGGGTGCACTAAATCGTCGCCGTTTCCACCGTTTCTTCTCTGACTCCGGTGGACAAAGTCGTCGTTTCCGGCGCCGTTCGTCAACCTACGGCGTCCCCGACCACACCAATAGCTCCGGGGTAAGGTTTCGCACCTCCTGGACCCCTTCCCCCTTTTCCTCGCTTCTGTATCTGCTTCTCACCGTCGAGGCCGGGTTCTCCTCCGCAGATGTCCATCGCCGGTGAACCTCCGGCGACCTCGAGCCGGCGGCTCCACCACCTTTCGGTTCCCCATGTCGTCGCACCCCTACTGAACCCTCCCGCGTGCCCTGGAACGGCTATAGTCGCCCGCGCGCTCGCCTTGCCGCCGCGGTGACCACGTCCTCTGGAACGTGCTCGGTGTCGAACACCTCCCGTGCGTGCACGCACGCGCCGCGCCGCGGCAGCCACCTCACCGCCCGGGCCCCACCTGTCATGGACCGCAGCTAGCACTTCTCCGGGTGAGAAAAGTCTTCTCGGATCCGGATCTGTGCCTCTTGCAGAAAACCCCTGTACCTATCTTCTATCTAACCCGCGGTCCCTATCTTTTGTGAAAACCCCCCTACAGTTCCACGTGGCTCAACCCGCGCTACGTCTGACTGGGCAGCGCCATGTGGCGTCCGGTCCCGCGTGTCGGCGGCTGCGGCTAGCACTGCCTGGGTGAGAAAATTCTTCCCTTTTTCCCTATTTTGCAGGAATTCCAGAAATGCATAAAACTTGGATAATTAATAACTTTTAATCTATAACTCGAAATAAAAAGTGTTGTATATGAAAATTGATCAAAAAAATGCACTGAACATGAATATGCCATCCATTCATCTGTTTGCATCTCGCATCATGTCGCTCGTTGATAGTCATGCATATTCACCTCACATAATATGCGAAGTATTTTGGTATTTCCAATTAGGGATTCCCCGCTCCGTTTAATATTGAAGTAGCGCACCCCTGCCATGATATGCCATGCTAACCAACACTTAAATTTGTCGGTAGAAACGCAACTCCAACCTAATTTGATTGTCCGGGGTTCCGACTCCGATTTAATTGGATAAGTTGCATCGCATCATATCTGCCATGTCATGCATATCATCTTGATCATGCTGGATCTTCTTTATCCGTAGTATTAAGACTTCCATACGTTATGTGTGTTCCAGCATTTTCTTCTTCCCGGATAGGACCGCGAAGTGGTGTTGTGAGATACGACGAGTTCTCCGACAAGTTCTTCTGCAGCTTTTCACAGGCGAGCCCTCTCTCTTCACCTATTCTACTCTCTCCCTCGCACTGCTATCCTTATGTTGCGCTTCTTTATCGAGTCACGTGTCCTATTCCACTTGTTTACCATAACAATCCTATATGTATCATTCCTTACCCTTAGTCGTTGCTTGATGTTTGAGCCTTGCGAGTCGTAGGCGTGTTTAGGCTCTGTTGTTTATCTCGATCTGTTATCGAGATATGTTGGGTTGTTGGGAGGTTATCACATACTATATCAGTTTTTGGAGATACTCATGCTTTACTTTATTGTTAACAACTAAAATTGTAAGCAGAGGCATCTGTGAGCCCCTTTGCGAAAGCATCGGAACTTTGACTTGCTAATGTCCCCTAGGACCCGAGTTCTTGTTATCTGTTCCGAGATTGAGCGCTCTACCCATACGTGGGGGAGTGGGACCCCCATCACCCACTACCTTTCCTTGAGTCTGTTTATTGGGAGCCACAACCTTGGTTTTATTTGCTCATATGCACGATGCACGATTTAATTATGTTGCCTTCGGGTGTTTATATTCTGTTATGTACTCATATCGTGGAACGATTAGCGACAGCAGGTTGTTCACACTTAGCTTAGCCGTTGACACAAACCTCTGGGTCCGTATCGGAGTACGGCCGAACTTCGTCACGGGTAGCTTAGCGGGGTGGCTCCCCTTAAACTTTCTCTTGCATTGGGAACGGTCTTGTTGTGAGACTCCAGCTGTAATAAGTGGGTTCGAGCATGCGTATGGTTACATTTGGGCAACCCCTACAGGGTGTACATCTTATCGATAAGCTGTGTCCGCGGTTATGGACGACTTGGAATTGCATAGCTTGATCATAGAACAACTTACACCTTTATGTTGTTGATAATAATTTGCTAATAACTTGATTAGTAATATAGCATTACTACAACCGATACCTAATAAAACTTGTCCACCGTTGAGTGCCTTTTACATTGCCTCTTCGCTTTGTTGAAGGGGATATGTGTAATCGGCTGGGTTATGTTTGTGTAGTATTATATCTGTTACCTTATGCGCTCTCTTATCTTCTCTGTTTAGACGGACGTTGTAGCGTGTCTCTATTGGTTATAGTTATGCTGCCGCTAAACCTACCATATAGCCCCAGGCGATATATATATTCGCCCGGCGAGCATAGCCATTTCTAGTCTCGCTAAGTACGTGCCGGGAGTTCGTTCCTTGGTACTTACTCTCGCCTTTTCCCTTTCTCTTTTGCTTCCTCCCTTTTGTCGGCAACCGATGGCCCGACTTTGACAGGTACGAGATGACGACGTTAGCAAGGTTACCCTTCCGGCTTGGCTCAGGGCGGGGTTATGGACGCTATCTTGGTTATCCTCGGGACTCTTAGTCCAATTTGTATCTTATCCGTACTCGGACGTATTCGATCTTCCGTATGATTTGGATCTTTGTACTTGTATATTTGTATCTTGACTCGTTGGAGTCGTTGTTGTAATATATGTATCTTGTGGGCTCTATTGTAATCCTGTTGTAATGTTACCGCTCGTGTTAATTCCTCTGGCATCACGTGTGTGATTCTTCGCGCACGTCGTGTCAGAGGGCGTCTCTGAATCGATATCATGCAGATTTCGGCGGGTTCGCTGGGATCCTCATGGTACCGGTTCCGGGGCGTCATACATCCCCAAGCTTAGATGCTTGAGTCTTCTTGAAATATGCAGGGATGAACCACGGGGGCATCCCCAAGCTTAGACTCTTCACTCTTCTTGATCATAGTATATCATCCTCCTCTCTTGACCCTTGAAAACTTCCTCCACACCAAACTCGAAACAAACTCATTAGATGGTTAGTGCATTAATCAAAAATTCACATGTTCAGAGGTGAAACAATCATTGTTAACACTTCTGGACATTGCACAAAGCTACTGGACATTAATGAAACAAAGAAATCCATCCAACATAGCAAAAGAGGCAATGCGAAATAAAAGGCAGAATCTGTCAAAACAGAACAGTCCATAAAGAAGAATTTTATTGAGACACCAGACTTGCTCAGATGAAAATGCTCAAATTGAATGAAAGTTGCGTACATATCTGAGGATCACTCACGTAAATTGGCATAATTTTCTGAGTTACCTACAGAGAATTAGGCCCAGATTCGTGACGACAAGAAATCTGTTTCTGCGCAGTAATCCAAATCTAGTATGAACCTTACTATCAAAGACTTTACTTGGCACAACAATGCAAAAAAACTAAGATAAGGAGAGGTTTCTACAGTAGTAATAACTTCCAAGACACAAATATAAAATAGAGGTACTGTAGCAAAATAAACACATGGGTTATCTCCCAAGAAGTGCTTTCTTTATAGCCATTAAGATGGGCTCAGCAGTTTTAATGATGCACTCGCAAGAAATAGTAGTTGAAGCAAAAGAGAGCATCAAAAGTCAAATTCAAAACTAATTTAAGTCTAACATTCTTCCTATGCATAGGAGTTTTGTAAATAAACAAGTTCATGAAGAAAAAAGTAACAAGCATGGGAAGATAGAACAAGTGTAGCTTCAAAAATTTCAGCACATAGAGAGGTGTTTTAGTAACATGAAAATTTCTAGAACCATATTTTCCTCTCTCATAATAATATCCAGTGGCATCATGAGCAAACTCAACAATATAACTATCACATAAAGCATTCTTATCATGAGTCTCATGCATAAAATTATTACTCTCCACATAAGCATAGTCAATTTTATTAGTTGTAGTGGGAGCAAATTCAACAAAGTAGCTATCATTATTATTCTCATCAAGTGTAGGAGGCATAGTATAATCATAATAAAATTTACTCTCCATAGTAGGCGGCACCATAAGACCACTATCATTATAATCATCATAAATAGGAGGCAAGGTATCATCAAAGAAAATTTTCTCCTCAATGCTTGGGGGACTAAAAAGATCATGAAAACCAGCTTCCCCAAGCTTAGAACTTTCTATATCATTATCAACAATGGTGTTCAAAGCGTTCATACAAATATTACTACCAGCATGCAAATAAGGTTCCATAGGTTTTTTAATTTTCGCATCAAACCATCCATGTCTTAAATCAGGAAATAGAATAAGAAGCTCATTGTTGTCCATTATGCCTAACTAGTGTAAACAAGAAACAAAAAGATGCAATTGTAGGATCTAAAGGAAATAGCTTCGAGCACACACACAATAGCGCCAGAAAAGTACTTTACCTGGGACCGGAGTATGAGTGCCTTTTACCTTTCCTCCCCGGCAACGGTGCCAGAAAAGTGCTTGATGTCTACGGGTGCTTCAATTCTTGTAGACAGTGTTGGGCCTCCAAGAGCAGAGGTTTGTAGAACAGCAGCAAGTTTCCCTTAAGTGGATCGCCCAAGGTTTATCGAACTCGGGGAGGAAGAGGTCAAAGATATCCCTCTCATGCAACCACTGCAACCACAAAGCAAGAAGTCTCTTGTGTCCCCAACACACCTAATAGGTGCACTAGTTCGGCGAAGAGATAGTGAAATACAAGTGGTATGAATGAATATGAGCAGTAGTAACGGCGCCGAGAAAAGTGCTTGCTCGGCGTGCGATTGATGGTAGTAATATTGCGGGAAGTAAAGATGCGGTAAAACGAGTAAACAAACGGCGATAGCGGTATTTAGGAACAAGGCCTAGGGATCATACTTTCACTAGTGGACACTCTCAACACTGATCACATAACAGAATAAATAAATAGATGCTAGACTCTAAACCCTCTTGTTGGATGATGAACACCACTAACTGTGTAGGATTACACGAACCCTCAATGCCGGAGTTAACAAGCTCCACAATATTCAATGTTCATATTTAAATAACCTTAGAGTGCATAACAGATCAACATAACCAAACCAAGTACTAACATAGCATGCACACTGTCACCTTCACACTACGAAAGGAGGAATAGATCACATCAATAATATCATAGCAATAGTTAACTTCATAATCTACAAGAGATCAAAATCATAGCCTACGCCAAGTACTACACGATGCACACACTGTCACCATTACACCGTGCATGAGGAATAAACTACTTTAATAACATCACTAGAGTAGCACGCAGATATATTGTGATACAAAACACATTGCAATCATAAAGGGATATAAATAAGCACTTCACTATGCCATTCATAACAGTGAATATGTATTTTGTGAAATATAGCCTAAGAGACCCACACGGTGCACACACTGCCACCTTTACACACGTGGGACAAGGAGTCTCCGGAGATCACATAAGTAAAACCCACTTGACTAGTGATGTCTACGGGAGCTTCTATTCTTGTAGACAGTGTTGGGCCTCCAAGTGCAGAGGTTTGTAGAACAGCAGCAAGTTTCCCTTAAGTGGATACCCAAGGTTTATCGAACTCAGGGAGGAAGAGGTCAAAGATATCCCTCTCATGCAACCCTGCAACCACAAAGCAAGAAGTCTCTTGTGTCCCCAACACACCTAATAGGTGCACTAGTTCGGCGAAGAGATAGTGAAATACAGGTGGTATAAATAAGTATGAGCGATAGTAACGGTGCCGAGAAAAGTACTTGCTGGCGTGTAGTTGATGGTGGTAATATTGCAGCAGTAGTAACACGGTAAAACGATAAACAAGCAGTAGTAACTCAGCGGTATTTAGAAACAAGGCCTAGGGATTACACTTTCACTAGTGGACCTCTCA
>NC_061513.1:45354827-45392543 GCF_022539505.1 Lolium rigidum | reverse complement strand
CGGCTATGGATGCTTCGATCTTGCATTTATTGCCCGGTGCTGTGAAGACTTTGTGTTTCTCTCTAAAGGGACCAAGCCTGCCGGCGGCCCCAGTCGGAGCCCCCCTTTAAGCACTCCTCCGCGAGGTGCACAGGATCATGTGTTGCACATCGGATTAAAAAACCACGGAGGGAAAGATCTTCTCCGGATCGCAAAGCAACACGGACGCCTCTTCATCCCGGCTTCTCAATCACTTTGAGTGTCTAGCTCCCTAACTCAAGTCTGGCGGAAGAAAAAACTCAGCCTCGCTGGCTTCTCGCCAAGTCTTCTCGGGGACATAGCCTCGAATCACATCACCGGCATTATCCGCTCAAGCCATATGTGGTAGTCATGACTCTTCGGTCCTTGTGCTCGCGGCGTTTCAATGTTCGGGCCCCTCATCCGGTTGGCTGCGGACCCATCGGGGAAAAACAGAGTCCTTCATCCATTGGAAGACCTCCCTTGTTTGGGCCTTTGTGAGGCAGAACGGAGCGTGTGGCTTAGTCCAAGTTTTTGGCACCATTAGGTGGCTGCATGTTCAACTGCGGCCTATCACACCTTTCTTGATCAATTCGAGCCTTTGTTATCCTTCGTCTTCTCGGTGTCCACAATCGTGCTCCAAATGGCTTCCTTGATATTCTTCTCGGTGTGCATTACATCAATGTTATGCGGGAGCTCGAGAAACTCAAAGTAAGGGAGCTTCCACAAGCACGGCTTGTGAGTCCATTGGTGTGTCTCCCCATATCCTAAGAAACCATTCCCATCAGGGGCTAGGCTGAAGAGCATCTAACTCGGCCTTGATTTGCGTTCGGTCTTCGGAATTGGCTTCGGGCCACGGACAACACGGCCTTTCTTGAAATCTTTACATCACTCCTGCATGCATGCCTCCGCTCAAGAAGCTGTCGGCTTCATCAAAGCATGAATACTTGCCTCCTTGTTTAGCCGAGAAGAAAGTCACGGCCCTGTCTGCCTGTGGGCAAGGCCACTTCCCATGTGTACACCACCCGAGAACAAAGCACGTGCTGGCGGGTCATGCGGGACGTGTGGTACCACACATACATATCGAAGTACTCCTTCTTTGATGCGTCATATGTTCGGATCCGCGACCTTCCAGCCACGAACCAAGTCATCCACCAGCGGTTCCGGGTACACATTCAGTGTTCTTGCCGAGTATTTGGGCCACTGGGATTATCATCGACACAAACATGTTCTACGATCTCATCGCGAGGAGCGCCGAGAGGAGGTTCATGGGAATAACAAACACTGGCCAACAACTGTATACTGCAGCCGACATACCATATGGATTGAACCCATCGATTGATATCGCAAGCTCGCTACGCTCCTCGGGTCACACTGCTTTCGAGTGGAAATTTCTTCACAAAGTTCTTCCATGCAGTACCATCCGAGCGGATGTATCATCTTGTCGGTGTATCTGTTTCCTTCCACGGCCCACCTCATCTGTGGGCGGTATCCTCGGTCATGAAGAGCCGCTGGATCCTCGGTAGAGCTGGAAGATAGCGGAGGATATTCTTGGCAACCGTGGTCTGCCTCTTCGACCATCACCATTGCGGTCTACCTCAAAGTACCTAGAGGAATTGCATTTGATGCAATAATTTGTGTCAGCGTGCTCCTCTGCGAATAGCATGCATCCCTTTGGACAAGCGTGTATACTGCTGAGATGACATCTTAAGGTCAGCTGAGCAATTTGGTCGAATAGTAGAAGTTTTGCGGCAAGAGGTGCCCTTTCGGCGAGAAGGCTGCCTACGATGACCAGAAGTTCATCGAACCCATCTCTGCACAAGTTCCTATGGCACTTCAAGGCCATAAGGCGAGCGATGGCATCTAGTTGGGTAACCTCTGTATTTTCATGTAGGGGTTCTGCGAAGCAAACGGAGCCTCATAATACTCCTTTGTGTTTTCCTCCGGGTCCTCACTTGTCTCCGCATCCTGAGGTGTCTCCACCTCTACATGAGAGCTTTCGGGCACATTACCATTAGCCAAGTTTTCTAAGCACCTATCAAAACCCAGTGTCATATTCCCCCTAGGTTGAATCTGCCGCACCTCCTTCCTAGCACGTTTCTTTGCCTTTTCTCCATGGTAAGTCCAAATCCTGTAGGACGGTGTGAACCCAAACTTGATCAGGTGCATACTCATAGTTTCCTTGTCCTGTGCCTTTCGGTTAGCGCACTTACTACAAGGGCACCAAACACTTATAGGTCTGCTAGGGATGGCAAACGCCCTATCCACAAACTGCTCGGTCTTTTCTCCCCATTCATCGGTATAGTTCCATCGGCGGATTCTGCCATCGTACATCCAGCCACGATTATCCATCCTCTAATCAGCAACAAAACGAGACGAACATAGCATTTATATATCAAATAGGAAATAAATGCATCATATATTTATTTATTTTACGCGTGCATCAACCTCGAAACTCTACTAGGTGGGCTCCTAGCGGCCGCCGGATCCGTAGATTGAGTACGTTCTCCAGCTCTACCCCGATCCGAGACAGAATTTCGGCGACACCTCCCCGCTGCTCTCCCGATACACGTCTCGGCAAAAAGCCGAGAGGGTGTGCATCCGGAGAACAACGGGAGGCGCTACCGAAATCCTGTCTCGGATCGGGGTAGAGCACGGAGAACGTACCCAACTACGCATCCGCCGGCTGTCCTGATAAATGCCGTAAGAGTTACGGTTCATAATATGCGAGACCACTAATGCATATTTATCCGCGTAACCCTTACGGTCGGGAAGAGACGCCTAGGTATCGCGACAGGACTTGGTGATCTAGACACAAAGAAAAACCTAGGTACAAGAGAGGCGAACGGATTCTCACCCTCGAAGCGTGATCGACAACAAGCGAAGAAGATCAACGACCCTCCGAGAGAATCGCCGAAGAAGATCCGGAACGCCCGTCAAACACCCCGCGACGCCACCCCTCGTGTCCACCTCGAAGCATCGCCTGCATAACAAGAAAAATAGTCATGCAAGTGAACAAGAATTTTTTACAATAGTGGTATAACAATATTACTTCACCATAAAGAATTTCCTTCCGACACATTATCTTATGTCTACCATATGTGCCTAGTTTTAACATATCCGTATCATAAAACAACTATGCTAAAACGAGGCACAAGGGTCCATAAAACCGCTTTCAGCGGATGCATAGGCAATATATCATCTACATGTAACAACTAAGGCGTATCCAAGATGGTCAATATTTAATTTGAAATTTTACACACGAACCCAGTTATTATACCACCACACCGACTACCTAGCACGCGTCGTGGACTGCTGCTCCGAGCAGCCGTAATAGTAGACTCTACCTAGCACGGCGGCGGCCTCCCAGCTCTCCTTCTCGTCCCCGATCGCCGCCCACCGCGGCCGGCGGCGAGACCCGCGCGTCGGCGTCCGCCACGGACCGGCACGAGGTGGTGTCCCCGAAGCTGCGGCTGCCGCTGCGCAAGGTGCCGGGCGACCACGGCCCGCCGCTGCTGGGCGCGCTCAAGGACCGGCTCGAGTACTTCTACGGGCCGGGCGGCCGCGACAAAACCCTAGGCGGCTAAGCGGAAGCGGGGGCTCACCTGGAGAAAGTGGAGGACGGACGGCGAGCTCCCAGCGGCGGCGGAGGAGCGCGCGGGGATCCTCGGCGGGCGCGTCCGCGTAGGCGGCGGCGGTGGGCACGGGGGCTTGGGCTGGGAGGAGGGCCTCGCGCGCTTCGCCGGAGGGCGGAGGGGAGAGGAGGTGGGCGGCGGCTGTGTGGGGCGGTGGGGGTGGCGCCGGCGGCTGGCCGGAGGGGCGAGAGGGAGCGAGGAGGTGGGCGGCGGCGCTCGGTGCGTGTGGGAGGAACTAGGCAGCGCGCGCGTGCTCGATTAGCCAAACACCTGGTCGGGACCGACTCGATTTAGGTCAAGTAGCTTGTCTTTGCCGTGCGCAAGTCTTTGCCGTGCGGGAGGGAGGCTTTGCCGTGCGGCTAGGACTTTGCCGTGCGCCAAGCCCCTTTGCCGTGCGGCAGCCCTCTTTGCCGTGCGCTTACGCACGGCAAACATTTTTTTTCTTTTTTTTTTACCATTTTAATTATGAACAACATTGAGTAGTATTTCAAAATTATACTAAAGCTGTTTTTGAACATGTGTATTATTTATTAATGTATGTATCATGCTTTTCAATGAAAAAGTACATTGTTGCATGTCGCGCGGAGAAATCTAGGGGGAAGACCCGCGAGGGCACGCATCTGGCTGTTTTGGGGAGGAGGGGAGAACGACCGCGGAACACGGAACCCCACCAAACCTTGCATGTGGACCTATGATATGTGTCAAAGTGTGGTGCAAGGTCTAATGGTGCAAAAGTAGCTCCCCTAAACCCTAAACCCTAAACTGAGGAGGCTTCGAGCCCTAAACCCCTCTAAATCCCTAAACCACGACGCGGAGCTACGGAACCATGCATCGTAAACCCTAACCCTAACCCTAAACCCTAAACCTATACCTAACCATAAATACTTACCCTTTAACCTAAACCCTAGCCCTAGCCCCTAAACCCTAGCCCTAACCCTACACCTAACCCTAACCGAGTAGACCGAGCACACCAGTCGATCGTGTGATAATGGCTCTAGGCTGCGAGTATATGTGCCAAAGGGTCCCAATCTTTGGTTCTCCATGTGTATATGTACTAAACAAACCTAAAAGAATCAAAAGTTACATTGGTGCACCCTCGCGCGGAGAAATCTATGGGGGTAGACCCGCGGAGCACACGTTCAGTTGTTTTGGGGGAGGAGGGGGATAACGACCGCCGAGCACCGGAACCCCACCAAACCTTGCATGTGGACCTATGATATGTGTCAAAGTGTGATGCTAGGTGTAATGGTGCAAAAGTAGCTCCCCTAAACCCTAAACCCTAAGCTGGGGAGGCTTCGAGCCCTAAACCCCTCTAAATCCCTAAACCACGACGCGGAGGCTGCGAGAACCATGCATCATAAACCCTAACCCTAACCCTAAACCCTAAACCTATACCTAACCATAAATACTTACCCTTTAACCTAAACCCTAGCCCTAGCCCCTAAACCCTAGCCCTAACCCTACACCTAACCCTAACCGATAGACCGAGCTGCACAGTCGATCGTGTGATAATGGCTCTAGGCTGGCGGTATATGTGCCAAAGGGTCCCAATCTTTGGTTCTCCATGTGTATATGTACTAAACAAACCTAAAAGAATCAAAAGTTACATTGGTGCACCCTCGCGCGGAGAAATCTAGGGGGTAGACCCGCCGGGGCACACGTTCCATTGTTTTGGGGGGAGGAGGGGAGAACGACCGCCGAGCACCGGAACCCCACCAAACCTTGCATGTGGACCTATTCTATGTGTCAAAGTGTGATGCTAGGTGTAATTCACCAAATGGTGCATGGCATGGATCCCGGTCCGACATTCCTCACCTTCGGGCGATAACACTTAGCAGATTCCCGGACGTGTACGGCTGAAGTGTCCCGCCGCGGGTATATCGGGGCTAGACTGTGCCAAAGGGTCCCAATCTTGGTTCTCCATGTGTATATGTACTAAACAAACCTAAACCTATGAAAAGTTACATTGGTGCACCCTGGCGCGGAGAAATCTAGGGGTAGACCCGCCGGGAGCCACGCGTTCCGTTGTTTTGGGGGAGGAGGGGGATAACGACCGCCGGAGCACCGGAACCCCACCAAACCTTGCATGTGGACCTATGATATGTGTCAAAGTGTGGTGCAAGGTCTAATGGTGCAAAAGTAGCTCCCCTAAACCCTAAACCCTAAAGCTGGGGAGGCTTCGAGCCCTAAACCCCTCTAAATCCCTAAACCACGACGCCGGAGCTGCAGAACCATGCATCATAAACCCTAACCCTAACCCTAAACCCTAAACCTAAACCTAACCATAAATACTTACCCTTTAACCTAAACCCTAGCCCTGGCCCCTAAACCCTAGCCCTAACCCTACACCTAACCCTAACCGATGAGACCGAGCACACCGTCGATCGTGTGATAATGGCTCTAGCTGCTGGTATATGTGCCAAAGGGTCCCAATCTTTGGTTCTCCATGTGTATATGTACTAAACAAACCTAAAAGAATGAAAAGTTACATTGGTGCACCCTCGCGCGGAGAAATCTAGGGGTAGACCCGGCAGGAGCTGCGTTCATTGTTTTGGGGGGAGGAGGGGATAACGACCGCCGGAGCACCGGAACCCCACCAAACCTTGCATGTGCCTATTATATGTGTCAAAGTGTGATGCTAGGTGTAATTCACCAAATGGTGCATGGCATGGATCCCCGCGGTCGACATTCCTCACCTTCGGGCGATAACACTTAACAGATTCTCGGACGTGTACGGTGAAGTGTCCCGCCGCGGGTATATCGGGGGCTAGACTGTGCCAAAGGGTACCACACATGATTTTCCATATGTCCATGGACTAAACAAACCTAAACCTATGAAAAGGTATATTGGTGGAACGTCGCGCGGAGAAATCTAGGGGGTAGACCCGCCGTCCCATTGTTTTGGGGGGGAAGGAGGGGGATAACGACCGCCGGAGCACCGGAACCCCACCAAACCTTGCATGTGGACCTATGATATGTTTCAAAGTGTGGTGCAAGGTCTAATGGTGCAAAAGTAGCTCCCCTAAACCCTAAACCCTAAGCCGGGGAGGCTTCGAGCCCTAAACCCCTCTAAATCCCTAAACCACGACGCGGAGCTGCAGAACCATGCATCATAAACCCTAACCCTAACCCTAAACCCTAAACCTATACCTAACCATAAATACTTACCCTTTAACCTAAACCCTAGCCCTACCCCCTAAACCCTAGCCCTAACCCTACACCTAACCCTAACCGATGAGATCCGGCTCACCGTCGATCGTGTGATAATGGCTCTAGCTGCGGGTGTATGTGCCAAAGGGTCCCAATCTTGGTTCTCCATGTGTATATGTACTAAACAAACCTAAAGGAATGAAAAGTTACATTGGTGCACCCTCGCGCGGAGAAATCTAGGGAGTAGACCCGCCAGGGCACACGTTCCATTGTTTTGGGGGAGGAGGGGGAGAACGACCGCCGGAGCACGGAACCCCACCAAACCTTGCATGTGGACCTATTCTATGTGTCAAAGTGTGATGCTAGGTGTAATTCACCAAATGGTGCATGGCATGGATCCCCGGTCGACATTCCTCACCTTCGGGCGATAACACTTAACGGATTCTCCGGACGTGTACGGCTGAAGTGTCCCGCCGCGGGTATATCGGGGGCTAGGCTGTGCCAAAGGGTCCCAATCTTGGTTCTCCATGTGTATATGTACTAAACAAACCTAAACCTATGAAAAGTTACATTGGTGCACCCTCGCGCGGAGAAATCTAGGGGGTAGACCCGCCGGGGCACGCGTTCACTGTTTTGGGGGGAGGAGGGGGATAACGACCGCCGGAGCACCGGAACCCCACCAAACCTTGCATGTGGACCTATGATATGTGTCAAAGTGTGGTGCAAGGTCTAATGGTGCAAAAGTAGCTCCCCTAAACCCTAAACCCTAAGCGGGGAGGCTTCGAGCCCTAAACCCCTCTAAATCCCTAAACCACGACGCCTGGAGGCTGCGAGAACCATGCATCATAAACCCTAACCCTAACCCTAAACCCTAAACCTAAACCTAACCATAAATACTTACCCTTTAACCTAAACCCTAGCCCTGGCCCCTAAACCCTAGCCCTAACCCTACACCTAACCCTAACCGATGAGACCGGGCACACACGTCGATCGTGTGATAATGGCTCTAGGCTAGCTGGTATATGTGCCAAAGGGTCCCAATCTTTGGTTCTCCATGTGTATATGTACTAAACAAACCTAAAAGAATGAAAAGTTACATTGGTGCACCCTGCGCGGAGAAATCTAGGGGGTAGACCCGCCGGGGCACACGTTCCATTGTTTTGGGGGAGGAGGGGAGAACGACCGCCGGAACACGGAACCCCACCAAACCTTGCATGTGGACCTATTCTATGTTTCAAAGTGTGATGCTAGGTGTAATTCACCAAATGGTGCATGGCATGGATCCCCGCGGTCCGACATTCCTCACCTTCGGGCGATAACACTTACGATTCACGGACGTGTACGGTGAAGTGTCCCGCCGCGGGTATATCGGGGGCTAGACTGTGCCAAAGGGTACCACACATGATTTTCCATATGTCCATGGACTAAACAAACCTAAACCTATGAAAAGGTATATTGGTGGAACGTCGCGCGGAGAAATCTAGGGGGTAGACCCGCTGTTTTGGGGGGGAAGGAGGGGGACGGCCGCCGGAGCACCGGAACCCTGATATATGTGGGGGATGAGCATGGAGACTAATTTTGTATTTCACATAGTGTAATAAATAGTCATCAAAAAGAAAAACTAATTAACAAAATAAATATAAGTAGTAGATGAAATAAAATAGTTAGAAAAACAAAAAAAGTATAATGGCGCACGGCAAAGGGAGAAGCGCACGGCAAAGGACCCTTTGCCGTGCAACTTGTCTGTCCGCACGGCAAAGTTTGGCCGCACGGCAGTCTAGGCCTTTGCCGTGCTGCTGCTTTCTTTGCGTGCGGCTTGCGGGACTTTGCCGGTCCCAAAATCTTTGCGCGTGCGCTTCTCCAATTCTTTGTCAGTGAGACCCTTCTTTTGCCGTGCGCCATATCTTTCTTTGCCGTGATATGTTTCTTTGCCGTGCGCTGCGCTAATACTTTGCCGTGCATTTTTTCGTTGCCGTGCGCTCTTTCTGCTACGCACGGCAAAGAAATCTTTGCCGTGCAGCAGCTCACGGCAAAGTTTGGCTGCACGGCAGCGCCTGATTTTCCCGTAGTGGTGGCGATCACACTGACCGCGACGATCCATCAGCTCAAGCCGCCATCATGCGGCGTCCTGGCGCGGCAAGCCGGCACGTGCGCGGGCCCGTCGGGCCTCCAGCGCGCTGTGCTGTACATCGCCATGGGGCTGCTCGTCGTCGGCACGGGCGCCACGAGTCCGACCAGCCTGCCATTTGGCGCGGACCAGTTCGATGAGAGGCGCCACAAGGAAGGGCTCAGACGCTACTACAGCGGGTACTACGTCGTCACCATGATGGCCACGTTCCTGGCGCTCACCGTCATAGCGTACGTCCAGGACAAGGTGAGCTGGGGCCTTGGCCTTGCAATCCCAACGGCTCTCATGCTGGCCACCTTTGTCGTGTTCCTCGTCGGCACGCCGTGGTACGTCTACGTGCTGCCCGAGGGCAGCATCTTCGCTAGCGTCGCGCGGGTGGCCGTCGCATCTTGCCGGAAGTGGCGGCTCCGGCTGCCGCACCCCAACGACGCGCAGCGGCAGGAGGCGCTACTCTATAGCGACCCCCCTCCCGCCGCCGGCCGCGTTGTAGACTTCAGGCTCCCGCTCACGCTGCAACTCAGCTTTCTAAACAAGGCTGCCATGGTGACCGACGCCGACGAGAAGCGGCCCGACGGGTTCCCGGCGCGGCCGTGGAAACTTTGCAGCGTACAGCAGGTGGAGGAGGTGAAGTGCATCGTAAAGATCATTCCCATATGGATCTCCGGCGTGCTGTGGTTCATCGGCATGGTAGAGATTTCCAACTACACGTTTCTGCAGGTTCTTACCATGGACCTCCACATGGGCAAGAACTTCTCCATCCCGCCGGTGTCGATATTCGCCATATTCTACCTCTCAGTTGCGCTCTTCGTGTTCATTTACGAGCTGCTCATCGCCCCGGTCGTGCAGCGGCTCACCAAGACGGAGGGCGGCCTCACCTTGCTGCAGAGGCAGGGCGTCGGGTTCGCGATCAGCGTGCTGTCGTTCGTGATTGCAGCCATGGTGGAGCGCCGGCGTAGGGACTCCGCGCTCGGACACGGTGACGGTGGCACGTCGCCACTGTCCGTGTTCCTCGTCGCACCGCAGCTCATGGTGATGGGCTTGTCCGCGGCGTTCAGCATGGTTGGGCAGATGGAGTTCTACAACACGCAGTTCCCGCACCAGATGCGCACGCTCGGGAACGCAGCTTTCTACTGCGCCCAGGGCGCCGGCAACTATCTGGCCACGCTGGTGGTGAACGTCGTGAACGCGAGGACGAGGCGGCGTGGCGGCGGCGGATGGGTCAGCGACGACATCAACGAAGGGAGGCTGGATTACTTCTACTACGCCATGGCCGTGTTCGGGGCGGTCAACCTCGTCTACTTCCTCGTCTGCTCCAACTTCCATCGGTACAAGGACCAGTAGGCGGACCATTCTCCGGCTATCGTACGTGTGGTGTCAGCGACACTTCGTGTAAATTAAAGACCCTTCTACTCTCAGCTCGGGCTGGAATCTGGGCCAACACTGCTGTGCCTCGGCCGGTTCAGATAAACATCTGGATGTGGCCATGGAGAGGGGGCTTGGACAGAATGGATGGCTTCGGCCTGAACCAGACTCTGCTTCGTCTTCCTCCTCCGTTCCTCTCTCCATCCTCTAATCCTTTGGTTTCCATGATTGTAGCTACACTTGTTGAGTGAATTCGAGAGATTGAGAGCCAGGGTGCTAACAGAAAAGTACTTGTACTAGCGACAGTGAAGCCGCTCTCCTAAGGTAAACATGCAGGTGTTTTGAGTGTTGTAGGTGTGTAACTGATAAAATACTGTAATTAGTTTACTACACCATTCATGGATACTATGAGGTGGCAGTATCTTTACAGTAAACCGGCTCCACTGCACTTACTGAGTTTCACGTGCTCTGGTTATAATTATAAATGGTCCTTCTAGGGTTTTTTCTTATTTGTTTCATAGGTTAAATAGCCACCATAAGAAAGATATAATACTACTATTATATTCAGAAATTTGATTTACAGCTTGAGCTACATGGAAGACGATTTTTCTAACATTTCAAAGTTTCAATAAATTCTGGATAAACCTAGATGCAAATAATGATGTACTCTATCAACATAAAAAAAATAGCGCGCTATTTCGGCGCTAATAGCACGCTAGCGTTTTTAGACAGCCACGCATTTCGGCGCTATAGTGTGCTAGCACGCTATAGCACACTAATAGCATATTTTTCGGCCGACGCTATTTTGTTATAACGCGCTATTTTTTTCCTTGATCAACATATGAAATCTCGGATAGCTGAAGCTCGCTCATGTCACCCCTTCCCTCCCTTGGGTGACCCTAGAGTCTTGCATGCACACCTATCCTTCGGAGCTCACCGTCGGAATCTGAGCCGCCGGCCATCTACGTGGAGGCTTGACTATTTTTCATTGATCAGCATGGGCTTAACAAGGCCATTGCAGCGATGTCTTCCTAGATGGCCTTCCCAGTAACCGGAGTCGTTGGCTTGAGAAGGAGTGATGATGATAACACTAGCAGGAAACCTTGATGATGGTCCTTGCTTGGGCGACAAGTCTGTGCTTGTACCCAAGTTAGTTATGTGTACCATCGAGGTGGTCGTGTTACATGACATGTGGTGATGGTTTTCTATTAGTTTTCGGCCGATTCATGGCTAATTAATCGTACCAACTCACTTCTCGTCAGTCAATGAAAATGACAGGTATTTTGTGTTGTTTCAAAAAAAGATGGTCATATAGCTTCACCATCTCAAAGCAACGCGTCTTTCTTTTCTGATACATCTGCCCTCAAAAAATCTTTGAAAAAGGATTTGTTTAGAGTGTCAAGTGGGCATCCCACGTATACCCCACTTCTAATCTCACTAGTGGAGAAGAGGCCTTTTGTCCAAGCCCCTGCGAGCAAATGTCCCCGTTTTGAATCAAACCGGGTCCAATGGGGGGCACTGGTCCCGGTTTGTGATACAAACCGGGTCTAAAGGCCCATCGGTAGGGCGCGGCAGGCTGTGTCAGGGCTTGTATGCCTTTAGTCCCGGTTCGTATTACCAACCGGAACTAAAGGTCTACCCTTTAGTCCCGGTTCGTATTACCAACCGGGACTAAAGGGTTTTCTGTTTTTTTTTTGGCTCCCCACGCACCTCCACCCACCCCCCCCGGATCGCCTTTTTCAACACTGTAAAATAGAAACGAAAATGATAGAAAATTCAAAAAAAAATGTTCTCAGATTCTTGTATGTTATGCAACCTACTATTAGGGAAAATTAACAAATTTGAATTTTCACTTTTTTGCAAAAAAAGGTTTGAAAAATGGTAAAATCGCATTAACTTTTGCATACAACGTCGAAAAAAACGTGTAATATATCAAAATCATCGTGGGAAAAAGTTACATCCGAATTCACCCGGGTTTACCTGGTTAGCCAATTTTTAGATTCTCAAAATTCCAAATTAAACTATGAAAGCAGGAAGATTTTTGTTTTTGCCAGAAATTCAGGATTTATATTTTTAATTTTTTTAAATTAATAATTTCATCATGCATAAAGATTACTATTACTTAACCATAAAGTTAGCCAATTTTTTAGATTTTCAAATTTTCAAAGTTTGGCAAAAATTTATTTAAAAAATTAATATTAAAGAACAATTATAATACAAATTTTAAAAATAATATTTATAAAAAATAATATTATAATACAATTATCACAACATGTTATTACGTCATTAGTTTTGTTTATTAAAATAATTATTTGGAATTCAAACAATAAATAAGTGTGACATCGACCAACATGTTAATAGGATTGATATGATACTAGTATCACAACCTGCATGCGAAGCACTTGGAAGCGGGACAGGAAAGGAACTTGGAAGTTAAGCGTTGGTGTTACAAACCGGGACTAAAGATCATTTTCTCGACGCGCGCCAGCAGCCCACGTTGTTGGACCTTTAGTCCCGGTTTGTTTTACAACCGGGACTAAAGGGGAGGGCCTTTAGTCCCGAATGATTGGTTCCGGGACTAAAGTACCTTACCAACCGGGATTATAGGCCCTTTTCTACTAGTGTCTATTTTCAAATTCACAAGTTAAATCAAGTAAAAAAATGAACTAAAAATCTCGAAATAACTTAGAAGTGGGATATAGAGTATCTTTTGACAAATATAACCATTGGGCGTAACTAATGCCTCATCTGACTCTCCGACAAAACTAGGTTCGGTGTGAACGAGAATGGAATCGAAGTTGTGCTGGTTGGCGCTAAGAAATTTTGTCAACAATGGGCTCAATGGGTTCAGAGCCAAACCTATTAGGGACGACCTCACTTTGGTGCCATCTTCCATGGCGATGACCTCACTTTGATGTTGACCATCCTTGGTGTCAACCTGCATCATTTCGGTTTCATCATGTTGGTGCTAAGCCCATGGTCCGGATTCTGAGATAGTTCCGCTAGAAGGTCAGATGAAGCATTTGTTTTGCCTAGGCGTTAGATAGAAACACAGCAACGCATCTCCGGCTAGCGCGTCGTTCGCAAGCAAATATTCTGTGCATATTCATATTTCTCTAAAAAAAAAGCTCAAAGAATGCATTTTTTTTGAGCTAGCGCAAAGAATGCATGAGAACCTAAACACATGCACGACCCGTTGCACTCTTGGATTGTGAGCTACGTAGATAGTGTTCAATTTATATGGGCCGTATCTCACCTGATATTGGCGGCCCATGTAGCCTACACATTCTAAAATCTCAAGGCTGTTAATAATGGCAGCTTAGAAAAGCTTCGGTAACTAAGTTTTCTCCTACATTGTCACTTAGCACGGAATCAGAATAATTCTTTATAAGGTGGGCTCTTTCACTCTCACCGAGTGAGAAGAGAAGTCCACTCACACTTTTCATCCTTCGCTGCTCGCCTTGCCACACACGTGTTGCTACCTTTCATGGATGACCAAATTTCTACGTTCGGAAGAGGAGGCCTCCAAAACTCATTCGCTGAGAGCTTGGGAGGTGGACGGTAAATTTTTTAGGGAGCCTCTCGACGCCACTTCTCGCCTATGTCCGAGTTTTTCATCGCCGACCTAATGCTTCCTCTCCGTCCTCTATGGATTCAGCAACTTCGGCGACATCATGCCCGACCTCGACAAGAAACCTATGGTGAAGACCTTCCGTGTCGCCGATGCATGTGCTTCTCGTCTCTTTGTTTGCACTAGTACTTGCTCCATATTTAGATATGCTAGATGTGCTTAGTCATGATGTTGATTTTCGCAAATTGCTTAATAAGCTAGCCCCACATATGTCCCATTCGCCGACCATGCATATATGAAACCCTTTGCAAACGCCTGCATATGCATGCTGTCTGGACTTGGATTAATTAAGATCACCCACTTAGCACAAAATGGCGCCCCAACAAACGTCCAATTCTAGCCAGCAAACCGCCGGATTATATATCGTGCTTGCCCATTGGTTGGGTGTGCAGTGCCAGTAGGTACATACATGATACATCATGCAGCCAGGGTACCTTGCGTTCAGGTAGTTCGCTAGCTCGCGTTGGTGCCGACGATCTGATCTGGCTACTTCACCCGTGACTGGCCGCCACTCCGTAATGCGGCCAAGCACGCGGCCACATGCACGTCGTCACGGGCTCACGGGCCAAGCTATCCCCACGCTATATAAGCCTGTAGGCGTCGTCTAACGTGACACACACAGACAAGCTAGCAAGCGCTACACACCACGCGCATCAACACTGCAGCTAGCTTGATCGATCCAATCCGATCCAAGAGCTAGCTATGGCCGCCGGGAGGAAGGTGATGGTGAGCAACGCCGGCGTCGCCGCCGCCGCGCTGGTGGCGCTGCTCGTGGTGGCGGCAGCGTCGGGCGCGGCCGGCAAACTGTGCGGCATCAACCCGTCAAGCTTGGCGGACGAGTGCCGGTCGTACTGCAGGTGGGGCAGCACGGACAGCGCGCCCAGCGGCCAGTGCTGCTCCGCGCTCAAGGGCGCCCAGTTCTCGTGCCTCTGCCGGTACAAGAGCGCGCTGCCGTCGGACATCGACCCCAAGCGCGCCATGGAGATCCCGAACAAGTGCGACGCCGGGGCGCCCACCTCCTGCAAGTGATCATCGAGCTCACTTGCTTCGCGCGCGCTCATCGCATGATCCGGCGGTCGATGCGCGCGCAGCGGACCCGGCCGGATGAATAACTAGTGTTGTCACGTCGATCGTGTTTAATTTGCTGTTGATTAATTTCCCACTCGTTGTACTACTACTTTCTGATCGGTTGGCTCATTTGGTAGTGCGTACGTGCTTTGTGCGAGCCACCCATGTATCCTCTTGTGCTATACGCAAGTCATATTGTCGTGTGTCTACTACCTCAACTTTGTTGCAGCAATAAAACTTGTTTACCATGTGTGTTAACGTCTAGTCATTCCCTAGCCATCACATGTATACTTTGTACCATATATACGTGTGTGTGGCCGATTCAGCATTTATCAAATGCTTCGTCGTACTATGTTTTTTTTGAAAAGGGAGTAGTGCCCCAGCCTCTGCATCCAAAAGATGCACACAGCTTTTTTATTAGATAACTCACGAAACCTTACAAGAAGAATACAAAGATCAATTTGAAGCCACCTTCCTAACGACAACTCGCTAAACCTAAAGAAAGATGAAGGGGGTGTCCAATAACAGAGCCACCACCCCGACCTCATACCAACGCACATCATCTAAAAACTGAGTGTCTGCCCAAGCCGCCCATTGGCGGGTGAGAAGCACAAACAGTCTAGTAGACCTTCAACGCACACCATTGCACACGTCAAAGAATCACCACCGCCTTCTTCCGCGAACCCATCTCCAAGAAAGATCAGCGCATTGACCTTGTCAGGTCTGCCATCAACGTCACCACGACGCCAGACAAATCCACCATCCTGCGCACGTCCATCACGCTGCGTCCGTCTCTGAGGCTCCGCTGCACCATGCCGCCGAGACCCACCAACATCGGCGTAGTAGATGGAACACCGCTCCGCCGCGATGACTTCCTCCGGGTATCACTTGTTCCAGAACGATGCCCTCAAGAGGGAACACGACACCAGAGGTGCCGCCATCATCTGATCTATATATCCAGATCTGGGGTTTCCCCCGAAACAAAGAGGTTGAGGTCGGATCTTCTAGCAACGATGCCTTCAACAAGGTGATGACTCCCGAGGACGCCACCATCGTCGGCTCGGACCGAATCGGAGCCCGGTTCTCACCAGCCAGACCCCACCCCAACGCTGCAGATCCGCCTGAAGAAGAGTTTTTTTTCTCATCAATCTAATTTCTAGCACATTGGATCAAATACCTTCGCCATTACGGCCTTACTTATCTCACAAGTGAAAACCCTCCATCCCAACAATTCTCATGTTCCTCCAGATGCACCAAAACCAAATTAACCGAACCCAAAACGGAATGCACCGAATCAACAGACTCGCTGGCAGAGCATTAAGGGCATGTACAATGGAGAACGCTTACACATGCGATTACATTCCTTGAAAAATGTTTTTTAAAGAATGTTTATGAACATTCACTGCATTTGTTTTGAGAAATGAAATCCTATTGAAATATTTGTGAAAAAACACCTGAACTTTTGCGATATCATTGTCTATGTGAAAAATAGAGTGAAATAGGCATGTTGATTTTTTTTGAAAAAAATTCTTGTAACCAGATGATGTGACAATTTTCCCCAACATGGGAATATAAGTGAAAGATGTAGGATCGTTGATTTTTTTAAAATATAATGAAATCTCATTAAAATATTTGTGCGAATTAAACTTACCTGAATTAAGCCATATGGATTTTTTGAAATACCGGGACAAACCATATATACATGTACAAGTATACATGGAATATTGGATATAAAGTTGGTATTAGTAGAAAGTGTTTTTCAATACGACTCTAACAATATATAGTCTATCACTAGTAGAAAATCTCTCATGCGTACCGGTTCCAGAGGGGCATTCGTACCGGTTTTGCAACCGGTACAAATTATTCGGCACTAAAGCCCCCCCCCCCCTTTCGTACCGGTTGCTTACGAACCGGTATAAAACGGGCCTCCACGTGGGCCACCGGGAGAGCTCGGGGCTAAGGATCTTTGGTACCGGTTGGTAATACGAACCGGTACCAAAGGTTCCCCCGCGGCAGGGAATTTGCCCAAATCTCTGCCGCGGCGAGAATTGGCTTTTTAGGGTTTTGGAGAGGTTTAGGGATATCGGTTTGTTTCATATCGCGTCGATGCACCAGAAACGCGTTTGGGTTTAGGTAGTACATGAAGATCAAGATGATGCATAGCAAGTTGGTGCATATAATATAACACACATGTTATTGCATAAGATCGCAAATTAAGTAGCTATGCATGAAGATCGATCTTCATGCATAGTGGTGCTCTCCGAGGCGTACTCTATATATGTCTATTACATGTAGCATAGTGGTACTCTTCGAGTCAACTATATATGTAACATGTACATCTTCATTCATAGTGGTGCTCTGCGAGTTGTGGTATGACGTCCGAAGGAAAAATCCCGCCAATTCCTCGCCTATTGCTATGAAGCGGTCATCGATTGAGAGCTTGTTCCGCTTTCTTGCCAACTATAAAAGAATAAGATACAAATGAATACATGAAACAACTATTACTCGAAACTCAAGCACAACTTATGATAACAAAACAAATTTGTGAAGATTGTTTTTGTACCTCTTTATTTCTTTCATTATTCGTTCTCTCGTTGACAATTCGCGGATGTACTCGCAAACGAAGAATCCACGAGAGATCGGTCCCGGAGGTTGTTGCGGGCATTTCTTTACAAGAATATAATTCAATCAAACAATAGTCAAGTATGATAATTGAAAGGTGTGTGGACCTAGGTAGTACTACTTACTTTCGCACGCCATCGCAGCTTCGGTGGCCATTCACGGGACGTATCTTCCTTGATGAAAGTTTGCCATACGCTGCTCGACAAAAGAAAATGCATAAAAGAGTCATCAATTAGTTCAAAGCAGGAAATTAACGAAACAAACCGATAAGAATTAAAATTACCTTCGAGCATTAAAAAACAAGACACGTATAGATCCTTTTTTTGCTTAGTGAGTCCAAGACTTCAACTTCTCCAATTTCCAAATTGATGACGAGAAGAATAAAGTGAAACCTACGCACGTTTCAATATGTAGTCATTAGTTAAAATTTTGACATACGGTGAGCAAAATATAATGTGTTATAAGACAGTAAGACTCACTCGAAGTTGTAAGGCCAAAGTATTAGCTTTTTGTCACGTTGTCGCTTCAAAAACCTTAGCAAAGTCTGCGGTGTATCCTTGTTATAGAGGGGATTGTCTATGGTTTTGACATGCATTGTGTTCGGGTCAATGAACCCAATGTCCGTGATATCGTCCCTTTTGCATTCGAGCATCTTCGATCTGCATAATATAGCGCACAAAAGATTATAATCTGCGGACAATGAACGACTTCTCAAATTAAATAAATAAATCACTTACGAGACAATAGCAACCGATGATTGATTTGTCGAGGGCCGGAGATTGTATAAGCTGAAAGAGTTCGGCGAAGTCAACGTTCACACAGTACTCCTGGAAGTAGTGCTCTTCCCTAACTCGCACCATGATAGTCTCGATCCCTTCCTTTGAGGCCTTAAGGTACCACGAATGCAAGTTACGCATACTTGTTGGTACCTTCCCGACATTCTCGACCAAATCTTTCCCTTGAACAAGCCGATATGCTCGTTCAGCTAAGGCGTAATCAGTTCCGTCTTGTCGAGAACTTTGAACGGTCTTCCCGTCAAACACCTTGAGAGGGTCGACCGATTGAACGGGTTGTTGTCCGAGCTGGTAGACTTGGTGTATCCCTTTTATCTCCACGATACCCGATTGAACGGGTTTTGTCGCCTCCATCATCTTGTCATACGACCTTTCAATAGAACGCACATAGTCGGATGGCGGCGATGGTACGAGGTCATATAGATTGTCAACGGTACGCACAACTTTCTCCCGATCAAGTGTCTTCTCGAAAGGTATCTCCGGCACTTTCGGTGCAAAAATTTCTTCACCTCGGCCCGAACGGCCTCCGCGTTTTCCTGCGGAGTTTTTTCCCAAGGTAACTTCTCGGTAGGCGGCAGTTGTTTCTCCTTTCTAGCTTTCTTCCTAGGCGGCGTACCGTTCCGCTTAACGGACGTTGTCTTACGCGGAGGATCTCGAGATGGTGGACTCACGGCGGGGTCCCTCTCGGGTAGGTGTGGACTTGGCTGCTCACCGGGACCGCCACCGGGAGGAGTCGATGGCATTTGCTGCTCATGTGTAGGAGTCGGTGGCCTTTGCAAAAGGACGACGTACTTCTTCGGCCATAGGGCGAAACCGTGCTTGACATCGGCCGGTGTCCTCTCATCTTCACCTCTAGGAATATCAAGCTCCACTTTTTCAAAACCCGAAACAACTTCATCCACCCCGACACGAACACAACCAGGTGGAATGGGCATATGATGGTGCATTGCTCCATCTTCACTTGGGTACACATAGCCGACCGCCACCTTAACGGACGCGGTCCCGATTAACATATGTAGCTCGCAATCTGTCTTCTCCGTGACATAATCCACGGGGTAGCTTCCTCCACATCCGTCAAGATGCGAGGAACCGACACCGCTTCTTCGCCGAGATGGGGCAGCATCGGCTTGTGGATCCCGTAGAAACAGCGGCTGATCGGGTGCCCTCCGATTTCTCTCAAGAGCCTCCACCCTAGATAACAACTCCGTTACAATGTCGGCGTCCTTCTTCTTCTTTCGCGAACGGCTTCTATAAGTGTCGGCGGCTGTCCGGCCACGCTTCCTTCATGGTGAGACCTGGGCGAGCTCGTACCCGTCCAACATGTTCGGGGTTCCCCGGAGCGAGTGTCGGCTCGTCATTCTCTCGATCGGGAATGTACTCTCCCTTTCGACCTTGTCAATTGCATCTACAAGCTTCGGTACAATTGCCTCAATTTTTTCCTTCCATTTTCCCTTCGCAATGATCAACCCTGTCTTTGGGTCCAACCCTGCCCCATGAGCGAACAACCATAACTTGGACCGTTCGGGCCGGTCCCATGTCCGTGGAGTGATTCCATGATCCATCGAGTTTATTCTCAAACGCTTGTCCACTTCGGAATGGCACTCTTGTAGCCACCGACCCCAAATGATGCGGAAGTTTCTTCTTTGCAGCATTTTCGGTATTTTTCTTCGATCGGGACACAAAAGTAGACGATTGCTTATACTCCTTAAATGCGGCCCAGTGATCTTTTATCTTCACTAGATTTTCGGTATTATCATCGAATACTGGATCTTCATTCTTATATTTGTCCCATAAATTTTTCTTGAAGGTCTGGAATTGTATGGCCATCTTCTTCCATGTCCATTCCTTGACTTTATTCTTCTGGCCTTCCGTCATGTCTTCCGGTAGGCTGAACTTTGTCATGAGCGTGTCCCAAAGAAATTTTTTCATCGCGTCGTTGACATAACTAGCACCACTCTCCGGGTTCTTCGGCTTATGCCACTCTTGAATGCTGATCGGTACATGGTCCCTAACAATAACTCCGGATTGACTTGTAAATTTGCGGCAAAACTCCTTGGGCTCCACTTGGTTCACCATTAGCCTTGAATGCCGTGAGGGCTAACCTGCCCTCGCACTTTAGCACCCGCGTCGGGCCTCGTTTTGTTCTAACGGACTTGCTCGATGATCCGAGAAGGCTAAAAGAAAAAATTATTCGTTAATAAGTGCAATACAAATAAATGAATGCATCTAGGGATGAACACAGTACTAATTGATACATAGATATACACCTCGCCGGAGTTTGTGATGGACACTTCATTGTCTTTTCTAACTTGTTCAGACTCAAGTCCCTCGCCAAAATCATTCGAGAAAGTCGTGGTACTCGTTGTCATCTCCATCGTCGGGTTCCGGACCACGGGCACTCTCATAGATCAATCGCTGCACCGCTTCTTCCCCCTCCTCATCTCGGACGAAGGTGCCGTCCTCCATACCTCAATGTCACTGCGAAATTAAGAAAGCAATTGTATTTCATTCATCATGTCATGATCATATAACAGATTGCTAGATGGATAACAATTGAAAGCAAAAAAACCCTAACGGACCGTAAACCCTCTCACTTTGCAAGTTTTATTTTGGATAATTCAGAGATGATGCCAATGATGCATGAGAATGCAAGATTTGAAATCCTCTCACTTTTCTGGTGAGAATAGACATAAAGTTTGTAGCATTTGGAATTGTAGAATTGAAGTTATGAATTATGCCATATTACTCAAATTAATTCAGATTTTAATTTTGTTCAAATTTTAGTTAATTCAGTGAGGATAGAGCATGAAAAGCTGATCAATTTGGATATATCATATGTCAGATTTGGAATTCATAAAGTTGGTTTTTAAATCAAAATAAAAAGGTGTTGTAAGTAAAACACTACAATAGTAAAGGATAAAGGAATTTTCCAAAAAGGTGGTTTAGTGCGCCGGCCAGGATTTGAACTCGTGATGTGCTGTGCAATGAAAGGAACAAAACCAGAGTCGTACGGTGCAGAATTTGATAAGGTATGGACTTCGGACAAAGTAAGCTATGCAGCGCAGTTAACTGAATTAGACACTGAAATCTGAAAAACGTGACAGCTGCGGATTCCTGTAGATGCATTCCTGCACGAAATTTAAAGCGACGATGGCGACGAATCTGGGCAGAGTTACGAGGGTATCTCGACGATTTGAGCAAGAAGAACATGCCGAGATTGTAAAGGAAGGGGAAAGGATGGATTTGGTGCACTGTGGAGGCGATGGCGCTCGTCGGAAGTCGGACCCGTGTGACAGCGACGAACAGCAGAAACTGAAAAAGGTTTCTGGTCCCAACTTCGAGCGACGATCGGGCGGCGTCTGTCCATCACCACACCACCCTCCCCACCACACCACCCTCCCCACCGCGGCTCCTATCGCAGGCGGAGAGCTGCTCAAGGGAGAGAGTCCCGACGAGAGGGCCGGCCCCATGAACGCCGACGCGGAGCTCTGGAACGGCTGCCTCACGATGCTCGGCATCGTCGCACTCGCTGCCACGGAGTACCACTCCACCTGCCGCAGGAGCCTCCTCGCCCCCGGCGAACTCTCGCCGACCTGCAACCCCGCGTCGTCCGACAGCTCCAGCGACATGGCCGTGCCCGCGACGCGTGCCGCGGCAGACGCCGAGCCGAGCGGCATGGCCGTCCGCGTCCCTGGAGCCGAGCGGCATTTCGTCGAATACGTGGTGCGCGGCCGCGGTTGAGAGGGCGCCGGCACGCGCCATGCCCGCGGACGCGCGCGTCCTCCGTTGCTGCGTGGCGTAGGCGGCGGTTGAAGCCCGGGGAGGCGAGGCGGCGGTTGCTGCGGCGGGCGGCGGCAGCCGCAGCGGCGGGAGGCACTACCAGAGGAGGGGAGGGAGGCGATGTCAGAGGAGGAGAGGGAGGAGGCGGGAGACGTACCGCTGGTTGCCGGCGTAGGGGGAGCGGCCGGTGACGGCGACGGCGTGGTGCGGCTTGGCGGTCACGAAGGACGGCGGCGACGGCGTGGTGCGCGACGGCGACGGACGGCGTGGTGCGCGACGGCGACGGACGGCGCGCGCGTGTGCGTCTGAAGAAATGCGGGCGATTTGGGGATTTTTGGCCCGCGCGCTAAGTGTAAACGAGGAGAAGACCCTTTGGTACCGGTTGGTACCACCAACCGGCCACGTACGACGGAAAAAGGCGGGAAAGAAAGGGCGGGAATAAAATTTTATTACGATTGAACTCGAATTAAAATACATAGCTTAACTGAAAATTAAAGATACATGGCCAAATTCTACTGTTGGAGTCATTCGGTCATACTCGTGCCTAGCCCTGTAGTAGTCGCCCATTGTAGTCGTCGTAGTCGCCGTCATCATCGTCGCTGGCATCGGGGTCGCGGTACTCTCCGGTCGGCGGGTGAGCACGCGTGGGCTGGGACTGAGGGTAGCGCAGGCGGGGGCCACGGTAGGCCATGACGCCCTGGAGAGTCCGGCCGCGCCACCACAGCCCGACGGCCGGCCTCGTTGAAGTTCGAAGGAGGCGGACCGCCCTCCTCATGCTCGGAAAGCGCCCTCTCACGCCGATTGATGAAGAAGCTTTCCCAAGTCGGGCTGTAGTCGGGATGCCACCGGGGATTCCTCCGCTGCTCCGGCGTGAGCTCGAAGTAGTAGTGGTTCGTGATGGCCATCTCGCGCGCCACACCTAGAGGGACTGGAGGGACCGGTACGCCTCCGACGCTTAGCAACCAGCCGGTCGGGACGCGGTAGCCGGCGGGCAGGGGTAGTTCGAGGCGCAAAGCGCCTCCGCCTCCGGGGGTTAGAGATGCGATGGAAGCCATGGGAGAGAATGAAGAGGTTTGCGGATATGAGTCTAGATGTGATATGTAAATGGTGGCCAAGCCTACATATATATAGTGAAAAAATGGCGGGAAGACAAAGGCGGGAACCGGTGAAAAGCGTGGGAAGAAAATAGGCGGGAAGACAGAGGCAAACCTTTAGTACCGGTTGGTGGGTGCAACCGGTACTAAAGCTGTCGGCGGGATAAGGACGCCACTGCTCGATGAGATAAAGTATGTAGCGCACGACGCCCTGTTGGTGGGATAAGGACGCGTGGGTAACCTTTAGTACCGGTTGGTGGGTGCAACCGGTACTAAAGCTGTCGGCAGGATAAGGACGCCCTGCTCGATGAGATAAAGTATGTAGCGCACGACGCCCGTCGGTGGGATAAGGACGCGTGGGTAACCTTTAGTACCGGTTGGTGGGTGCAACCGGTACTAAAGCTGTCGGCGAGGATAAGGACGCCCTGCTCGATGAGATAAAGTATGTAGCGCACGACGCCCTGTCGGTGGGATAAGGACGCGTGGGTAACCTTTAGTACCGGTTGGTGGGTGCAACCGGTACTAAAGCTGTCGGCAGGATAAGGACGCCCTGCTCGATGGGATAAGGACGCGTGGGATAAGGATAAGGGTGCAAGCCCGTGACTTAACTAGTAAAACAAGCCAACCATCTCCATTGTTAATATCTTACATACAGTAACATCATTACACAAAAGTGATTTCCATATTGAGATACACAAGTTATGATCCCTATATGTAGCTAGCTAGTCTTCCGAGTTTTCTTCGCTCGTTTCCCTTTCTTCTTATCTGCGACGCAACCATGGACAATCTTCATTGTTTAAGATGATGCTTGGGTCAATTTTTACCTTGAAGGGTGGAATATCGTCAAACTTATTATAATCTTCGACATGTCTGTCTTGTCCTCTACTCCCACGATGTTTCTTTTCCTGAAAGAACTATGTGCCGCTTTGGCTCATCGTATGATGTGTCCTCTTGCCTTTCTTTTCTTTTTTTCGGTTTGCTAGACATATCCTTCACATAAAAAACCTGAGCCACTTCATCGGCTAGGACGAATGGTTCGGTGTCGTACCCAAGATTCTTGAAATCCACCGTAGTCATTCCGTACTTGCGGGTCTACCTGTACCCGTCTTTCGAGGTTGAACCATTTACACCGGAACAAAGGGACCTTGAAATTAGGTCCATAGTCAAGTTCCCATATCTCCTCTATGTACCCATAATATGTGACCTTGTTCCCATTGCCATCTTCGCATCAAAGCGGACACCACTTGTTTTGGTTGGTGCTCTTTTTGTCTTGGGCGAAAGTGTAAAATGTGTTCCCATTAATCTCGTACCCTTGAAAAGTCGATATAGTAGAAGATGGTTGCTTGGCCAACAAGTACAGCTGCTCGTCATCGGTGACATTCATGAGACGTGTTTGCAACCAACCGCCGAAAGTCTTCATGTGTTCTCCATCAATCCAATCTTCACGTTGCTCCGGGTATTTAGAGCGTAAGATCTCCTTGTGTTCCTCTTTGTACGGAGCCACCAAGATGGAATTAAGTAGAACTCGTGTAGTGTGCTTGAGTGAAAGAATGTCCGTCCATACACGTTGCTGATTTCTTTCCTAGCGTGCCTTTTCCACGCAGTCTCCCCTCATAGCGCGATTCAGGAACACCGATCGGCTTAAGGTCGGGAATAAAGTCAACACAAAACTCAATGACCTCCTCTGTTCCATAGCCCTTGGAGATGCTTCCTTCGGCCTAGCACGGTTATGAACGTACTTCTTTAAGACTCCCATGAATCTCTCAAAGGGGAACATGTTGTGTAGAAATACAGGACCGAGAACGCCAATCTCTTCGACCAGGTGAACTAGGAGATGTGTCATAATATTGAAGAAGGATGGTGGGAACACCAACTCGAAGCCGACTAGACATTGGACCACATCCTTCAGTAAATTTTGTAGAGTAAGTGGATTGATCACCTTCTGAGAAATTGCATTGAGGAACGCACATAGCTTCACAATGGGTACTCGAACATTTTCCGGCGAAGCCCCTCAATGCAACCGGAAGTAATTGTGTCATAATCACGTGGCAGTCATGAGACTTTAGGTTTTGAAACTTTTTCTCCGACATGTTTATTATTCCCTTTATATTCGACGAGAAGCCGGACGGGACCTTGATGCTACTCGGGACTTCAAAAAAGATCTCCTTCTCCTCTTTGGTAAGAGCATAGCTGGCGGGACCTTGATACTTCTCTGGATTCGGGTTGTTTCCTTCGTGGATACTTTGCTTGGTCCTGCCGTGCATCCGGTGTATCTTTTGTCTTCCCATACACGCCCAAGAAGTTTAGCGGGTTCACGCAAAGATTTTTCGTCACGTGCATCACGTCGATTGCAGAGTGAACCTCTAAGAATTTCCGATAGGGTAGCTCCCAAAATATCGACTTCTTCTTCCACATGGGTACGTGTCCGTCAACATCATGCGGAGCAGTTGTCCGCCGGGACCCTTTCCAAAGATCACTTCTAAATCCTTGACCATATCATATATAACTTCCCCATTAGGGCGGGTAGGCTTGGTTCGGTTATCTGCACTCACCTCCGAAATGCTTTCCTCTCTTTCTTACGTGATGTTGTTTTGGAAGAAATCGACGATGCCCCGAGTACACATTCTTGTTACCCAAATAAATACTATCGGTCTCACCTAAACAGTGTGTGCATGCATTGTATCCCTTGTTTGACTCGCCCTGAAATGTTACCAAGAGCAGGCCAATCATTGATGGTTACAAATAACAACGCTCGTAGGTTAAATTCCTTTTGTTCGTGCTCATCCCACACGAGTACACCTTCGTCACGCCACAACTCTAAAAGTTCTTCAACCAATGGCCTCGGGTACACATCAATGTCGTTGCTGGGTTGCTTCGGGCCCTGGATGAGCACTCGGCATCATAATGAACTTCCGCTTCATGCACAACCAAGGAGGAAGGTTATAGATACATAGAGTCACCGGCCGGGTGCTATGACTGGAGCTCGCTCCCCGAAAGGATTAAAGCCATCCGTACTTAGACCAAATCTTAAGTTCCTTGCGTCATCCGAAAATGACTTGAACTCTCTGTCGATTTTTCTCCACCTGCGACCCGTCGGCGGGGTGTCTCGAGCATCACATCTTTCTTACGGTCCTCTTTGTGCCATCGCAACAACTTGGCATGCTCTTTGTTCCGGAACAAACGTTTCAACCGTGGTATTATAGGAGCATACCACATCACCGTCGCAGGAACCCTCTTCTCGGGGGTGGACTCACCCTCAACATCGCCGGGGTCATCTCGCCTGATCTTATACCTCAATGCACTACATACCGGGCATGCATTCAAATTCTCGTACTCCCGCGGTAGAGGATGCAGTCATTGATGCATGCATGTATCTTCCGCACCTCTAATCCTAGAGGGCGGACAACCTTCTTTGCTTCGTACGTGCTAGAGGGCAACACGTTCTCCCCTGGAAGCATCTTCTTTATTATTTTCAGCAACTTTTCAAATCCCTTGTCGGAAGTACCATTCTCTCGCCTTCCACTCGCAGCAATTCCAGCGTGGTACCCGGCTTTTTTCGACCATTTTCGCAATTTGGGTACAACGAGTTTGTTGTGATCCTCTAACATTTTCTCCAACTTCAACCTCTCCTTTTCATTTCCTGCAGTTCATCTTCGCATCAAGAATGGCCCGACCCAAATCGTCATCCGGGTCATCAAAAATCGGCTCATCGAAAATGAGCTCTTCTTCAGCTTCGTCTTCCCCCATTCTACTACCACCGTCTTCAGTGAATAAGCTGGGATAGTTGTCACTATCCTCTTCTTCTTCGTTGTCTTCCAATATAACCCCTCTTTCTCCGTGCTTGGTCCAACAATTATAGTCGGGCATGAAACCATTCTCCGGCAGGTGGACGTGAAGGGTCCTCGAGGTAGAGTAATCCTTCATATTCTTACGGGAACTACATGGACAATACATGAAACCATTCGACCGCCTGTTTGCCTCGACCACGTTGAGAAAGTAATGCATGCCGGTAATGAACTCGGGATGGCACCGGTCACCGTACATCCATTGTCGACTCATCCGCATTTTATATGTATATCAAAAATCATTAAGTACACAACATCATGGATATATGAGTGACCAACTTAACTAATATTCAAGTTCATCACATAAAACTAAGTTTTTTTATAAAAAAGAAGAGGCTCACCGAGGTTGTACGGTGCTCGGCTAGGGGACGACGCTAGCGATCGACGGCGGTGAGGACGGGGATGATACTAATTAAAACCTACAAAATATACCATAATTTCAGCTCAAATTGATTATAAAAAAGTAAAATCCCTAACTTAGGCATTTCATCAAACACCTTGCTAGCACTAGAAAAATAGTACGAGTTAAACTACCAAAGAAATGAGCTAAATTAGGAACGCCGGAAGAAAGGATGATATTGCTAACCCTTGGATAGATGGAGGTCGTTAATCTTGTTAAAATGGTGGAGAAAAATAAAGATTATTGGAGTGTGAGAGGTGGAGAAAAATTTAGATTGTGAGGAAGAAGAGAAAAATGAGAGCCGACAGGGGGCTCGGGACGATCCGGGCGATTTTGATATGGTCGGGTACCCTTTCGTACCGGTTCGTGTTACGAACCGGTACCAAAGGTCCAGCCCGGGCCCCACCACGCGTCCGAATTTTGGTCGAAGACCTTTCGTACCGGTTCCTAACACGAACCGAGTACGAAAGCTCCTAACGAACCGGTACCAAATCTCCTCGCCCGCCAGAGCCATTCAACCGGTATAGATAACCCCATTGGTACCGGTTCGTAAGGGAACCGGTACCAATGGCTTAGATGGATGAGAGGTTTTCTACTAGTGTATGTACTGCATTACCAGTGGTGGAGCCAGAAGGGTGGAAGGATGGGGTGGGTCCCGCCCTAAGATTTGGACCAACCCATATATCTTCTATAGAAAATAAGGAAAATGCACAACCCGCAATGCCTGCTCCATCCTAGCAAAATGGGCTGGATTCACCAGTGCACATTACAGAGATTTGTTGCTCATTCTTTCGGTTAAAATTTTTTATCTCAAAATGGCGTGCACTTTATTCATAGGAATGGAGGTAGTACCTCACACGAGGCGGTATGAAAAGGATGATTTGGTATGTAACCACATCTGTAAAATATGTGGTTCCAAGCATATCCCATCAATAGGAATTCTTCTTACAAACGCCCTTTGGATCACAAAGGATAAGATCTACAGATCTCGGACATTTGTTTTTTGCGGGTATCGGACATTTGTTTTGTGCGCCCTAATTGCACAATTTTCCTTCCGAGATGTTAGAACTTATGAAATGTTTATTTGTGTTCTATGTGTGCTTTCGCCACTTGAATTTATACGGAATTCCTTTAGTTTGTTTTAAGATAATATATCATTCAAATATATGTTTTAAAGAAACAACCGAATACAACTTAGATACACTCACATGATGTATGCCAAAGCATGGAGTTATTGAGCATCAAGATTGACGAGGTCAGTAATGATGCCTTTGTTGTGAGGCAAATAAGTCGCCTACAAAATAGAAGGGAAAAAACTGCTTAAACGAGGAACACGAGACATCAATATCATCAAGCACTAACCATCAAATTTAATTTATAGGGCTATGGTATAACCATCGAGCACTAACCACCCAATCTATGGTTACTTATCGCGCGAAATGAGCGACAAACTTTAGTTGGATACTGGCATACAGGGTTCAAAATTTTGTATTGACCTTGTTGGATGCACCTTGTGATCGATCCAAGAAAATATGGATTTTGCGAATGTTTTTTAGTTGGGTATACTATAGCATGTCCTTGTGATCTGTGGGGCTAAAAACACCAAGTCCCCCTTAGCACGACAGGTTGGAATACAGACACCAGGCAATGTGCTCAACTAGTGAAAGTTAACTCAGTAAATCCTGGCAAGAATATTTGCTCGCTGGATGCTTCGTGGCAAATATGTCCTGACTTGGACAGCCAGTACCCACTTGGTTATCGGTCAGACTGAACCAAATCTTGACCAGTTGGCGTCTCGTGACTACCAGCATCTCCCGGCGGTAAACTGCCTATGAGACTGTAAGCAAGAACCACCCAACAATGCCCATAACCACAGCCGCCTAGGCCTAGTACATCTTCATCAAGGAAAAAAGAGAAGAGAAGAAGCATATAAATAATATGACCAACGCACCGCAGATCCAAAGCTTCCAAGAATTGCTCTCTGCGACTGCAAAAAATCGCCAGACTGGAACTGGTACGGCTCTGGATGTTGCCCCAAAGTCCATACGCAGCCCACGCCGTCGTGTTGAAGGAGAGTGACAGCGATGAACAGAACAAGAACTAGGCAGGGAGAAGTGCAGAATCCAAGCACCTGCATCTCACAGATTTACCAGCCGAAATGCAGAATCCATGGATATCCATCCTAAGAGCATCTCCAGTCGCGTCCCCCAAACCGTCCCCCAAACCGCGCCGGATCGAGCGTTTGGGGGACGTGTTTCGTTCGTGCCGCGTTTGGGGGACGTCGCTCCCCAGCCGCGTCCCCCAAACGCCGCCCCCAAACATTTAAAATAATTTTTCTGGCATTTTTATTTCAATTTCCACAAACTAATACATAATTTGGAACGTGGTTTACACGAAAACACGGTTTGGAACATGGTTTTCCACAAACTAATACATAGTTTGAACCATGGTGGACACAAATATAAAATATTGCAAAGAAACTAAACCTAACTAGGCCGTGCATCGAAGGTTTCGTGTGTTCGCTGCTAAGAAAGAACACTCGAGGGCACACCCGATCACCTAAACCGGAAAATCCAGCGGGAGGATGGTGCCCTTGTTGGTTCTACCGATGAGGCGAACGAGCGCAAACCTCCGTGCACGTATTCGCCGCGAAGAAACAACACTCATTCGGCCGTCCCGCTCGTCGGTGCCTGTCGTCGTCCTCGTCGACGTGGTAGTCCCGGAGGCGGCGCCTCTCGTCGAAGACCTTGACCTTCATGTCCCCGTTGCCGAAGTAGGAGAACACGAGGATGAAGCCGGCTTGGAGGCCGTGGTGGCGCGCGAACTTCTCCCGGCCGATGTTGAGGTACATCTTGCCGCGCGCGTCGTAGATCGCCTTGACGATCCACCGGCGAGAGCCGCACGAATGCTCCCGCGGATGCATCGTGCGCGGGCGTACGCCGCCGACGTACTCGGCGAAGGAGTCCGGCAGCCTCCGGATGCCGCGCGGGTCGCCCTTGAGGACGTGGACGAACTCGAACAGGACGTCCGGGCTCCACGTCCATCTCCGACGATGATGAAGGCGGCGGCGTGGAAGGCGACGGCGAGCGTTCGGCTATGCCGCGGCCACGACCACGACCACGACCACGGCCGCGGCCGCGAGGTCCGCCTCTACCAGACATAGCGTCGAGTCTTGTTGAGAGATGGTGGCGGCTAGGGTTTGGGAGAGAGGCGCTAGGGTTTGTGTGTGAGAGGGACGATGAGAGGCGCCCCTTTTTATAGGCCGGAGGGAGGCGGAGGAGCGGTGGCGCTCGTGCAACGCCGGCACGCGAGCTAGGCGCGACGGGACGCGTCGGCCGCGCCTCTCGCGGAACCGCACCGTCGGCCGCGCGCCAATAACTTCCGTCGCGAGGTAGGCGACGGTTAGGTTTAAATTAATTGTGCCGCCGACGGGTCGGCCCCGCCACTCCCGCCTCGCTTTCGTTGTGTCCGGCGTCCCCGGTGCGTCCCCTGTGGGACGGGGACAGGCTCGGGGCGCCGGACACCGAATGGGGGCGCGCCGGACAAAAAAGGGCTTTGGGGGACGCGGCTGGAACGCTTCGCGCCCCAAATCGCTTTGGGGGACGGTTTGGGGGACGCGACTGGAGATGCTCTAATGCTTCACATTCCTCTGCCACACATACACCTTTACATGTTCAGAGATGATGCGCCATACACACATACTTGTCAGCTTCCCTTTGTCCTTCATCACCATGAGTTCATGGACATTCCAAGTATCCTAGGTAGTTTCTTGAAGCAAGCATGTTCTTTCACTGAATAAGTTCACTACTCCCGCCTACGTTGTTCCTTGAAGTTTGTTCCTCTAAGATATCCGCCGCCTCGACAGTATATATGATTGTCGCCGAATAATTGACCCTCCTTTTCCTCCCTGTCTCTGTACAGCAAAAGGAATAAAAATGTGAGCTAAACGGCTACTGAAGAGTGGTATTATTTGACTTCTTGACGTTCGAAATGGAATAAAGAAAATAAGATGCATGCAGAGAAGGCACATGCGTAGGAAAGGACAAGGTGATGCGGTGCAAAACAATGGAAGGACGGTCCCGCGTTGCTAAGTTTCAGACGGCCTCTGTAATCCCGTGTGTGCGTGCATACGAGAGAGCGGAGCCACCTGGTGGTCACCGCAGTCCCCACTGCATGCGCCCTCTCTATATCATTGTCTGCATGGTATGGCACAGGGATATGCATACATATGCTAGGCAAGAGCACAGCCACAAGGGTTCTTGCAGTATTGCACCAGTCTCCACATCTGCCATCTATATACCTGCAACATTTGCTCCCTTAAGCTATTTCTCTAATCCAAGCACACTACCACCCTCCCATTTCCTATCCATCTTCCAGTTTGAAGAAGATGGTTGTGGCCAGTGGTTGCCCCACAACTACCTCAAGCTCACTGCTCCTCTTCTTCCTCCTCTCTTGCATGCTCATCAGCCATGCTCTCTGCAACCAGGGTCACCACGGCAGCATCTCAGGTTCACTCCTTAGCTAAGTGGCGTTTCTCCATTCTTGCATAACAATGGCTTCTTTCTATTCTTTCTTTAATCTGCATGCTTTCACTACGTATTCACTTGTTTCACTCGAATGTGCTGTACAGGTGCAGATTATGGAGAACAATATCCTCATCAGGGATTATCTGGAGAACATATAAACTTGCAAGAGAACATGAAGGTACGTATGTCATTTTGTTATTACTAAGTGTCATTCTTATCAGTGCTATATGTTCTAATGTTTTCAGCACTTGATGTCTTAAGTTTTCTTCAACTTCCTTGAAATAATATATACATGTTTAAGGAGTTTTTGGTAGGAGAGAAATGAGTGTAAAACAAATTGGTAGGAAGGGGATATGGTAGCCCACTGCCTTCTTTCTTACTCGTACAGTAGTAAGAGAAGTTCTAAGAACAAGAGCAGAACAGCATGGATACGGGATACCCAAATTAATTCAGCAAATGGGGCCCCATGACATAGCCATCTGAAAGCAACAAGAGCTAACATGATGTACACATGCTTCACAGCAGGGTCTAAACGAGGAGAAACAGCCCAAGTATGCGAGGAGATTGATGATTGGTTCAACTGCTCCAATGTGCACGTACAACGAATGCAGGGGGTGTCGATTCAAGTGTACTGCTGAGCAAGTCCCGGTGGATGCAAATGACCCCATGAATAGTGCATATCATTACAAGTGTGTCTGCCACAGGTGATTATTAATAATTAGTAGGAGCTTGTGTGTCATGATATGTCTTAGTAGAGAGTAGTAGTTCTCCTTCAGTCTCCTCTTCCCTTCCCTTCTATTTTCTTTCTCTGTTAAAATCGGGTTCATCTTTTTTCCTTTTTACAAGAGGCTAGCTAGTAGCGGCCTGGAGAGGCATTTTGTACTATGAGATGTTTAGTTCAGTTTCTGGACTAGTAATTTTGGGAGTAAATGGTCTGGAATTTTGAAATCTGAAGAGCAACTTAGTTGTGCAGATAAACAGTCTCTTACTCTCTTTATTAACCTATGGCAAGAAGATATCGAGTAAACATACCTCAATGTAGTCCTCTGCTTGAAAAGCCTTAGAGCTTCAGACTGGATCTTCTGGACGCCTGGTCGCTATCAGGGCTTTTAAAGTGTATAATTGCTGTAAATGCTCTTCTGTTCCAGCAGATGTTTAACAGTATCTTCTCCATCCTGTCATCTTCAGTACTCCTGGGATTCAGTGTCGTTCCTATTTCCATGGTAACAACGACATGTACAAGGTTGCAGTTCATCTATACAAATCATCATAGAAGAAAGATGATGATGACTAAGGGTAAGGGTAAGGGATGAAAAGAAGACCACTGTGCAAACTGCATTTTTTAGCAGAGCAGACCTAATTTTCTAAATTTAACCGAGCATATATTTCTGAGAGAAAATTCATTATATATAAGACCATCATATTGTCTCAACCTTAAAGTAAATTTACAATTTTATAAGTGTGTCGTATTTTTTGACACAGAACTTGTACCATAGATATAAACAATCAGTGCCAAATAGAACATTTATTTTGCAAGCAGAAAGCCTGCAAGGTGCCTTGTATGCATTCAACAAAGAACAGTGGAGGATTTGTCTCAACAGGAAAATTTAATTAGCTGTAGCTCTTTTACTGGAGGGGTAAGGAGTAAGGACACTTATATATAACAGGACAGTAGGACACTATAGAGTAACTCCTGCCTACGAAAGCAAACTGACAGATGCAGTGACGTTCAAACACTACTTTCCGTTGGCAAGCATTGCTCTCCTTAATATATTGTACTACAGGTCTGCATGAACCTCTGCTCATCCTATATTCAGATTCTGCTTGTGAGCGGTGATGTAGTTACCAACAGAGCTGGTGTGGAGTACCAACACGATGACACAGTAACCTGCAGACCCATGCATTACATTATTAAGTTCATTTGACCAGTAGACCACTAGAGCTCGCAAAAATCTACAGTGTTTTACTTTTACCCAGTAGAGAGATGTTAAAACTTGATTTTAAAAAGGTCAACACACAACAGAACTCTTGACAGTCTTCAGAAATTAACAGCTATGGTTCAAACCATGCATGGTCGAACAATATTCATTTATTCACCCAACGAATTCAGGGAGAATTGTGTCTAAAGGCAGAGTTAGCCTTGTATTGTATCATGTAAATGCTGTCCCAGATATTAAAAAGGCACGTTTGAACTTCATAATTTCAAACCAAGAAAAAACATAAACCCCAACTCCTCAAGGGGTCAAAAGACTTGCAACCAAGCAAGAGAAGGCTCAAAGCAAGTAAATCATACTATGCTGGCCGTCAACCGGTCACAAGTGAAGAGCGGAAGAAAGCACTTTCACATGCCCCTACTGTACCTTCAAATGGCTTCAGGAGCAGCATGCAGATCTCCTAAATAGACAATGAGAGAAAAAGAAGATCGGTCCAGTGGTATTCTGAGAGTGACAATAGAGAAAAGGATTCATATGGTGAGAGGAATAAAAAGCTGTCATGCAGTGGACCTAGTGCTACTCTTTGGCGGTAGAAGTAGGTCATCATTTGTCTTATGAAAACAAGAAGAGGTCATAGTTGCTCCTAGTGAAGTGGTCCTGCATGCAAGGAAGAACGCATTCACATGGAAGTAAGCAGGAGAATCCATCTCAAGCTGTTTTCTTTTGCATGACACAAGATGCCTGCCTTGGGCCCAACATTAGGATTAAACGCGGGTCATGTACCAAACGTTGACATCCCCACAGTAATGTCATCAAGGCCCTGCAGCCCTTCGTATCCCTATAGTATTCATCAGAGATTATGTCAATGTGTCATTATATTCTAGTCCAAACTAGAGTGTGCTTCTAATCGGGAGCATGCAGGACACCAACAACATTGCCAACCATTTTGCAATCACCGAGGGTATGAAATTTGCTGATGGTCATCCAAGTGAATGCCTTTGTAATGTGGAAATAATGATTTCGAAATGAACATGGTTCATTATTTGCATCGTTGATGTGTAACTACTATATTTCACACGATTAATTTCAATTGTCTCATTCAAAGATAACTACTGAAACAAATGTAGAACATATAAAGAAATAACTACCCGCGTATATTCCTGAAGGTCGGATCTACTGGGCCTATTCGATGATGTTAGCCTTCAATCTGAGATTCATTTGTCTTCTCTGATGATGTAAAATAGCGAAGCACGAGAGGTTCAAAGACTTCTTATTAAGGCCAAACTTGTTGTTAAGCCTGAAATCATTTTAAAAAACTCATAATCATCAACTGGTAGCCCCAAACTGTTAGTTACCAATGAAAATTGGCTGAGAGAAGGGATCCAATAGAGCTTCTTCATTCAACCAATATGTTATTTTACTGAATATGAAAGTCGAAACTATATTTACCTCTGTGCAAGTCAATCAAAGAAACGGAATGGACCACCCCATGGATCTCAAAATTTGTGATTAGAAACCTTTAACAGTGTGCAACTAAGTCAAGAAAATAGAACACAAATAATGGTATGGACCACTTTGCAAGTTATTGAGAAGTAAGCACCTGTTTGGCTGGTATATCAATAGAACTTGGGGGATAGCTCACTTCATCAGGAAATAAGCCAGAGTTCCAACCAAACAGTTTGTTTTCCTGAAACCAAGGAAGCTGCGAAATATGGTCAACTTGGATTTGGGCATGAACAAAGGCAGCAGTTGAAATACTTGAATACTTTTTATGTTTTATCGTATCAGGTCTCACATTTGCATATATTCGTCATGACAAGCAGCTTCCGAGTTCAGAGAAACCGTGTGAAATAACAGAGTTTCAAGAGCTCCTCCCACAGTTTAGAATCAAATGCCATGAATGTTAAATCAACAGGCATCAGACCACAGGATTCAGACACATTTGCTGTACAGTGGAGTAATCAAGTAGATGCTACCATGTTAGCTAAATTCCACAGCATGAAGTAAATTTCGTCCTTATGTGGATGTGAACTGCCTCCGTTCACAAACTCGTTTATTTGTCCATCCACCTCAATCACACTCCTTCCAGTGTCCTTCTTCATCCCTTCAGCATTCATCAGTCTCCTAATCCTCATGACACCCTCCCACATTCCCTCATCAGCGTATATATTGGACAGAAGAACATAGACTCCGGAGTCATCTGCTCCAAGACTTGCTAGGCGTTCAACCGACAGCTCAGCCAGCTCGACACACCTATGGCTTCGGCAGGCAGCAAGAAGAGATCCCCATAGTTCTGGAGTTGGTTCCATCGGCATTGTCTCTATGGCGTGCCTAGCCTGGTCCAAATGTCCAGCGCGGCCAAGGAGATCAACTAATGCACCATAATGCTCAACCTTAGGATCTATCCCAAGATCCTTGCTCATTCTATGAAATATCGTTAAACCCTCTGAGACCAACCCAGCATGTGTGCAAGCAGTCAGCACGGCAAGTACACTAAGATCATCCATTGGTGCTCCTTCAGACTCCATTTTATAGAAAAGCCTGACAGCATCACGTCCGCAACTATGAGTTCCAAGCCCAACAATCATCACATTCCAGGTAACCACGCTCTTTTCAGGCATGCTTTCGAAGATCAACGTGGCAAGATCCAAGCGACCACATTTCATGTACATGTCCATTAGAGCTGTCTTGACCACGACATCGAACAAAACCTTCTTCTTCTCCAAGTAAGAGTGCAGCCACCTGCCTTGCTCCAGAGCTCCCAGCTGCGCACACGCCACGACAGCCCCGACCGCAGCGACCCTATCAGGCCTAATGCCGCACCTCAGCATCCTTTGGAAGAGCTCCAAAGCCTCCGAAGGCTCACCGCACCTGACATAACCATCAACGACGATGCTCCACGAGATCACGTTCCTCTCAGGCATTTCGTCAAAGAGCGCCCTTGCCTCGACCATCCTCCCCTGCCTAGCATACCCATCGATCATGGAGTTCCAGCACACCAAATCCCTGTCGGGCATCTGATCAAACAGCTCGCGCGCACGGTCTACGCCTCCAGGCCGCTTCCCGTAGGCGTCTATCATGGTGGCCCAGGAGAACGCGTCCCTGCGCGGCATTTCGTCGAACAGCTCCTGCGCCAGCTCCACCTCGCCGCATCCCACGTACCCGGCCACCATGGAGTTCCACGAGACGAGGTCCCGCGCGCCGTCGTCGAACACCTTGCGCCCGGAGCGGCAGTCCCCGACCCTGCAGTAGAAGCTGAGGAGCGCGTTCCTCGTGAAGAGATCGCGATCCAGACCCCTCCTCACGGCCTCGGCGTGCAGTGGTAGTCCGAGGCTGCAGCTGCACGCCTTGAGCACGGCGGGGAAGGTGTAGGCGTCGGGGTCCACCGCGGCACGGCGCATGCGCGCGAAGTAGGCGAGGGCCTTGCGCGGGCTCGCGGCGGCGTGGAGGCGGATGAGGGTGTTCCAGGGGAAGGGGTGGCGGGAGGCGGGCACCGGGAGGCGCGCGAAGACGGCGTCGGCGTGGGAGGCCGCGGAGGCGGAGGCGAGGGCGAGGAGGAGGAGGTTGGAGAGGCGGAGCGGGGAGGCGGCGAGGTGGCCGGAGGTGAGGAGGAGGGCGTGGCACTGGAGCGCGTGGCTGGCGGCGCCGCTGCAGCCGCGGAGGCGGGAGAGGAGGATCGAGAGGGCGAGAGGAGCCGGCGAAGACATGGCCATTTTTGAAATGTTGAAACGAGCCAACTGTTCTCGAATT
>NC_061513.1:45181654-45354727 GCF_022539505.1 Lolium rigidum | reverse complement strand
TCGCTGCAATTATTTCTCTCGCATTTTACTTACTCGTACTTAATTCATCTGTTACATCAAAACCCCCTGAATACTTGTACGTGAGCATTTACAGTGAAACCTTCATCGAAACTGTTTGCCAACACCTTCTGCTCCTCGTTGGGATCGACATTCTTACTTATCGAAGATACTACGATACACCCCCTATACTTGTGGGTCATCAAACACACTTATTAATAGATGAATCAATTTTATCTTTATACGGTTCATGATACTTATCAAAATTCTTCTTAGGCAATTCATAATGAGAGGCAAAAGCTTTATAAAGATTTGCAGCAACTTGAGAATCAAGACCATATATAGCACTCATATTACGAAATTTATCAGTATCCATAAAAGCTTCAATGCATTTATAATCATAAATTATACCTGATTCTCTATCTTTGTCGTTCTCCCAACCTTCGAGTATTTTCTTGGATCCGATCAAGAAGGTCCCTTTTAAACTCTTCTTTATTGCGTGTAAATGATCCGGAACAAGAAGTAGCCGGCAAGGTCTTGTCTTGAAAAGAAAGTCTTGCATAGAAATTATCAATAATAACATTACCAGGAAGCTCATGAATGGGGCATTTGAGCATTAAAGACTTCAATCTCCCCCAAGCTTGGGCAATACTCTCTCCATCATGAGGCCAGAAATTATATATGCGGTTACGATCTTTGTGAATTTCACTTGGAGGATAAAATTTGGAATAAAATAAAGGCACAATGTCCTCCCAATCAAGAGAATCACCATTCTTCAACAATTTATACCAATGCGCCGCTTTACCAGACAGACGATATAGAGAATAGCTTCTTCCTAACTTCATTCATAGCAATACCTGCACATTTGAATAACCCGCATAATTCATGCAAAAACGGTAAATGATCACCGGGATGGACGGTTCCATCCCCTTCATAGCGGTTATCCATAACATGTTCAATAATTTTCGTAGGCATTTTATATGGTATTACTTCCTCACACGGCGCCTCATCCACTACCGTTGCGGTAGTAGTAGATTTCCCAAATAGAAATTGAAGAGAAGATCTCTCCATAATGACTTATAGCGACGAGCAGAAATAAAATCAGCACAAACGGTAAAGGTTTTCCTTACCAATTCCGCTTACCAATAGCGCTTCACTCCCCGACAACGGCGCCGGAAAATAGTCTTGATGACCCACAAGTATAGGGGTGTATCGTAGTATCTTCGATAAGTAAGAATGTCGATCCCAACGAGGAGCGAGAAGGTGTTGACGAGGCAGTTTTGATGAAGGATTCACTGTAAATGCTCACGGAACAAGTATTCGGGGGTTTTGATGTAACGGATGAATAAAGTACAAGTAAGTAAAATGCGAGAGAAATAATTGCAGCGAGTGGCCCAATCCTTTTTAGCACAAAGGACAAGCCGGTTTGTTTACTTATAATGACCAAACGTTCTCGAGGACACGGGATTTTAGTCTAGTGCTTTCGCTACATACAGCTGATTAATCTTCATTGTTTTGATAAGTGTTGTGTGTGTGAACCTGTGCTAATGTACCGCCCTTCCTAGGACTAATACATACTTGTGATTATACCCCTTGCAAGCATCCGCAACTACAAGAAAGTAATTAAGATAAATCTAACCACAGCCTTAAACTATGAGATCCTGCGATCCCTCCTGCATCGATATACCAACGGGGTTTAGGTTTACGTCACTCCGGCAACCCCGCAATTGGCAAACGAGTACAAGATGCATCCCCTAGGCCCATAAATTGTGAAGTGTCGTGTAGTCGACGTTCACACGACACCACTAGAAGAATAACACCACAACTTAAATATCATAACATTGAATATTACTCAACCATAGTTCACTACTAACAATTAGAATTCACCCATGTCCTCAAGAACTAAACGAACTACTCACGAGACATCATATGGAACATGATCAGAGGTGATATGATGATGGATAACAATCTGAACATAAACCTTGGTTCAATGGTTTCACTCAATAGCATCAACAACAAGTAGAAATCGAGTATCGGGAGAGTTTCCCCTATCAAACAATCAAGATCAAACCCAAATTGCTACAGCGGTGACGATGTCCGGCGGTGGAGATGGCGGTGATGATGGTGGAGATGATGATGATGGTGATGGAGATGATGTCCGGCTCGATGGCGGTGACGATGGCGTCGATTTCCCCCTCCGGGAGGGAATTTCCCCGGCGGATTCCCGCCCGCCGGAGAGCTCTTTCTCTCTCGGTGTTCTCCGCCCCGCGAGGCGGGCTGTAACCCTCGTGAGGATTCCTCTGTGGCTTAGGTCTTCGGGACGAAGGGTTTCGCGAAGAAAAGGAGGCGAAAGGGGCCGAGGGGGCTCCACACCACATGGTGGCGCGGCCGAGCCATGGGCCGCGCCACCCTATGGTGTGGGCCCACCACGGGTCCAGTCGGCTCCCCCTTCGGCTTCCTCCGTCATCCGGAAAAATAGGATTTTTGGTAAAACTTCCTTCCACGGTTGATCTTCCGAAATATTGCATCCTGACGGTGCTTTTTCCAGCGAGAATCCGGCTCCGGTGCTCGATCCCCAAATAATCATGAAACATGCAAAATAGATGAAATAACATAAGTATTGTGTCCCAATATGAAATATATCAATTAATAACAGCAAATTATGATATAAAATAGTGATGCAAATTGAACGTATCACTCACCGCTAAGAGTAGGGAGAGGCGGCGCTCCAGATCGGGGAAGATGCGGGCTAGGAGTGAAAGAACACTGGCAAAGAAGAGAGCGGGAAACAACAGAAAACTGTACCAATGGCAAGTGGGTCATGCATGTATAATAGAATATAGATGATTTTTTTTTAAAATGTGATTTGAGGACATGTCAAATCCCAATATTTAGTTATGCTCAAAAAGGAGCTTTTGAGATCCAAGGATATTGAGTATGAGCTAGAGTTGCTCTAATTGCTCTAAGAGGGCTCTTGTATACCTCAATAAGAGGTTGAGAAGAGTGGCTCTTTTGCTAGTGGTGTTTCATGAATAAGCTGGGCCACGTTAAGACCCGTAGTGTTTTACTATTGTTGCTTTGAAAAGTTATTGATATGTTAGGCTCTAGAACTTTCATTTCACTTAATACTTAATATAGTTTAACATAGACTATAAAACTAGTGAGATCACTTATACTTAAGATATTTAACATGAACTCTAAAACTAGTATTATGTTTACTGACACCTAACATAGAGGGGAAGAAAATTCATGTAATAAAGACCAAAGATATCTATCTTATTATATTATTCTTCTTAGATCTTAAGGGAGCCAAGACAATTCTTGTAAGACATGTAAAATAGGACTCCTTGTAAGAGAGTGTAAATAACTCACCAAACTTCTACAGCAAAATATTCTTAAATTAAGAGCAAGTTATGTTAAATTTAAATTGTATGACCGATAAAGTATAACATATTGGTTATAAATGATATCATGTACTTGTATCGTTAAGGCAATAGAAAACAATTTAGTTAGAATCCTATGATGACCTAAATATATTAAGCAACTTTAGTGTAATTAATTAATAACTATTAATTTGAATATGCCTTAGGTTTATCGATGAATCTAACCTGCATTAATAGTTGGGTCTTTGACTTTTAAACTGACACAATGATTTGATCTTAATGATTTCTTCTTATCAAAAACAAGGTTTGTCTCCGTATAGGCGTATACTATAAGCAATTAAAATCAAATAGAGGTACACGAGAATGTGATATGAACACTAATGTATAAAATCCATTTATATCTGAATGATGTAATAGTTATAAATATGATGCTAATTATACAATGTCCCCACTAATTTTTTTGTTTCATTTGTTATTATTATATTCTTATGTGTAGATCTTACATGGGGTCAAATGGCGCAACATCACCGCTCTTAACATGAGTTTACCACATTACTTCCTATATATTAGCAACCAAATACCATCAAGTTGCGTGAGCCAAAATACCAGATGCACATAACTAGGGGTGGACACAAAGCTCAAGGCTCGAGGCTCGGCTCGGGCTCGACAAGGCTCGGCTCAGGCTCGACTCGGCTCGAAGGTCGGGCAAGCCAAGCCTAAACCTTATGATCGAGGCTCGAGGCTCGACAAGCCCGCTCGATAAAGCTTGCAAGCCGGCTCGAAGGCTCGATGTAGTAAATATTAATTTAATGTGACCTTTATAAAAAATGTAAAAATCAGCAATTATAAGCATATGTATTGATCCATGACAAAGTATAACATAAAAATTCAACCACAAAAAATAATCTTAACAATCACGAGATCAAGCAAAGGTGATTATACTATACACAAAGCCATTAATGCAAATAAACTATGTGGTCTATGTGTAGCGATCAATAAACAAAAGGTTACGTTGGGATCAATCATCACAGTAAGTTGTAGGTTCCAGGATAATGCATTTCTCGCCGGATTTATGTTCTGTTCAGACAAATCAAACCACATATTATCCTCTCGATAGGTTGGACCTGGATTAGAGATTTGTATTAGTGCTCCCCACTCGAATCCTACAAAACTATATCTGTACCCAATTTTTTCACAGCGACAATGAAGTGGAGGTCTGGAGGAGAATACGGAGGAGCATCCAGTGGTTGAAGTCTGGAGGAAGAGCACCCGGGGTACGAAGAGCAGGTGCAGGAAAATGGCGGGAGGAGGATCCACAGGCGTAGCAGCCAACAGAGGCAAGAACGGCCGCTGCGTGCGTCGTCGTGAGCCTTCCGAGCCGAGCCAAAAGCTTGTCGAGCCGAGCCTCGAGCTCAATTTTCAGACTTTTTTAGCAGCAAGCCAAGCCCAGGCTCGGCTCGAATTTCACAAGCCTGCGCAAGCCGAGCCTCGAGCCGGCTCGGCTCGGCTCGATTCCACCCCTACACATAACCAAACGCCAAAGCCTTGTTCACCCACTCTAATGATGTCGGCAACCAAACACTATACACACTAGAAGTTTCATTAATTTGAATCTTCATATTTTATATGAAAAATGAGTTTTTGCGAATTTATAAAAAAATGATTTGATTATTCATTGCTAGACTTGATGCATGAATGTCAGATAAATCTAAATGTTTTTTCATCTTAGAGTTATGCTCAATGTTCGGCCCCCTCTATGTGTATTTCCTGGCTCCGCCGTTGGGTGTGGGTGTTTCCATCACGGTCCATTTATTTTTCGAGATCCGTCCTCACTATGGTAGATGGAAAAGATTCCTTTCTCTCTTCTTGTTTTATCCAAATCTCAAAGCACAATGGACGATTACAGAAACACCCACACTTGGTACAAAATATTTCTCAATACTCGTGCACACATTCGTCAAAACAGAGCAGTATCGTTTAGAGTAAGACCGTACTTTCGAACAGGATGTCTCTACCCCAGGTGCATATGCACCCTTATTTAAAATGCATTTTAAACATGTTTAAAAATGTAAAAAAATACAAAAATTAATATCTCATTTATATCTTGATATGTTACATGCTCACAAAGTTGTTTTAGCAAAAACCGACATATTTGTGCCCTTGTGTAAAAAAATACTCCCTCCGATCCCAAAAAACTGTCGGATGGATCATTTTGTACAAAAAGCCTCGCTCTTAATGCCTGCTTGCATGCAGTAACGACAAATCAATGCGGGCAGAGACATACGCATGCTGACGTGCATGCATGGTCGGGTGATATAGCTGGTTTTCAAAGGATTAAACTGCAAAACGTAATTGTACTAATGTTTCGGCACTTTTTTAGGATCAGAGGGAGTACTAATTTTGGTGCTAAAATAATGCATATCTCGAGATAGTTTTTTATCTTTTTAACACAAGGCAACAAAATATAATTTTTATGTGAAACTTTAAGTTCGCACATACGAAATATTTTTTCCAACATTTTTTATTTTTTTAAAATATGTTTTATATATACCAGGTGCATATGCACCGGGTTGAGTTTTGTGTTTCAGTGCACTTTCGTCATTTCACGTGTCCAGCTGAAAAGTGGAAGAAAAGAAAACATCCAATGCATATGCAACGTGCATGCGAATTGATCAGCACGAAACCCGGGCTCGGACGAATGGCAGCCACCCCCGGTTCCACAGCAGCAGGCAGCATCCCGGGAATAGCACCTGCCAGCGCAAGGCACGGTGCGTGCCCGCGCGCACAGACGACGCGTGCGTGAGCGCTGCTTCGTTAACGCGAGGAACGTCGTACGCGCGACCGACGGCGTCTCCGGTCTTCCTCGCGCGTGTGCGCCGGTCAACCCAGACACATGGCGACGATGAGCAGCTGCAGCTCCTCTCGCCGCGGCGTCGCTCTCCTCCTTCTCCCCGTCCTCCTCCTGGCGTGCCTGGCTCCGGTCGCCGCCGGAGGCAACGCCGCCAGCGACTTCGAGGAGGACGGCTTGTCGCCCAAGTTCCCCGGCTGCGATAACCCCTTCAAGAATGTACGCACGCGCGCATGCCCGGCGATCGATCGGCGGCCTGTACATTCGATGAAATAAATCGATCGACCGCTCATCCCATTTGGATGCAGGTGAAGGTGATGTACTGGGTGGACGGCGATGAGATGAACGCCCTGACCGGGATCACGGCGAGGTTCGGCGGGGTGCTGCCGGTCACCGCTTCCGTCACCCAGAAGCTGCCGGCCGTGGTGCCCAGCCCCAGGACCGGCTGCGACAAAGACACCAAGGCAATTATATTATACCACTCTAGCGTACCTCCAATTCTGCAACTTGCCACGCAACTGATCGAGCTCTGCGTTCCGGTGAACTTGATTTGCAGCTGGCCGGCTCCATCGCCGTGGCGGAGCGCGGTGTGTGCACGTACCTCGAGAAGGCCTCGGCGGTCGAGTCCAGCGGCGCCACGGCGATGCTCCTCGTCAACGACAAAAATTGTACGTGCGGCAGTCGCGTGCGCGCACTGTTTATTACCATTGCTCGCTACATTACATGGTGCTCACGGATCATCAAAGCTCTTCCTTTGGCTGGCAGCGTTGGAGATGATGGCGTGCACCCAGAACGACAAGGTGCCCGACCTCAAGATCCCGATCGTGCTGGTGTCGAATTCTTCTGGACTGAAGATCTTCTCCGCCATCGACGGCGGAGCAAAAGGTGAGAGCTAGCTGGATCAACCGACTGATTGCCAGTATTGCAAATCAAGTGATAGTGCGCGATTCGTTGCTTCGCAGTGAACATTCTGATGTACACGCCCACCAAGGCGGCTTTCGACGGCGCCATCCCTTTCCTCTGGCTCATGGCCGTCAGCACCACGGCATGCGCCGCCGTCTGGACTATCGTCGTGGTCGGCGAGGAGGTAAAAGAACAGAAGAAGAAACAGAGCCCTCGCTCACAGATTCACTTGTCCATTGATCTGAAATAAATGGCTGCCATGCATGCGTGTCCTGTGGGCGCAGAAGAAGCCTCCTCCAGCGGCTGGAGACCAAGAGGCTCCTGCTGAGCCTGAGATCGTGGAGCTGGAAGCCAAGACGGCGGTCCTGTTCATCGTCGTGTCGTCCTGCGTCCTGCTGTTCCTCTTCTTCTTCACCTCCATCTGGTCCGCCTGGCTGCTGGTTATCATGTTCTGCTTCAGCGGTCTTCAGGTAATTCTACTATCAAGTTCTTGGTTCACTTGATCAATGGACTGATAAGTATTCATGGACTTTCTGACGACTCCTGTATCTTTCTTCCAGGGCTTGCACTTCGTTACATCGAGTCTCATTGTCAGGTAGCATGACTTGCTGAAACTTAAGTCTTTCTCTCTGTCACCCTCGTCTTAACTGTTTGCTGGGAAAATTTGATGTGGACAGAATATTCAAGTGCGGCGACGCGAAAGTGAAGCTTCCTTTGATCGGGAATGTCACGGTGGTGACGCTCGCCGTCTTGCCGGTAGCCCTGTTCGTCGTCGTCATGTGGGCAACGCACCAGAGTTCAGCGTTTGCTTGGGTTGGCCAGAACCTCATGGTATATCTGATGTGCTCCAAGTTGCCGAAATTCACCATTTGATTGGGTCATCAGTTTATTCGTTTTAATCTTACTGGATGGTCGGTTCTTCTCTGTCAGGGTATATGCATGATGATCCTCGTATTGCAGATAGTGCAAATGCCAAACATAAAGGTAAGGCCACCATACACATCCTAGCCACACTGATCTTGCACAAATCTCTAATGTGCTTGGGGATCGATCATTTTTAGGTCGCGTCGGCGCTTCTTATCAGCGCGTTTCTGTACGACATATTCTGGGTGTTCATCTCGCCCTTGATATTCAAGAAGAGCGTCATGATCACGGTAAATTTGCCTTCTAACAAACTGTAAACACACACCAAATCCTAGTGCAACACCAGTGATCCCAGACAACATTTCTCATTACTCCGCCGGTGTGATCGATGCAGGTTGCCAAGGGCACGGAGGAAGGGCCGAGCCTCCCCATGGTGCTGAAGATGCCCAAGGAGTTCGACGTGTGGAACGGCTACGACATGATCGGGTTCGGGGACATCCTGTTCCCCGGACTGCTCGTCGCCTTCAGCTTCAGGTAAGCCAGAACTGCTTACCTCTGAATCCATCATCTCTTTTGGATTGAACGTTACCAAAAACTGTTGCTGAATTTACGAACTGCTGTTGAGCTGCAGATATGACAGATCACACGGTAAGGGTCTGACCGACGGCTACTTCCTCTACGTGATGATCGGCTACGCCTTCGGTATGCAATATACTCTCTCCATTAATTTCTGAATCCCATAAGAACAGCCTTGCTAATGGCATCAACATTAATTTTTGGAAATTAACTAACTGTCCCGAAAAATTCAGGCTTGTCATTCACATATGTCGGCCTGTACCTCATGAAGAGTGGTCAACCAGCTCTGCTCTACCTTGTCCCTTGCACACTAGGTACCTACCAGCCCAGGCTCCAGAGTGATGCCGCCATTGCAACCATTGTCCTTGCAGAATCTAGACCTCTTGACATTGCTTCATTTTCTGCTCTGGAATTAATCGTGCAGGAACCATCACCTTGCTGGGCGCACAGAGAGGAGAGCTCAGTCAGCTCTGGAACGCCAAAGCATAGCATCCTGGAATGCTCCTAGCTGACAGCCTTGGCTCCACTTGCTGCCGAGAGAAGGCTCCACACCTACGGTCGCCTTGAGAGCTAGAAATTATCGGTTAATCGGAGAAGGGAAACATGGAGATCTATGGCGATTATTTTGGAGCCGGGGTCCATGTCGATCGTAGGGTGCAGGTTATATTAACCATCTGTACGATGTTATGAGATAGCACTGCTTATCCAAACATCACAAGCGTAGTTTTATACATACCTTCAAATGCGTATCTATTTAGCAGCAACGTTACACGGGCACACTCCGGATTGTTATTACTTGACAGTGTGTTAGTATAAAAACTTCCGTGGATATGTCAAATGTGATGTAAATATACGAGCAGGATTAGCTTATCTTTGCCATCGTGATGTTTTGTTAGTTGCATTTGATGATTTTACCATGAAATACTGGTTTTCCTCTTTCCTAGACGTACTGCTCGTAAATGTCACCATGTATCCTGCTTTATGTTGGTTCATATGGAGTTGTCGGAATAATATTATTTTTCACAAGACTAGAGTTCGGAAAAAAAAAGTTATACGTTCGGCTACACAATGGATCCAGCTATGGTCTTTTATGCTGCCAGATGACCAGCAAGAGTTTATGATTACTGAATGCAATCGTCTGTAGATTGTCGCTTACGGTATTAGTTAGGCTGGTTAGCGACATACTAGTAGAAAGAGATGTCTAGCTGCCATATGACTTCTTTTTCCAGATGATTTTTTTGTTGACCTTACGTGATGTATGATTTGCAATAACTTGATAGTTAGAACCTCGTAATAAGAACATATACGCCCATAAATTGATGCAGAGGTCGGTATCCCCATTTCAAAAAAATAGATATATGCAAATGCAAAATATGAGAAATAAAGAGAAATAGTCCCTCCATTCCAAACCATTGAAGTTTAGTATCTTTCTCATATGCTCATCTAATTTAAGTTTGAACACGTTTACAGAAAAATACATCAGCGAGTATGCTACACCTTATACACATCATTAGATTTTTCATAATAATTTCAGTAGATTTGGTCTGATTTAGAAAAAATTGACTTGCGGCAAAGCTAGAACTTCAATTAGTTTGGAATGGAGCGATTTTTTTAAATTATCTACCATGCAAAATTATAAATGTTTTGGTTTATTTTTGATAAAGGAAATATAATAATATTAAATATCAATTACACCTCTGCAACAACATAATATCTAGAACTTCTATACATCAAGGATGCACATAGCCCAAAAAATTAAAGGAAAAGAAAACAAAGACCCCGCCGAAGTAATCAGAGACTCGCAACAGTGAGAACAACCAGTGGTGATGACATCAAGACCCCGAAAAAGGCTCTCAAAACGACGCCTCCAGAAAACATTGCCATTGTCCGGTCTAACCAACTGGGCAGATCATGGGTTTTCACCCTGGAGAGGATCATATCTCCACACAATGCCTTCAACAAGAAAACAACTAGAAAGTCGTCATTGCCAAGTAGAAGAAACGAAGATCAGACCTAGGATTTTCACCTCGATACCGCCAAGAATGAAGTCTTAGTTGCGACCCCTCGCAGAGAACATTGTTGCAAAACAATGATCATTCACCGGCTCCCAACTCAAACTGAGCATACGAGATTGATCTTCGAGAATTTATCCATTCTTGTACAAACATGCCCGTCATGGTCGCTCCATAACACCTTGGAAATTGTAGCAAGGAAGGTGCTAAGGCGGATCGAAGGTGTAGATGGGTCGACACAAACTAAAGGAACAAGGAATTTCACATCGGCGTTGATGATGGCGGCCCAACAAATGGCACTTCCATGGTGAAATCAGAGGAGGTGGAATAGCCCAACGCTCCGGTCACCACATGAGCCAATTTGGCGCCTGCAAATCACAAGTCAGCCCGGAACGTGCGTGATCCATCGTTGTCTCCTACCCTGACCTTCTCATCCTTGCCATCTGTGACGCTGCCGCCAAACTCGCGGCCTGGAGAGATCCCAATTTAGTAGATCGAGATCGAGGGCCACCCAAGCCGACGACACTGGCGAATCGCGTCCATGGGCGCTGCAGAGGTGCTAGGTGGCGCAACATGGAGCGCAACACACGAGGCCAAGCCAACGGCGTTGGATCAGAATATATCAAGGACACCAACCATAGAAGACCAAAGGGTATTGATTCTAGCCATATAGCTCTTGCCGCATCTGCCCTCGCCACCCCCGCATGTATGTTCACTACCCACCCATACCCCACCAACAGGAGGAGCAGAAGCATCGGCATGCCCACTTCTCTGCCGCCAAAGTCGCATGCAAAGAAATCATACGAGTAAATTCTCGTGAGAATAATCTTGGTTTTCTTGTATTGATATTTTCTAGTGATATCAACATTCTTCCCTGTGCAAGCATATGAGTGGTTACTAATGATCGAGCATCCACATCCATAAACATCTTACGCCAAATCTCTTTATCTTATGTTTGACGTCCATTGTGCCAACATGTAATGGATGATTGTACCATTGAGTTTAAATCCAATTACAAAACTCCGATCTAGTTCACCTTTCGCAAGGTCACCATACTATGGAACAAAAGGTTGCACACTTTTGACCAAAGGCTTTTTCTCTCTCTTGAATTTATATCAACCCAAACAAACTACTCCACAAAATTTGAACTAAATTCATTGGCTTGCTCAATTTTAAGCTTTTCTTTCAATTTCCCCATTTACTACTCAACCAATGTTTGCATGAGTACATACATATCTCAGAGTATCTAATAGAATATATTTAGGGCTTGCTTGGCTCCCATCATTTATGGATAGAATCAAGATATTCATTCGTGATTTCAAAAATTAATTTGGTTGGCTGCCATGGAATTCATTTGACAAATTCACAGTTTACATCCCGCGCCTAACCTTAATTCCTTTTCGTACCCTATAATTTTGTGGATTTATCAAATATAAAATGATATCACAAATGTCATTCATTCCATATATCTACCAAATGAAATGAAATGAGATGATAGGTGCCAAACGAGCTCTAAATATTGTTGATGGCTACATGATTACTTCCCAACACATAAAATCTAAATTCCATGATATCATAACTTCATTTTGATTCACTTGGAAAAAAGTACTTAGGGCACGTACAATGCGGTGATGTCAATCTTCCCTTAGAGATGCCACGTCAGATCTTTGCTTAGTTGGAGGAGAGAGAATGAAAAGAGAGAAGGTTGTCTTCCCTTAGGTAAGGGATCTTCTCTTAGGAAATAAGGGACTATTTTCTCTATGGATACGTCTAGTGGGCGGTCGCGTGCTCGTTTGCAGAGCTCAGCATACCCTCTATATTAGGAAAGCTTTTATCTCCACTGATAAAAACGGAAAGATTCGATGGTTAATTTGCTGCTTCCCACTCTAAGCGCGTTAGTACGTCTTTTTTTTTCTCCTAACCGTGCATGCAACTCATACAGCTCATACCAGTTTAGCCAGATATTGTAGATCTATTTCAAAAAGCTATAACTTTCAAACCATGTATTGAAATTATGATTCGCTTTCACATTTAGAATCCTCGTAACAAGATCTTTAAAACTAGATCTGGCTTGCATATATTTCAACAAAAAAATTAAGAAGCAACTTTGATGCGATATAAAGCAACTTAGGCTAGCAACTAAGCAATTTTGATACGTGCCGAAAAAAGATTCAAAACAATGGTAAATAACTTCGCAACAACGGTTGACATCTTTATAACAAATAAAATGCAGCTTCGCATGTTCACAAATAAATAACTTTAAAAACAACACTGCAGTGGCATGAAACTATACAAAAAAATGGTACACAACTTAGAAAGCAACCACAAAAGCAAAGAGCACGTTCACGATAATAGTAAAGAACTTTAGTGCAGTTTTATGTACCTTCATTGTAGTGGTAGGCAACCTGTCAAATAAAGGTAAGCAACATCGGTGCACCAAAGTAGTAGTCGGACATCAAAGTTGCTAGGCATTGTCAACACTAGAGTTGCACACTGAGGCACCAAAGATACTCTATCGGACACCAAGAATGTGCCGCAAGCACCAAGGTTGCTATTTCCGGTTCCAAAGTTGCTCCCTCAGATTCCGATGTTGCTCTGCTGGGCAGCAAAGTTGTTTCGTCCGGCCCTAAAGTTGCGCCGTCGGGTTCCGAAGTTGCTTTGCTTGGCAGCAAAATTGCTCCGTCGGGTTCCGAAGTTGCTCTGCGAGGCAGCAAACTTGCTCCGTCCGGTTTCAAAGTTAATCCATCGGATTCCGAAGTTGCTTTGTTGGACAACAAAGTTGTTCTGTCGAGTTTCAAAGTTGCTTTGTTAGGCAGCAAAGTTGCTTTATTGGGTTTCAAAGTTACTTTCTAGGATACTAAAATTGCTCTCTCAGGCGCGATGCTGGAAGGCGTGGGCAGCGCCGGCGATCCTACACCCGCCCGACGTCCATGCTCGCCGGCGCTACTTTGGACCTTTGGTGTGACGAAGATCGGAACCAAGGGAAAATTCCGTGCGCGATATTCCATATGACCATGTCGTGTAAGACTAGCGCTCGACGGCTCCAGAATCCAAAATAGTGCAGTGCGCTGTGTTCCCAGCTCATGTGAACGGGCCGCGCAAACCACGTCGACCACGTGCTCTACGCCTCTACCCGGTAGAAAAGCACCTGGCCCACCACGATCGACCGGTCGTGCCGTCCGCTCTGGTGACCGCTCGAGACTTCCGTCTGGCACACGCGCGCTCGGAAGATTTCAGGTTTCTCTATTGTATCACATATATCTTCCCTTAGCAACAAATTTCCTACCAAAATTTAATTATTCATATTAATTGCTAGAGATGGTTGTAAGAGATAATACTCCCTCCGTCCTAGTTTTTAAGTCATATTCTCAAAAACTATTTGTCCCATAACCCCCACCTCCTAGGCATAATTTTATTTAATGTGGAAGAGAAAAGGGTTGCATGCACCAATGAAGGAGAGAAAGAGAATGCATGCACCAATGAGGAAGGGAAAGGGGCTGCATGCACCAGTGAGAGAGAGAAAATGAGACCCAATCAGCTAGTACCTTGGGCCAAGATATTCAAAAATTGTGACTTACAAACTAGGACGGAGGGAGTACATTGTATGACTTGTATCTAATGCCTTCTCTAGCTGATGAAGCGGGGTAAGGGAAAACATGTCTTCTCTACCATTGTACATGCTACTAGGATGCACTCCCATTTGGCAGGCTAATAAATAAGGCAATTCCTGCAAAAAAGAAAATTATCATCCCTTGTATTTTCTGGAACTCTCTCTACAGGTTTAATTGCTCCGGTAAATGCTGTAATCAAGTCAAGTCACCACAACATGTGGCTGATGATCCAACTCGGCGCTTTCGATCTACTTGCCCAGAATGTCTGGTAAACTTCCTTCCTTTCACCACTCATACCTTTCTCCTCTTCCCCTCGCCTGCACAGAGCTCCAACCGCGCCGCTGCCCCGCCGCCGTACCCGATCTACCTCGTCGTCGTCGGCACCGCCGCCCGCGATTTCGGGCGTTGGTCTTCGAGGTACGAGCCCCCTTCGCCACCCAGGGATCACTGAGGTCCACGGATTCCGGGCGCGCCCCATCTGGATCCGTCCCCTGAATCCTAGGGGCGGGCTCCCGGAGGATCGGATGCGGCCATGAGTTTGCCGGGGAAGAAGGCCCCGGCCGGGGCCGGCGGGATCCGGCGGTGGCTCTCCACCGTCGTGCTGTCCGCGCTCGCGCTGCTGCTGGCCCTGGTGGTGATCTCGCTCTCGCTGGGATCGCCCCTGCCCGGGGCATCGATACACGAGTACCTCACCGTCAGACCCAGTGACCCGAAGGGGTACGATGCAGCCACTGATGGGAACAATGATTCTACCATTGCTGTTCCATTATCAGAGAAAGAGTTGCAGCAGGGTGGCCAGGAACCCCTGGCCGCGCACAGTGACCAAAGTGGTACCCTGAATTCGAGCGAAGATCCAGCTGCGGTCGGTAACAAAATACTGGATCCAGTCGTTTTAGACGATGTCACGCCAAAAATCGAGGAGGGAACCATCCCTGGTGCACCAGATTCATCCAGTGATTCCCAAAGGCCCGATCAAGGTTAGCTTTCAGCTAATTATTACCTTGTTCAATTTCTGCACAACATCTTACATTGAATGAAATGTTGTTTGTCACACTACACTGATTTATTCATGACAAGGGCATGGCTCGGATACGGCGAGTTGACCGGTGTTATTTGCACAGGCACCTGTGATCTGTACCGCGGGGAGTGGGTTCTCGATTCGTCTGGGCCGTTGTACACGAACAACTCCTGCCCTATTATTACGCAGATGCAGAACTGCCAGGGAAATGGGCGGCCGGACAAGGACTACGAGGCTTGGAGATGGAAACCTGAACAGTGCATCCTCCCTCGCTTTGATGGAAGCAAGTTCTTGGAGCTGATGAGAGGCAAGACGCTTGCCTTTGTTGGGGACTCGGTTGCTCGAAATCAGATGGAGTCCCTCCTCTGCATCCTGTGGCAGGTGAGATACTTCTCTGATACTATTAATGATTTATTTATGTTCTCACTGTGATTAGCCAGCCCAGTGGTAGCTTGCCAATTACTGTTCGTGACCAACTTTACTGACATGAATTATTTTTCCTGAAAACTGATTAAGTTATCTACAAGATCTATGACCTTTTGATGATTGATTGAGCATTGAGTTTTTTTTTTAACTTAGGCTTGTTAAATAATGGAACAACGTTTTGCATACAAACCTGATTGATCAAATCCTCCACGCAGGGAGGGTTTGAATCAATCGCCACATGCCAACACGACATGCTATTTCCTACCTGGCCAGAGTATGAGTCACACGGTTCCCTTCTCTGTTGACTTTATAAACAACACAACCTGGAAAATAGGACAGTGGAACCTTTTATGTGTTCCACAGTCCTGGCACAAGCAGATTTGTTGGCACCCGAAGCATTTAGCTGGGCAATCAAAGATGCACAATCATTTTCAAAGCAGACTGACAGTGATCTATCACCCCAAGTAGACATGATCACTTTGCCTTCACTATTTCTGAGAATGCCTCCCCACACACCCTTTTTTCCTTCTTCCCAAAAGCTAGCAGCGAAATTCAACTTTGCCCACCCTGAATTAGGCTTGATCCAGGTGCCTTCCCCAATCATTTGCTGAGGTTTATCTCTCTGTTGATGATCAACCAAGGAAATTCGAGTTAATGTGAAATAATTTGATTAAACCGTGATACCAGCTCATGTGAGAAGCTTATCAAAGCATCAGAACAGCTGCTGATGGGCAGAAGAGGGGCAAAATAATTTCCTGCGGTGAAAGTGTAAAAGCAAAACTAGTTGTTTCTCATCGTATGCCTGACAGGCATCTTTTGCAACTTCACTATACTGATTGGTGTTTCTCATCACATCTCTTACATAATCTAGTCAGAGGATGTTTTTGAGATATTATTGCTCGAAACTGTGTACTTTGTCAAGTTATAAGGCCCCTCACATTTTGGGAAATCTTCCACTTGCAAAGTATATCTCTAATATCAAACCATATTATTAGTTTTTGATGCTTTGTTGCTTTGTCATTATGTATGACTTCTTATGTAACAGAAACACATCTGAATTGGCTTTCTTCGATGTACTGGCTTAATGTTTAGATCGACCTTATCAACTCTGTGATCCAATATTGAATGTATCTGTAGCTTATTTCCTAGAGCAACATATTATTTGATTTTTTATGTTGATAGCAATTTTTTCTTCCCCTTTTGACAGGTAGAAACCCCAGTAAATCGTGGCAGCCGCAAGTGGAACAGGTGGATCTTCAGGTCAACATCAACAACTATCATCCGCATCTGGTCTTCTTGGTTAGTACACAGATCAAGTGAAGCTGTGGGGATTGCTCCTAAGGGTCTTGATAAGGTTTTCCTGGATATAGCAGATGAGACGTTCATGGAACATATCCCAACTTTTGATGTACTTGTCCTTTCATCTGGACATTGGTTCGCCAAACGATCAGCCTATATCCTAAATGGCAATGTTGTCGGAGGGCAGCTCTGGTGGCCTCGTCAAGCTGGAGAAATGCAGATCAACAACATTGATGCCTTTGGAATCTCAGTCGAGACTTGCCTGACTGCTTTGGCGACTAACCCAAATTTCACAGGTATAGCTGTTCTGCGCACATTCTCGCCAGATCATTACGAAGGTGGGGCATGGAACACTGGTGGATCATGCACCGGGAAGGTTAAGCCCTTGGATGAGGTGGTGAGGAATGGGTTCACAGATACAATGTATGGAAAACAAGTCGCAAGCTTCAGAAAGGCAGTGCAGAATTCTGGGAAACATAGCTCCAAATTGAAATTGATGGACATAACTGAACCCTTTGCCTTGAGAGCTGACGGTCATCCTGGCCCGTACAGAAGTCCTGACCCAAACAAGAAGACTCAGAGAGGGCCAGATGGAAAACCTCCACCTCAGGATTGTCTACATTGGTGCATGCCAGGACCTGTCGATACATGGAACGAGATGTTGTTTGAGACTATACGAAGAGAATTCGAGGGAGATAGCAGCTGAAGAAAAATGTTTGCTCATAACTTGGTACTACGCGGTACGTTCTGTGACTCTGCTAAACATCAGTGTACATGAGATCGCTTGCGATGTTGTTGTTTTACCACAAATAGGAAGGAATACAGTCTTAGATGCAAAAAAAAAACAGATTAGGAGTGCTTGACAACACTTGAGATAGGACTGGGAGGTTAAGAGGAGATTCTTTTTGGTTGGTTGGGATGGTGGGAGGGTGTTGGGCATGAGATTTAGCTCTTCGAGTCCAAAACTCCCAATCCCTTGCAAGAGGTATGGAAAAGGGTGGAGATAGTGGCCATATTTTTTGCCTGGCACCTTGTCGTACAAAACAATTTGTCGCCAAATTTTGTAGAACTGAATACCCTATGGCTCAAACTGGTGTTACGAGCTCTGACTGAGTATTTGCAAGTTGCTAGGAGGGAAATGCAATTTCTCTTTTGCCCAAATAATGTTCTTCTCTTGCCACCATTGTATTATGATTATCTGCAAATATTGATTGTAGAAAGCACACATGTATTTGCTCTTGCTTAGATGTGTCCAGTACTATGATATTGTTCTGTTGTTGAAGAAACGGTATAACAAACACACACTAGTCCTACTTCCTTCGGAATCATTTTAGTACTTAGCTTGGAGAGGTTGCTGTTGGTTGCTGGATTTTGAACTCTGAAGCCGTGTAATATACATGCCACTTGTTTACTGCTGGCAACAAGCTGGTGCATCTAGGATTTTCTAAAACCGTTGTATACATATTGCAAGGGAAGGATATAATATCAAAGCTTGAATTACCCTCTGTAAGACAAATGTCTAACGGAAATGGCCTAATCTCAAGACCTGATACAAATGCCTTCTTACTCCTTTTTGTGCGAAGAAAAAAACTTGCTGGTTACTTGCAATTATGCAGTATGATCTGCAACACTGCTAAACATTGGTGCATATGAGATTGCTTGTGATGTTATACCATGAGTAGGAATGACTGCAGCTTTAAACGCATATACAAAAACAAATACATATTAGGAGTGTATGACAACAACTGAGATGGGGAATGGAGATTAAGAAGATCATTATTCTTTTTTGGTTGGTTGGGAGGGGAGGCTGCTTGAGCAATGGTGGAAAAAAGGTGAGTAATTCATATGTGTCTGGAGATATTGGCACACAAAACAATTTATCGCTGAATTTTGTGGAACTGAATACCCTATGGCTCAAGATGTTAAGAGCTCTGCCTGAGTATTTGCAAGTTGCTGGGATGGAATTGCAATTTCTGTTCTGTGCCAAATACTGTTATTTTCTTGCCACCATTTTGATGTGATTATATTCAGATATTCATTGTAGAAAGTGCACATATGATGTTGTGCTTTCTTAGATATGTCTAGAGTATTATGAAGTTGCTCCGTTGTTGAAAATGGTATAACAAACACACACACTAGTCCAACTTTCTCCAGCAGCATTTTATTACAACTTGTTTAGCTTGGTAGAGGTTGCTTTTTTGTTGATTATATCAGATATTGATTGTAGAAAGTGCACATATAATGTTGGTCTTGCTTAGATTTGTCTGTTGTTGACAAACAGACAACAATCACACATTAGTTCAACAAACACACATAGGGTGACTCAGAGATGCCCCCAATGCCTGATTAGCTGATGGGGTGTTGGTTTCTGTTTTTTTTTTTTTTTTTTTTTTTTTTTTTGGTATAAGGGCATTGTTGGGTTCGTAGGTGTTGAGTGGTGGCTTCGGGTTTTGTGATATGTATGTCTTTGGCAGATCTTTGTTGAAAGCATTGCTTTGATGTAGGGAGTGGGGCTTCGGCCCCCTTTCAAGAAAAAAAAGTTCAACTTCTTCGGGCAGCATTTTATTCGTACTTATTAGCTTGGTAGAGGTTGCTTTTGGTTAGTGAAAATTTGAACGCTGAAGCCTTGTATGTGCATGCCACTCGTTTACTGCTACCAACAAGTCAAGCTGGTACATCTAGGCGTTTCTGAAACCTTTATTTGCTGTGAAAGACAAACGACCGATGAAAATGGCCTACCTCAAGATTTGGCACACGCTTTCTTCTGCCCGGCGATTTTCTTGTGGGGAAGTGTACTGCCTTTATCTTTTTAATGTGTAATAATTTGATCAACAAGTGCAAGCATGATGTAGCCAGTAATTCAATACTCCAAGGAAGTGAAATACCAAGCACCAAATAGGCTCCTCAACTGTTACCTCTTAACAACCCCTGAGAATGAAAGGAGGGTCAGATGGTTAGCTCGAGTTAGTTGCTGCCTCGGAGTATCTCATTGGACGTGGGTTTGTGACTTATTTAGCATCTTCTATAAAAATATGCACCGAGCGCTACTGTCCATGGGTCTCTTTTTTTCTCTTAACAACTCCATGATTGTATCGTCTTGACATGAAAGGTCTTGGCTATCTTTCCGTTCACCATGAAAAAGAGAGTTAATGGAAAGAAATTACAGGGCTCCAAACAAATTATATTCCCATCAAGACCCCAGGAGACTAAACAATGTTCTCGTGACTTGTGACCCTTCTTAGTCACTAACGTCAATTTGTTCCTGGGAGGAAGATAATATAGTTATCTCGGTGGTCATCTGAGCGTCTTGATCTCATCTGTTAGGTTTCTATATATGCTTGGAATATGCCACTTGGCCCTTGCCTCCATGCCATCTCTTCCTCAAAGATCTCTCCAAAAGATAAACTATCATATCACATAAGATTGGTACGATATGAAACCACCTGTCATCGTGGCATTACTTCTCTTTCAGTTTTCTTTTGTCACTGCAACGCGTTGTTACCTTTTGGGGTTAGTTTATATGCCCTAGCACACAACCACCGGATCCTGTCTACTCTTCTTTTCGGCAACCATGGGAACAACCCGTTAATGGTCTAGAAGCTGATGTATCAATGGCTTTTTTTATCTTCGGATATCATATTGATGTATAAACATTATAGGATGTGTTCTGCTCCCTCCGTTCACAATTACCTTGCATTCTAGGTTAAGTCAAAGTCGATCTTTACAGAGTTTAACTAAAAATAAAGGAAAAAATATTAATATCTAAAATATAAAATTGGTACTATTAGAATCATCTTGAAATGTATATTTATATTATACAAATATGCAACTATGGATGTTTATATTTTTTCTGCATGTTTGGTCAAAATTTAGAAAATTTAACTTTGACTAAATCTAAAACGCAGGGTAACTAAAAAGGGAGGGAGTATGTTTAGATGGGTGATCTATATCTCTACTTTATGTGACCCACGAGGGTAACACTTTTGTAATAAAGAGGCTTTGGTTTTTTACTGTTTCAAAAGAAAAAAAAAAAAGCTTACCTAGCTACTGCTAGCACAAATAAGGGTGGCTGCTCTTAGCAGAATTTCGTACCGAAACTACTGCTTGGTACGAGATCAACATGTGTCAGTAGTATATAGCTCGTTCTTGCCAAACGACAGCAAACGGATGTATGGTCAGAATTGTTATCGCAAATAAACATGTGCCTCACACAAAGGCCAAAGTACAAATCAAACCCCATGGATATATATTACAGCAGTCAAATACTAGCAGTATATTATTCCGCGGAAACAAAAAAATCTGCAAGCAAATCCCTGGTCCAAATTCTGAAGAGTTCCAACAACAATAAATAAGAGAAAGAAAATGACAAGTTCAACACGGGCTAAACTTCGAGACATCATGAATGTATAATATGTGATCCAAGCCCTGCAAATCCTGTAGTCGTATAACGACCACCCGTGTAGGTGTCGCTAGGCAGAGATTTCATCTCCATTTTGACATGGCATTTTTCATCTCTGGCCGGCCAGCCAGCATGCTGTCACCATTTTGTCACGTCAAGGCTGCGCTATCACCATTCCTATAATTGAACACGTGCCATGTGCCCATGTCGTTGTGCGTTCATGGCCTGTCCAAACGCGTGATACGTGCTCTGCAAACACACGATTGGCAGATATCTCAGTGGTAGGTTTGTGGACGGGCCTAACTTGCGTTCCTTCACGCCCAAGACGAACAAATCTGTGGGCACGCTGCTCTACCAGCCAATGGATCGCATACTACCCCTGTTTTTTGAACAGTCTGGAAGGGCCTAGAACCTGCATTGATATGGCGTGTGCAAACTTTTACAAGAAAGACCTCAAAGAAAAACAAAAAAAACATCGTAGTTCAGATATTTTGCACGAAGCACCCTAAAGATTGTTGAAGAAACCTGACCAAGTCCGATGTCGCTGCCGATGAAGATGGGCTCACAGTCACCGCAATCCACGCCTCCGTCTGGGATATAACCACTTGGGGAGGGTTGAAGTTGGTCGGCCACACCGAAGTCATCGAAGATCCTCCGATGGAGGACGAAGAAACTCGAGCTAGCCTTGAGCTCGAGTGCAGCAGGGCCACCTTCTTGACCGATGATAGCAGTGGCGAGCCTGCGCTGATGCTTGGAGGCCTGCTGCAGGGATTCCAGATTCCGCCGCCTTGCACGACCTCCTCCACCTTGCATGCGCTGTACTTCTCTTCTCCTCCTCCCGCCACCACGGCTGACCACAAGGATCAGAAGAAAACGAACACCACCGCTGAAGAAGAAATTGCCAAGAACCGACACCAAAACAATCCTCCATATGTGGAGGCTGCACTTCGAGCTTATTGGACAGTGACGCTACAACTCCACTCCTCTCCACATCCGGCTTCAACCACCGAAGCTTCATGGATAGGAGAAGCACCACCGTCGACCAGCTGACGCGGCTTGGATGCACTGGCAACCAAGATCCCCTCGACATAAAGCTAGACTACACTAGGGAAACAACTGGTAGACCGAGACTAGGGTCCGGCCTCCCCTCTCTCGATCGACTCAGAGCATGAGGGGGGGGGGATGAAAAAAAAGGCCACCATCTCAATCGCATCCTACTCGAATTTGTCTTGCACAAAAATGTGAGAAAAATATCACCGTGTAGAGGGACAGTTGGCATCCCGGGGAGCAATGCACCACGGCTTCACGTTCATGTGCACCAGGTGGTGGATGTGGATGAGAATTGAGATATGGCCATATCTCTACACACATCTGGCTTGACCCAACACCATAATTAATCATTTATGCAGTCTAATATAGCTAAATTAGAGGTTAACAATCGCCAGTCGAGATGTCACTGGTCGAGCGGAGAACCAGAGCATACTACACGTGGCCGCTTCACCGACGGGCAGGACCATTCGAAAGCGATCAGACGATATAAGATTAGCATACATGCATGGTCCATGAAAGCCTCTCGCACACCGATCAGAGACGAAGATCGAGATTGGAGCCTCGTCAGCTCACCGATGTCAGTGATCGGCGACGGATTGAACAGTGAGGCGCCGGGCCCCATGCGTGGCGCATGTGTGAAGAATCTCAAGCTACACGACGGCCCCTCGAGTGGACAGGCCCCATGACTCGCTAGTACGTTATCCATCTAACCCTGGACCATCCTGACAATTATTTCCTCCATCCCAATCACCTTTTCCTCATCCTGCCCTCCAGAGTCCAGTCCCTACTACTAGCAGCAGCATTGCTTATCAATAACTGCTATTGCATTTTATTTTATTTTATTTCCAAATGATGGATGAGACATCGGCCCCTACATTGAAAGGATATAAGCCGGTTTTCTTTATTAATTTGTTCAACAAATAACGGGAAAAAAGCATACATCAAAAAAATTAAAGCCTTCACACAATATGTACAAATCCGACCATAGATGAAGATTATACCAATAGAACCTTATGCCTAGAAAAAGATGAAATCCCTTATCGGACTGCGAACATCACATACCCCAAGACACCATCTTGACAAAATGAGAACACTCATCCGATTTAGCGGACTCTTAGGGAGCACCTCATGTACATGCTACAAATATCGTCATGGCCATCGAACAAATCTTCATTGTTAAGATCCGCATAAAGTTTATCGATCTTGCCGATGGTGCCACCATTGCGCAAGAAGCCGCCTCTTCCCTACAAGCGTGCCCCGGCACGCGTCCTCCATCGAGACTTCGCGGCGGCGAGCTGCTAAGACCGAGCTCAGCTGGCATCTTCTAAAAAAATAATGCCACCAGGGGCAGAACGGCATCGTACGCTACACACGGCCACCGTTCGATCCGCGAGAACAAGATCTAGGATATCCCTCGGAGCAGCCTGGGAAGGAGACGAGGGTTGTAACAACAATGCCTTCAAAAAGGTAGCAACACACATGCGCCGTAATCGTCCACCACCACCGAAGTCGAGCTCGGCTTCACCGGTAGTCACACGTCCCCAAACCCGCAATCGGCTAGATCACCACCACCATCACCGGAGCTGCTGCACCATGATGCCCGACCACGCCATGGCCACCTAGCTCGTCAAGGCCTGTGCCACCATGGTGCCAGGCAGCCAAGAGCCGCCAACCGTAGCTACAGGGGCAGGACCACCGGGCGGCGGCGGGGGGGGGGCAACCACTGTCAGCACCACGACGTAGGACCTGCTGCCCACCCGCCGATGGAGAAGGACCCCACCCTCGCCGTCCTCTGTGTGGGCTTTGCCCATCAGCCTCTTCCGGTAGTAGCGAGAAGAAGATGAGGAGGGTGGCGACTAGGGTTAGGCGGGTGTAAGAAGTGCTTTAAGGTATGGTATATGACTATATGACAACTTCCTCTTAATCTTATTATTAAGCCTGATATGTACTTAGAGGGTGAGAGGAGAATATCTCGTGAAGGGTTGGAACACGGTGACCATGTGCTAATGGAAGATCCTGCTGCTGCACTGCGATGACAAGATCTCGTACAGGTGATCACACCGCGAATTCTATCTCGCGTGATTCGTGTAAGATAACATATATAACTCGCTCGCAGCTCGGTTGATTGCATTGTATATTTATCTCGTCGCCGACAACCACCGGCGATTAAAGTAGTGGCATCATTCGACCCATGCTCATCCCGCCGGCTACACCTGCCCCCCGCCGCGTCCACCATTTCCTTTCTTCTTTCCGTGGTTCACCTTTCGCGCCTTTATTCTATTTTCATTTCAAGATGAATCACTAGTTTAATGACCCTGTGCTTGCAAGAACAGTTTGCTCTTTTCATAATCTCGGCCAAAAAATTATGTACAAAAGAAAACCGAATTGGAGACCAGCTCGAGCTGATCCAGCTTCTCTCTACATTAATTAATTAATTAACGATGGTCATTCCGGCCAGGCAACGGCGCCGTGGGGGTGCTACTTGATCCTGGCCGCCGGCGCGGCCGAAGTCGACGGGAAGAAACCGACGGCGCGGCACTTGATGTCCATCCCGGTGGCGCCGGGCGTCGGCATTGCCCCGGACGCCTGCGAGGAGGCAGACGACGGCGAGCGCTTGTAGGGCCCGAGCCACTTGGCGAGCATGTACCGCGTCTTGCGCCACGGCGGCACGTGCAGGCCGTGCGCGCGGAGCGACCGGCGCGCCGCGTCGGAGGCCAGGCGCACGGCGCGGCCCACGGCCTCCTCCCTTGCGACAACCGCCGTCGCGGGAACGGCCGCCACGACCACCGCGTACTCCGCCGTCGCGCGCGCTACCTCCAGCCCGGCCCGGAAGTCCGCGTCCACAATGTACCTGGTGGCGGTTTTCTTGGTGCCCTTTGCGGCCGGCACGACCACGTCGAGGTACTCGTACGTCCCGGCCGTGAGGCCGCCGGACGCCTCCCAGCGCGACCTGCACACGCCGGCGTCGTACCCGGCGGCGCGCAGCCGCCGCATCACCGCGCGCCGGAACGCGGCCCCGTGCGCCCGCAGCGGCGCCTCCGCGTCCAGCGCGGCGGCCACGGCGGCCGCCAGCCTGATCCGGAACGGGTCCTCCGCGGCCGGTGGGTCGAACAGCTCCCGCACGGACGCGGCCGTCTCCGCTCCGTCGTCCTCGTCGTCGTCCGAGTCGCGTCCCTTGGGCGCCGGCCCGGCGCCATCCTCCCCGGCACCGCCGGCAGCAGCGTCGGTCTCAAGAAAGGCCTGGACGAGGTCGGAGAGGCATGCGGATGCGTCGTGGTCGCTGCCGCTGCTGGTGCAGCCCCCGTCCCCGCGGAGGCGCGCGCGCACGGCGTCGTCGAGGCGGATGTACACTGCCATGGTCGTCTTCGTCGCCGGCGAGCTTGCTTAACTCGCGCTCGGCGTTTGTGCGTGCGTTGTGGGTGAAGGTTCTGCGATGCGGTGCCCGGAAGAGGTTGACACTTCTGGACCCTGGTTTTATAGGACGGTTGCCAAGGGTTTATTCCGCGGATTAACCCTTTGCGTGATTGCGTTTGTAGGTGACGCCCATTGCTAAAAAAATTTCTGGACCCCGGATGTGAGGATTTAGGCTGGAATATGCTCCAATGGTACGAGCTTTGGGGCCAGGTTAGGTGCCCAAAATAGTCATCTCCAACACCTAATTTAATCGTAATGGATTGATTAGTTCCACGTTTGTGAGTTGATTGACCGATGGCTGACAAATGTTAACGAGAAAGAAAGGTTGATTAGCTTCGTTTATCTTCGAGAAAAGTTCCGTCCATGGTTCGACACGCTTGCCGCTGTTACAGTGCTTCAAAGCTTCTGAAATGTAAACACGTGCGATCATGCAAATGGAACGTCTACATCAGCGTCGAAAACGTGGTATAGCCAACGCATTTTTTTTCCTGGTGTCAGTTTTTTTACTGGATAACATCGGAAAATTCGGTTACCACGAAATCTCAAGATATTTTGTCCACGTTTAATCAAAAAGAGTAAATTCATAGGGTGTGTCTATGTCTCAGTTGACTGAGATTTTCTTAGTCTCGACCAATCTCGAAAAGTCAGTAATCATAGCTTCAAAGAAAAGTGCAACCCAGTCCAGTTGCACATTTCTGGCAGAAAAGTGCAATTGCACTTTTTTAACAGAAAAGTGCAACTCAAGTATTTTTTTGTAAGTGACTTACACTTAAGAAAATCTCAGTTGACTGAGACATAGCAAAACCGAAATTCATAACGTTTGTGCACAAAATAAATAAATTTCGAGCTTAAAATAGCAGTAAAAGTTATTGTTGAATCACGGTTCCTAGATAAAAGCATAGCGTGCTACGCTTACTGACAAATACACCATACGTCGTCCATTTGACAATTTAGATTTTAAATTCAAATAAGTTTCAAAAGTTCTTGGCCAAGAGAAAACCTTTAGTACAACGATAATCATCGAACAAAATGACTAGTAGGAAAAACATTATTAGGAACGTGTGAAAATCCACTACCAGTAGCGCATCTCCGAGTCGTCAGTGCAAGCGACTCCGGAGGCTCCAAACTTAGCTGCCGCGACCTCCTTCACCTGCTGTGGTGGTCGTCAGGCTACTAGTGCAGTTTTCAATAAAGGTGGATGTCCTAGGGTTCCTCTTTGCGCCGGAGAATGCAGTAGTGCAGCTTATGGGTGAAGTTTGATGGATCGGGTGGTATTTGATTGTGCGTATCCATGCTTTTATTCCGACCGTTTGGTTCTGAAGGGAGCGGCACAAAGCTTTGTTCTATATTGCCATCAGATGACATGCTGGTCCATGGTGATAAGAGGCGGAGAATATCATGAAGGCTAGATTGAAGGACTAACAATGGAGATTCGAGTCTTTGTGATCTTGAGTGCATTGCTTGGTGTTCTGGGTTTCGCACCAGCAGTATGCAAATGGGGGTGGCAGCACACGTGAAGTTCGTCTTACCCTGTAGGGTGAAAATACAAGGTATTGCCTTAATTAGCTGTGCTTGACAATGATCTTGTTGAAAGCATTATCTTGAGAGTGAAGACTATCTTGAGAGTGAAAACCTAAGATCTTTTGATCGGACGATGATATTGCTTGTGCATTGTTTCCTTTTTGAAGACGTCGTTTTTGGAAAGCATGGGGTTCAGGTCTTGTCTTAGTGGTGGATGTGTTGTCCTTGCTAGAGCTAAAATACTGTAGCGGGACTTTTAATTTTGTACTTTTCTTTTGTTTTTTTGGTATGTGCATATGTATGACCATTAGCCTTAGGTTGCATCATTATGTAGGTCGGGTGTAATTGGTATGTGTCGATATTAATATATTTCGAAAAAAGTAGCACCCCACAAACTACTGATATTACGCCAAGGGCAAGCTGCTTGAGCCATGATATTTCTACTAGTGATGGTGGTTAGGGTTGTAGTAATTTTGTGTGTGGGTGACAGCAGCAGGCCAGCAACCCAGCTGTTGTAGAAAGTGTTTACTAGATGTTGGTGACCCTCCTTGACCGTGAACGGTTCACGGAGTAGCATATTCGGGCGCCGGTCGATTAGGCGGAGCGTCGTCTGGTGGAAACTTTCTCGAGTGTGCTCAAAAGAAAATACAGGTGGCATCGTGGCTTAGCAGACAGGCAGGATATACCCTCGCGCGGCCGGGGCCATGCAGCGCGGCGCGCGCGCGTCGCGGGAAATGGAATTGGACGGGATATGCCGCGGCATCTGGCTGGCGGGGTTTATCCTGTCCGCCGCTCTGCCCTGCCGGTCACCGGGTCCTGATCGATGGCCCTACGGCAACGGCTCGAGGGTACGAGAGGTGAGCACGTGCGGCTGCGTGCCAGGCGACGACGGCTTTGGCCCTTGGCGGTGGCGTGGGGACGTGCCTGCGTGCGCCGCCGCGGGCCGTCGCTGTGGATGGTCGCGGCTGCGTTTACTTGCCCTGGGACGACGGCTACGATAGGGACTCCTTGCCCTTTGGCCCTCGCGGTCACCCATCTCCTCCCCTCCCCTCTGTCAAGGTCTCCCCGGCCGAATCCAACCTCCGTAGCTGGACATCAATCCATTTCCATATCTTGCAGACATGTGCACCGTGTTCTATTTCTACTCTATCTAGCCGCGCGCGAGGGTGTGGAGGAAAACCAAGTGCATGTACTGCACTACCTAGATCCGGCGCGCGCACCGGCACCGGCTTGATGTGTTTAACTATTCCTGACTCGAGAGCACAGGTCCGACTCGGCCGCTGCTCCTTGCTTTTCAAACGACGGCGCTCGGGTCAAGCTTGGAGGACACGTTCGTAATGCTGTCCCGCACGCGCGATCCCTCGCCCAGTCCAAGAGCTCCTCTCCTCCATCGGGAAACCTGCCAAAGCGGCCGTAGCTTCGAACAAGAACAATACACATTTTCTTCTCCAATTCTGTATGTGGGTCTCTTTGGTTAACTGCATGCATGAGATGCTCGGCTGAAACCAGACCCCTTAAACCCTAACACGGACAGTTTTAAGCGTTTGGATGTTGTTTTGGGCCTCGCAAAATTTATGCCGGGTCCTATTTCTTGCCCGCATCCACCGCTATATATCGGGGTCGGAGCGGCTGATGTGGGTCGATACCCTTTCCCCCATCCGTCATTTCGCATGCCGCTCTACCGCATCCACCACCTCCATTTTAGGGCGCATTTTGTACAAAAATGCCGCACTTTTGTATGTATGCAATGATCAAAAGTCAACATCTCAAACAAAAAAAAAACATATCAAAAGTCAAACATAACGCATGACCTGTCTCCCGCGATTTTTTATTTTAAATTTTCCAATTTATTTTGCCATATGTGGTCTGCGCGAGCAAATTTCGATCTGCATAACACGATTCTTCCGGCCTGCATCCGCTCTTTTGCAGGTTACACTTTGAGGGGCTCTAAACCCATGCTCAACCTGGTCTTCGATCCTTCACCCACTGAGGCTAGGTTTGAGCCTCGAATTTTTCTTCCGTGTGACCTACTCCCTCGTCCGTGAATAAGTGTACATTTTTCTTTTTCGAAAGTCAAACATTTTTCAAACTTAACCGAAGTTTTACAAAAAATAGAAACATATGTGACATAAAATTACTATATTATCATGTCAACATGAATCTAGTAATATTAATTTAGTGTTATAAATGCTTCTATTTTTTATAGGGTGTTAGTCTAAGATAATAATGTTTTACTTCATACATGTTTGAACATACACTTATTTGTGGGCGGAGGGAGTATATATGAGCTTGAATGTTTAGTGTCTGTGTACAAATGACGTGGGGTCGTCATGGCAATGCCAATCGTTTTTAGACTTGGGTTTTAGGGAAGAACGTGCACTGGCGAGTTCGTCGGCTAAAAAGAAAAAGAGGAGGCACGATTTTCCTAGATTTAGGCCCCGGAGGGTAAACACCTACTTCCTTCTTGTATGTTCTTGATTGATGATGATGATGATGATGGTTACAAGGTCGCCGTGATGGCTATGGTGTTGTCTCTCTAGTTATCTCCATCTGTATCAAAAAATCCTCCTACCAGCAATCCCTCCCAACCCTTATAAAGGAGGCTAGTTCTCTGGTATCGTGTAAAGGTCGGTTACAAGTTGGATGCGAACTCTAGGGTTTTCTAACTTGGGTTTGTCCTTGTTCCACACTCCAGAAACATGGGCCTTGAGTGCTTGATGATTGCCAGATTGTCTTGAGCTTCTTGATCCTTAGCAGGTCGCCACACCAGGTACGTTAATGTAGGGCACCGAAAGGGCCATGCCCGCGTCAACAGCCATCTATTTTTTTTTTGCTTGACTTGTGCATAAATGTGTGGTGTTTAATTTGTTGTATCCTTCTAAGTATGATTTGATTGGAGAGCACCATGCCTAAGGAGATAAATTTCGGGGGCATGACAAGTGTGGGATAACAATTAATGACGGATGGAATTATGCTAACTTCCTCCGTTTCCATAACAAGTTTGTGGAGGATTTCAATAACCGCTGCACACGAGAGCCTACAATTGCTAACAACAATGGAGGTGCAGCCAAATCTCTTTTGGGAACTAATGCAGAAAAATGGTAATTTCCGTTTAGGTACCTAATGGTACCGATGCATTACAAGAAATTAGCTAATAGTGATTAGAAAGACCTCGAGGAAAAGGTTGAGAAGAAGGCTGTTTTTTCGAAAGGGAATTTAATTTCGATTGTTATTAGATTGATTCTAGTTTAAACTTGTGTGCGTAATGTTACAAGTTTTATGATGTCTTTTTTACGGTTCCTAAGGGAGTAGTTAAATGATATGACTTCTTTAGAGCTAGACTACTTTGGCAGAAAAAATACAAATAGTAGGTCGTGGACTGATGCGGTGACCCAGCATACCACTGCATGTTGTAGTATACAAGTCGTTGATATGATCTTTGTGAAGGGACTTCTTCACAATTTGCCATATCCCTCAGAGTGGTACAACAGAAACATTGCAGGTCATAACACTCCATACTTTATTACAAACATTGTCTTAACAAGTTGGTATTCTCACGAGTCCTATGAGAACACCCTAAGATACTACTTAAGTACGATTACAACTTATAACAAATATAAAGAGCTCAACAACTTATTTAGGTAAGTTCTACGTTGCTCGGCTCTATGATGCTAGGGTATGTCACTACTCCTCCACCTCCGTGTCATCTGGTCCGTAGACTATCCCATAGTCTACGCCTTCCACTCCGCCGGTAAGATCAGGTTCTTCGTAGACCAGCTCGTAACTTCCTTCTGGTGCTCCATCGTTGATGGCCTCCACTTCCGGATCACAGCCTAGCAAGGGTGTCGAAAGAAAGTGAGTACAGAGGTACTCAGCAAGTTCTAAAAGAATAAAAGGTGTTTGATGCACTAGCTACGACCATTGATCAGGAAATAGCAGGTCAATGCATGTTTTGAAAACATTTCTTCAAAAGGTTGCTTTTATTATGAAAACTATGCCCGTCAGTCTTCATAGGTTGACTAGAACTTCGCGGAGTTCCTTTCCTGCCGCGTTCGCAGTTCCCTTCCCGAACAAGGAGTGACAGCCACAATTTGATACACTCGCAGAGGTGCGTTACTTTTCCCACAAGAGATCTCACCCTTTTTGCCATCCGCAGGACTTGCCCCCGTTCACACTTCCTTTGGTGTGAGGCCAGGTATAAAGATCCAAGCCCACACCGCCTTCTCCGCGACTGCAAACCCACCCTTTTGTCCAACCGTACACCTCCAGTAGACTTCCCCCGATAATACGGCTTTACTCATGGTGTACTCCGGACAATCCCTCATAGATCGAAGAGCTTATCATCACTAATGGATGGGGATTTAAAAGGATTTCCCAACCTATTGCGGCAGTGCCTCCAAGACCCCACCGGCTCTCCGATCCGTTGGCGTGCGTAAGGGAAAAGATACGGCTGGCTTCCCCGGAGCCATTATAGATCTCATGGTCAACGCGGTTTGTACGGCGCTAGAATCACTCGGACTGGCATTGGTAATTAATCCTAGGGTGATATAACCCATTGCAATGGAACCTCCACCATATCAACACATACCATGGTTCCATTGCCAGCCACATAGTCATATTCATAGTTGTAAAGTAACATTTCATTTGCGATGCAGTAATGATAAGTATATAGATTTGCATTAAAGTAGTAGAAAATACTCAAGTAGACATGAGCAAGGGTGAACTTGCCTGTGGACTGCGAGATAGTGCAGTTCAATGCAGTTGATGGAACCTGGACCTCGGGTTCTATAAGAAGCATCATTGTCCGGTAAGGACAATGTTATAAAATCCAAATAATGCAATCATGGATGGATTATTTTATGTTGAATCCCTTTACCCCGTTGAGTTATAGCCATTTAGGGTTGTATTTAAGACTTATGTCTTTGACGGTAATTTACAGTTGATTTAAAAGTATAAACCATTTTAATTCACACAAAGTACAATAATTCAAAGTAAAACTATTTACTTGGTAATCCCCTTAATCATTCCAAAAATAATTGAAAATTATAGAGTTACCTCTATAGTTTTTGGAATAAAAGGAGTATAGTATTTTTCTGGGAAAAATACCCTTTTTCAAAAGAAATGACTTGGAATAATAGAATTTCATTTTGAAATGTTTGAAAATAAGTATTTGAACTTATTTGAGATTTTTCCTTGAATTTTAATTACAAGGAAATAATAATTTTAAATTCCAAGTTATTATTTAAATTCTTAAAATTCATAATTTTGAATTTGTTTCATAAATTCCATTTCATATTTTATTCTTGTTAAGATTTATTTTTCATTCATTAATCCAATTTTAAATGGATTTTTAGAGTTGTGTTTGATTTATTAAAATTTGGTAAAGTTCTGGCCTTTTATTAAATGTAAAAAGACCAATATACCCCCCTGGACCCATATTGGGCCCAGCCCAATAACTTAGGCCCATGGGACAGCCCACTAAGGCTTGCCCCATAGCGGCTTGGTGGAGCCGAACGGCCCATCGCACTCTCACTCACTCGGCCCTCTCACTCGCTCGACCTAACCCTAATCTCTCTCGCGACGCCACGGCGATGGCGTCGCCGCCATGGCCGCCGCCTCGCTCCGGCCATCGCCGTGCTTCCCCGACCTCGCCACCTACCCGATGCTGGACCGCCGCGAGACGATCTATCGATCTGTCCGCGTGGTTTCCTCGATTGCTTCCTCTCCTGGCGAATCGCCTCCTCTCTGGATCTCGTGGAGAATCGCCTTGGGCGACTGGGTGATCTCCGACGAGCTCTCGCCCTCGCCGTCGACGTGTGCGTCTCCGAGACCGACCTGGTGCGGTGCTGCTTGCAGTACCAGTGCCGTCGTCTCCGTGCCGTGCTGTGGTGGTAGCTCGTGCTCGTCGGCGTAACGCCGACGTCTACCTGTGGTCTTGCAGCTGCTATGGCCGCGCGAGCACTGCCTCGCCATGCCATAGCCTCTGCCACCAGGCGCATGTAAGTGATCCTCTCCATCTCCTTCTCCTCTCCATGCCTGTGCGCCTCTCAAGCTACTGTGCTTCTTCTTCCTTCGGTTCTACTGCTCCTCGGTGATCCTGTGATCACACAGAACTCTGCCATGGTTGCTTAATCCTCCTATGCTTCCCTTTGCTGCAAGCTCATGGCCCAATCACCAGTTTCTGGTACTGGCCAGTGTTGCTTTGCTTGCTGTACATGCTCTATTTGCTTATGAGCTTGCTATGCCATGCAGTACTTGCTTATGGGCTTGCTTGTGCTTACTGGCATGTTATACTTGCTTGTCTAGGTGTGCTGTGGTTCATCAGTGACACTTGTGAGTGTCAGTGGTGCTTGGGAAATGCTTATGTGCTTCCTATGCAAGCCAATGATCCATTGGATCATTCCTTGCTTGTTGGCTAACCTCTCTGTGTAACTTGGCTTGCTATAATTGATCCATTTGATCAATTTAATTATCGATGATAGCTTACTCGGTTAATACCGTGACTAAATGATTCAATTATCTTGTGATGTTGATGCTCAAACATCACTATGATGTTGCTTACTTGTGCTGTTGCTCATCTTAGCTACCTAGACTTGCTCTAGTGGCTATGGATTAAACTGTGTTGCTTAATAGTATGCTACTGTCAATGCTTAGCATGGATCTGTGATAAATTCATGCTTGAATTACTTAAATTGTGATGAACTCGCTTATGCGGTTATGATTAAATTACTTGCTTGTATCTGAAGTTGCTGTTCATGATTCTTTTACAAGCAATTAGAGTCTGAATCCATTTCTGGATAGTGATGCTTTGTATTTGGCTTGGCCTTGGGATGGTTCTAAGTGTGCTGTGACCTCAGTAGCCTTGCTACTGACTGGTTGCTCACATGGTTGGTTGGATCTTGTTGGCTATTCATCTTTGCTTGCATATTTGGGGATCATAATAAATATGAATGCCAATATGCTTGCTTGTGAAGAAATCTAGGGTTTCCTGATGGTTGCATGCTTAGGATTTTCTGTGTTGTCTTGGTTAGCCGCTAAACCTTGCAATACATCTACTGGTGCTATCTCGTGCATGAGATCTTGCTAGTGTGTGCATCTGTGCATGATTTCTAGCTTCTGTGCACAAGATCTGTATCTGGATGATTTCTATCTTAGTAGCTTCTAGACTGACAGTGATCCTTGGTGAAACCAAGTGATGATCTACCCTTTTGAGCATCTGCTCATCCCATGCTTATTTCATGCATATGTGATGGATCAGATCCATTGGATCTGTCCAGGTATTTGGTATACCTTGTTCCAGCTCCTAGAAAGAAATGTTTTGTTGATGCGGACTTGGTTTGTGTCACAACCCTTCACCTCCAGTGTCTTGGATGATCTTCTCGAGTCACCATGATTTCCGGTGGCTAAGTTGGTTGTGTTGGTTTCTGTTCTTGGTTATGAACTCGGATGGATCGTGCTTGTTCTTGCTTCACCCTTACCTGGTGATCTTATCTGGTCGACTGTGCACTGGTTCTAGGGTTTGTGTCCCTTTTATATGAACTCTGCTTCTGTTCTGGCATTGACACACAAGCCTGGCTTGCTTTAGTGACTAAGCTGATGCATGGCCTTGCTGTGGGCTTGCCCAAGACACATGAGTCGTGTGCTCTCATATGCTCGAAACTTGAGCCCCCGGTGGTGCTCGGTGTTTGGTCTCGTCGTTGCCCTTATCTTGTGCTGTCCATGGTTTTGGACAAGCACAAGTGTGCATGACACTTGGGTCTGTCCAAACTGAATTCTTTGGATAACACTAACATTCTGGCTAGTGTTGGTGTTTTATTTTGCAGGTTTTTGAAGATGAACATGACCAGAAGATATTCTCCAAGTCATTTAGTCTAGGTTTTAGTTTAGGAACAATATTGTAATCTTCATTTTCATTTCTGTTTATTATTCATCAATTCTTGTATCAAGAATATTGTAAAGAAAATATAATCTGTGTTGTGATATCAATAAAGCTCAAATTTTACTTATGAGCTTTTGATTTGTGTAATGTTTATATTCTGGAATAAATGTTGTATTTATTATTCACTTTGAAATTCAAAGTTATTTGAATTCATAATTTGTTTTTGAATTGTGATTTCAATTTCCATATTCACTTATACTTAATGTTTGATATTCCAAATGCATCTTACTTGTCAAATGAAATTAATTCCCCAAATCAACAAGATACAAAAGAGATCATGTCGAAATTTCCCTAACTCACATTGCCTAACCCTAAGTGCAAAATGTGAGAGAACCTCGATCCCTCTTAGGTTTAGTTGCAATAAGGCGCGAAAATTTCCCCTGTTTTGCGATGAAATGCACATCCCATTTCTAAATCTACCCTTCGTTGTTCCTATGTTCTGGGTTATTACAACTGATGTGTGTCAACCCAAAGATCTGGGAGGTTTAGGGGTTAAGAATATTGTTGTTAAAAATGCTTGTTTACTTTGTAAATGGATTTGAAAGCTGGAAAATGAAGATAGGTTATGGCAGGAGATAATCAGAACAAAGTACTTGAAAAAAGAGACTTTCACCCAATGTGCGCGGCCGCGCGGCGTCGCTTGTGGTCGTTGCGTTTTACTGTACTTGCCGTGGGGCGACACTGAAAGAAAGGGTCTAGTTGCCCTTTGGTCCTCTCACCTATCTAAAATCTCTCTGCCAGCCTGGCAGGTCTCCCAGGCCAAATCCCACCTCTCCCTAGCTCGACATCCATCCATTTCCATATCCTACACACATGTGCACCTATTCTAATTCTGTAATTCATACTCTATCTAGCCGAGGGTGCGTAGACGAAAACAAAACAAGTGCACCTACTTATTGGATCCGGCGCACCCACCGGCTCCCGATCTGTTTAACTAATCGTGACTCGAGAGCACAGGTCCGACTCGTCCGCTCCGCCTCCTTGCTTTTCAAATGACGGCTCAGGTCAATCTTGGAGGACACGTTGAGGATGCAGTTTCGCTCTGGCACGCGCGCTCCCTCGCTCACCCCAAGAGCTCTTCTCCTCCTTCGGAAATCTGGCAAAGCGGCCATAGCTTCGAACAAGAACAAGAACTCGCCCAACGTTCACTAGTAGTGGTCCTTGCCTAGTTACAGGTGGATCATGTACCATATGGTGCTACAACCGTAAAGTAGAGGGAGAATGTTTTTTGTAGACGATATAAAATTGTGGAAAAGCAACCAAATATGCAAGTATCCCAAAAATACATTGGGGATGAAGTCACCGACGTGATCACGCTAATACTAAAATCCGACATAAGTTCGATACATTTTTAGCGGGAAGTTTCACATTTGTGTGTCTAAAATCTCGCGACCACTTTGCGTTTACCTACCCCCCACCAGAAGGATGAGCGCGGGTTCAATGTTTATTCTGCCGATCAGGGTTGTTCCTGACACTTAAGAGGGCCTAGGGTGAAATAATGGTATAGGCCCTCTCCTTTGTTATATTCATTTCCGTTCAAAACATGTTTCGCAACTTTGGCAAGATATAGATGTATCTACACATTAAAATGCGTCTAGATATATCTGTATCTAGACAAAGTTGCGACACTATTTTTGAACGAAGGTAGTACGTTATAAAAACATGTCAATATGTGGAGTTGCATTAGACTTTGGAAAATTATCATGGCTATGTCATCCATTTTAGGATTCCATCAACTTACCTATCCACCCTTTCAATTCTACTTTGTGATAAATATTTTGTAGATGATTTTCTATAACAAATTTAAAAAGTAGTACTTTCTCTGATCTATATTAACTATCGCAGATTAAAACGTTGCAGAAAAATGTCTAGATTTAGTGAGTGGATCTATGAAACTAATTTCCAATCAGAGATTGTAATATAGTTGGTTTAGCTTAGGAACGACACGCCTTGATTTTACAAAGAACAAAACAACAATAGGAATTCATCCAAGCAAATAGTATCTTGAAACTTCAATGCACGGGATGTTGGAAAGCTCCTAAAAAGGAAATACGTTATGTTATACACACTAGAACTAGATAGTGAAACCAAATGAACCATTACAATGAACAGATGAACATTCGACTAGTCTGAATCAGCAAGTACCTAATCCAAGATTCGGATATCGACTGTGTCAATCAGTTGATGGGCCAGATTGTAATTTAGCAGTGAGGGGAGACAGAATAAATAGGCAAGGGGAATCACTCGGTGTGGAACAATTTGGTAGAAATTTTCACACCGGGTGGAATAACAAGAGGAAATAACATAGCTGCAGAGAGCCAGGAGGAGAATCAGGCGACGATTGTTGCAGCTTGCGTGCAGTATAGGAGAACAATCGCCGTGAATTGCTTGACTATTTTTCTTTCCCGGGGCTTTTGCCTCACTGGGCTAGCGATAAATCCAAGTCTTCTGAACCATGGTGCGATGTTTCCAATTTGGCAAGGTGAATTATTTCCATGGGAACTATTAGACTAGATTAATATAATTATCAGACCAAACTTTCGATCACTATTGTTCGAATTCCATGTATATGCAATGACATTACATTCATCTAACTTAATCTCTGATGAACCAAAATCAAACGATGTTTAACTTGGTTCCCATGAACGCAAGTTCAATGATAAATAAAACAAATACTAACGGTTTTCTTAGAATATGGAATAAGACCCATTTAACTGAACTTCCACTTTTAGCGTATCATTGAGTGTTGATCTGAATTCTATAACAAGAATCATACTCCGAACACATATAGTGAGCTAGAAAGACAATACTTCATATTATTTCAAAGTGCAGCGGTTTAACTAACACATCGAACCCATTCCTTACATCAACACTACTAATTCAGTTTTGGACCCGTGCATTATTGTTTACCTATAGTGATTGTTAAATTATGGAGAGCACCCATGATGCTACTATTTAATTTGCTTCTGAGCTATAAATATGTGTATGCACATGGAGATCATTATCGTAAAATAAAGAAATTCATTATCATTTCCGACTCTCCATAACTTCAACACTAGACACACAAGTGTAGCATCGTTAGATATGTGAACATATCGGTTACTCTAGAATGTTTGCGATCTATCTGATGTATGCCTTGCTGGTGGATAGCAGAATATTGGAGCGTCTGTGGTAAAATGCTCTGCGGCAGGGACGTACGCGTGTACCCCAGACCGCCAGCAGGTGCGACAAGCCCACAGGTCCTAGAAACGCCCACCGAGAGTCCCAACCTCCCAGGACGTTCGTGGCCAACCTCCATCGATCCGCCATGAATCATGTATGGGCTGTAGCGGCGTTGGGACACGGCGAGAGCCGAGAGGTAGCCTAACACGTAGCGTGAAGTCGGAGAGCGACGAGGGCGCCGCGGTGTGGCCCATGCGGATGACGAATGGTTAAGGCGGGTGGCTGGTTGGCATCACCGAGCAAGCAGTGAAGGATTAGCGCTGGTCGGTCCTTGGGAGCCAGACAGACATGATCGTACGTACCGCACTCGCACCGGTTGCACACTTGCACGTACTCCGCCACCGGTTTGCCGTCCGCGGTTTGCCCCCCGGACCCGATCGATGGACATCCACGCCTACCCTACCCAACCCACGACAACGAAAGGCCAATCTCGCCTGTTCCCCGAAGGCTGTAGCTCGCAGCGACGGGAACGAACCCCATCGCACGTAGTAGTGCATTATTGTACTCCCATCCCCCGTGATTTTCAATTTCGGGTGCAATATTTTGTTAGGAGTATCAGAGTTATAAAATCACTTTCTTGCTTTCCAATACAAGTCCAATAATGTCGGTTCTTCAAACATAGACCACATATCGAATTACATTTGTTTGAAGCGCACACTTGTATAGTTAAAGACATAGACTAATCATTCTCTTTAGTGTCTAGATACATAAATCTAGACAATCCTGAATCAATTGATTTGAAACGAAGAGTGTAGTACAGTAAGCCACTACTGGAAAACATGTCTTTGCCTAGTCTTTTCCTCTTTACCAAGAGAACAGTCGAAAAAGACACGTCGAAGAATTTTTTTTGCTGAGTGTAAAAAAAAACACTAGGCATCAGCGAAAATACCATGAAGTGCCAAAAAGCTAGCAGCGTCAACACGTATATTGTAGAAGAGGTCCTCTAATTTTGTGCATAGTTTTTGTACGATTGCAAATTGCGCTTCGTGTAGTTGCTTACAAAAAAATCCATTTCAGAAAATTAGAAAAATGGGTTTTTCGTGGCTAGGAGAAAAAAGTAATAAAGGCAAATTGTTTCCCATTCCAAGACCCACGCCTATGCTTAATATAGGCTCGCTCCGACATACGATGTCATACTTGAGGTCATGAGCTAACTCATTTGCCCTAAGGCCATAAACTTTGTAGGTGGTAGCCCATTTTGTGAAGGTTATTCAGAATTACTGTCTTATTTCAAGTTAGTAATTTTCCTCCTAACTAGGTTACACAAAATGATGCCTCGTGAAGACATTTTTTCTAAACTTAGTGAGTTGTGCTTAATTTGGGACCCACTAGAAGTGATATTTCCCTAGAAACGTCGCTACAGGCACAAAAAGGAGTCGGGTGAAACTAACATCGTACCTCTTATACAACAACAAATTGTGGACCTAAGAAAGATTTTTGCAAAAATATAAAACAAGCAAAAGTAGACGCTTTGCTCGAATCTGGTCAGCTTTCAACAAAACTGGCAAGACACCATAAAAAATACCGTGAATTCCCAGAAATCTAACGCCTTCAGCAGGTATGTGAAATGTGGCATAGAGGTGGTCTTCTATTTTTACAATTAGATATTGTGCTTATTGTAGCTACGTCAAAAAACAACCGTTTCTTCTCTTTGAAAATAAAAAAATGGTTTTCGTGGGTAGAAAAGGATTACCATTGTTTGTCATTCCAAGGCCCACGCATGTACACAATATGGACTCAGTTATGGAAAACGATGCCATGGTTTAGCTCATGTGCTCTAAAATCCATAATACTTCATGACAAGTGGGATGGTTATGATCTTAACCATTACGTAGTATATAGTTTATCCACTGGTAGAAAAATGGCCTTCCGTCCAGCCCCATTAGTCGATAAAATATAGGAACCGCGACTAATGGGGTCTTTAGTCGCGGTTCGGGTGGCGAACCGCGACTAAAGAACTGGGCCCAGCGCGCTCGCTGGCCAGCTGGTGGACGGGAGGGGCTTTAGTCGCGGTTGGCTAGGCCAACCGCGACTAAAGGTCCTCGAGCTTGGCCGAAGGCCTTTAGTCGCGGTTGGCCGGGCCAACCGGGACTAAAGGCCCATCCCTATAAAAGGGCCTCAGCTCACAGCACTTAGCCATTTGGTGCCACTTCTCTTCACAAGCTTCACAAGGGGGTGTAGGTTTGCTTTTGGTTCCTCTTATGCACACAAGGTGTTTGATAAAAATGCCCCAAGAGCATGAAACAAACATGATATGAAGTGTTGGAGCCACACTTGAGCTTCCTTATTTATTTTTTCCTCCTCGATCGCGGTTAGCAACTTGAACCTTTCATGTGTCATTGATAAAATATGCATGTGTGTAGTTCATTGTTTAATTTATATTGTTTGTAGCTAGTTAGTTTAACAAATGCATGATGGTTAATTATATATTTTATATTATAATAATGCAGATGAATCGGCAATGGATGTACGGTAACCGACTCTCCGGCGAGTTCACTACGGGTTTGAAAGATTTCCTCGTAGTGTCCATGTGTTAACTGTAAGAATCAGAAGGGTTACTCTTCCTCAAGAGATGTTCACATGCACCTGCTTCGGCACGGTTTCATGCCAAGCTATAATTGTTGGACCAAGCATGGAGAAAGAGGGGTTATAATGGAAGAAGATGAAGAAGGGGATGATTTCTTCAATGAAAGCTATCTTGCTCATTTCGGTGATACTTTCATGGAGGATGCTGAAGGTGAAGGGGAAGGTGAAGGGGAAGGTGAAGAAGAGGCACGTGATGAGCCCGTTGATGATCTTGGTCGGACCATTGCTGATGCACGGAGACGCCGCAAAACCGAAAAGGAGAGGGAGAATTTGGATCGCATGTTAGAGGATCACGGAAAGACGGCTGCACTCCGGATGCGATGATGGTCCGAAAAAGCTGGGCTGCACACTGGATTTGCTGAAATGGAAGGCACGAGCAGGTGTAGCTGACTCGGCATTTGAAAACTTGCTGAAAATGTTGAAGAATATGTTTCCAAAGAATAACGAGTTGCCCGCCGATACGTACGAAGCAAAGAAGGTTGTCCGCCCTCTAGGTTTAGAGGTTCGAAGATACATGCATGCATCAACGAGCTGCATCCTCTACCGCGGTGAATACGAGAATTTGAATGAATGCCCGGTATGCACTGCATTGCGTTATAAGATCGAGGCGATGACCCCGGTGACGATGTTGAAGGCCAGAAACCCGGGAAGAGGGTTCCCGCCAAGGTGATGTGGTATGCTCCTATAATACCACGGTTGAAACGTCCGTTCGGGAACAAAGAGCATGCCAAGTTGTTGCGATGACACAAAGAGGACCGTAAGTCGGACGGGGAGTTGAGACACCTCGCAGATGGAACGCAATGGAGAAAGATCGACGAGAGAGTTCAAAGATTTTGCGAGTTGACGCAAGGAACATAAGATTTGGTCTAAGTACGGATGGCATGAATCCTTTTGGCGAGCGAGCTCCAGCCATAGCACCTGGCCCGTGACTCTATGCATCTACAACCTTCCTCCTTGGTTGTGCATGAAGCGGAAGTTCATTATGATGCTAGTGCTCATCCAAGGTCCGAAGCAACCCGGCAACGACATCGATGTGTACCTAAGGCCATTAGTTGATGAACTTTTACAGGCTGTGGGGCAGACCTGGTGTCCGTGTGTGGGATGAGCACAAAGAAGAGGAATTTGACCTACGAGCGTTGCTTTTCGTAACCATCAACGATTGGCCTGCTCTTAGTAACCTTTCGGGACTGTCAAATAAGGGATACAATGCATGCACGCACTGCTTACATGAGACTGAAAGTGTACATTTGCCAAATTGTAAGAAAAACGTGTACCTTGGGCATCGTCGATTTCTTCCGAAAATTCATCCAGTAAGAAAGAAATGCAAGCATTACAACGGCAAGGCAGATCACCGACCGAAGCCTGCGGAACGTACTGGTGCTGAGGTATTTGATATGGTCAAGGATTTGAAAGTCATCTTTGGAAAGGGTCCTGGCGGACAATCAGTTCCGAAGGGAGCTGACGGGCACGCAGCCATGTGGAAGAAAAAATCTATATTCCGGGAGCTAGAATATTGGAAAGTCCTAGAAGTCCGCTCTGCAATCGACGTGATGCACGTTACGAAGAATATTTGCGTGAACCTCCTAAGCTTCTTGGGCGTGTATGGGAAGACAAATGATACAAAGGAAGCACGACAGGACCAACAACGTTTGAAAGACCCTGATAACCGGCATCCGGAATGGTTTCAAGGTCGTGCCAGCTACGCTCTGACCAAAGAAGAGAAGGTCATCTTTTTTGAATGCCTGAGCAGAATGAAGGTCCCGTCTGGATTCTCGTCCAATATAAAGGGAATAATAAACATGGCGGAGAAAAAGTTCCAAAACCCGAAGTCTCACGACTGCCACGTGATTATGACGCAATTGCTTCCGATTGCTTTGAGGGGCTCCTGCCGGAAAATGTTCGAGTAGCCATTGTGAAGCTATGTGCATTCCTCAATGCAATCTCTCAGAAGGTAATCAATCCAGAAGTTCTACCATGGTTACAGAACGATGTGGTCCAATGTCTTGTCAGTTTCGAGTTGGTGTTCCCGCCATCCTTCTTCAACATTATGACGCACCTCCTGGTTCACCTAGTCGAAGAGATTTCCATTCTCGGTCCTGTATTTCTACACAATATGTTCCCCTTCGAGAGGTTCATGGGAGTATTAAAGAAATATGTTCGTAACCGTGCTAGGCCGAAGGAAGCATCGCCAAGGGCTATGGAAATGAGGAGGTAATTGAGTTTTGTGTTGACTTTGTTCCCGACCTTAAGCCGATTGGTCTTCCTCGATCGCGGCACGAGGGGAGACTAAGTGGAAAAGGCACGATCGGAAGGAAATCAACGATATGTATGGACGGCCATTCTCCGGTCGAAGCACACCACACGGTTCGACCAATTCCAGCTTGGTGGCTCCGTACTTTGAGAAACACAAAAATATTTTACGCTCGGACAACCCGAGAAGCCTGAATCCTGGATTAGGAAGGCCCACATGGAGACTTTCGGCGGTTGGTTGAGAAAACATTTAATGAATGACAATAAGGTTGTAGATCAGTCGTACATGTTGGCCAAGACACCATCTTCGACTATAACGACTTTCCAAGGGTACGAGATAAATGGGAATACATTTTACACGATCGCCCAAGATAAAAAGAGCACCAACCAAAACAGTGGTGTCCGCTTTGATGCAGCAACCGAGAATGGGCAAAAGGTCACATATTATGGTTACATAGAGGAGATATGGGAACTTGACTATGGACCCTCCTTTAAGGTCCCTTTGTTCTGGTGCAAATGGTTCAAGCTAACAGGAGGTGGGGTAAAGGTGGACCAGCAATACAGAATGATAATGGTGGATTTCAACAATCTTGGTTACCTTGACGAACCATTCGTCCTAGCGAAAGATGTCGCTCAGGTTTTCTATATGAAGGACATGAGTAGCAAACCGAGGAAACGGAAAGATAAGAAAACGATCAGTACATCATGCGATGATCCAAAGCGCCACATTGTTCTTTCAGGGAAAAGAAACATCGTGGGAGTGGAGGACAAGACAGACATGTCAGAAGATTATAATATGTTTGGTGAAATTCCGCCCTTCAAAGTGAACACCGACCCCAAGCATTAAGTTAAATGATGAGGATGCTCCATGGATACGGCCCAATCGTAAGCAAGCAGGGAAACAAGGGAAGAAATGATGTGTAATAATTTATTGTACCAAACTTTGTTGAATGGATCATGTGAATTATATTATCCGTGATATGTTCTGGTGTCCATTTTTCGAATGATTCGATTGATTCGAGATAGCACTGATGATACATGAAATTTAGAGTGATTTAGTCATACTCCTGCCTAGGCGTATAATATGCATACTCGTAGTCTTCATAGTCGCCGCCGTTGTACTAGTAGTCGTCGCCTTCTAAGTTGCCGCCGTCGTCGTCGCTGCTGTCGTCGCTGTCGTCGGGCGGCGCTCGTGGCTCGAACTGAGGGTAGCGCAGGCGGGGGATATCGCCGGCCGTGATGTAGTCCATGACGCTCTGCAGAGTCCGGCCGTACCACTATAGCCGACGGCCGTCCTCGTGGAAGTTTCCGGGAGGCGGACCGTCCTCCTCATACTCGGCGAGCGCCCTCTCACGCCGATTGATGAAGAAGGCGTCCCAAGTATGCTGGTTATCGGGATGCCAACGGGGATTCATCCGCTGCTCCGGCGTGAGGTCGAGGTAGTAGTGGTTCGTGATGGCCGCCCGGCGCGCGGTACCACGAGGGACGGGAGGGACCGGCACGCCGCCGGCGCTTAGGCTCCGGCCGGCGGGGGACGCGGTAGTCCGGTGGGCAAGGGTAGTTCGAGGCGCAAAGCTCCTCCACCTGCTGGTAGGTTAGAGTGGGTGCGGTGGAAGCCATGAGAGAGTGATGAGAGATTGTAGAGATGTGATAATGCTGGCCAAGCCGGGCTACATATATGATAATTGAATTAGTTTTACTTTTCTTAATTTTTTGATATACTATTTGTATTTTTAACATTTTTAATTGAATAAGTTTTATTTTTCTGAATTTTTTGATATATTATTTGTATTTTTAACATTTTGAATTGAATTAGTTTTATTTTTCTGAATTTTTTGATATATTATTTGTATTTTATGATTTTGAAATGAATTAGTTTTATTTTTCTGAATTTTTTGATATATTATTTGTATTTTTAACATTTTGAATTGAATTAGTTTTATTTTTCTGAATTTTTTGATATATTATTTGTATTTTATGATTTTGAAATTAATTAGTTTTATTTTTCTGAATTTATTGATATATTATTTGTATTTTTAACATTTTGAATTGAATAAGTTTTATTTTTTCTGAATTTTTTGATACATTATTTGTATTTTATGATTTTGAAATGAATTAGTTTTATTTTTCTGAATTTTTTGATATATTATTTGTATTTTTAACATTTTGAATTGAATTAGTTTTATTTTTCTGAATTTTTTGATATATTATTTGTATTTTATGATTTTGAAATGAATTAGTTTTATTTTTCTGAATTTACTGATATATTATTTGTATTTTTAACATTTTGAATTGAATTAGTTTTATTTTTCTGAATTTTTTGATATATTATTTGTATTTTATGATTTTGAAATGAATTAGTTTTATTTTTCTGAGTTTTTACGTATTTTTTACATTTTGAAAAACAAAAAGTAATTTGAAAAATACCTTTAGTCGCGGTTGGCCTCGCCAACCGCGACTAAAGGTCTGTGCGCGCGGGAACGAAAAACCCGGCGAAAAAAAGCCTTTAGTCGCGGTTGGTCTGGCCAACCGCGACTAAAGGGCCCTTTAGTCGCGGTTCGCCTCGCCAACCGCGACTAAAGGGGGGGCTATAAATACTTTCGCCCGAACCGTCGCCTCCACATCGTCTTCTCCGCGCGAACACATCGTCGCCTCCGTCTCTCTGCCGAGCGCCGTCAGGCTGCCGCGCCTCGCCGTCGCCGCAGACGCCGTCGCCACCGCGCCTACCGTATGTCGCCGCCCCGCCTACCGTACTGTCGCGGCGCGGCCCTGGCCCGCCCGTACGCGCGCGTCGCCGGCCCCTCGTCGTCACCGGCCCGCCCGTACGCGCGCGTCGCCGGCGCCGCTCTGCTCGCGTGAGAGAGAGAGGCCGGCGGCCGCCGCGCGGTGTGCGCATGAGAGAGAGAGAGGGGAGGAGCAGAGATCGAGCCTCTGCCCTGCCTTTTTTTCTTTGTTTATTAGGTTTTGTTCTTGTTAATTTTGAAATTAAAAATAACTAAAATTTGAGTTTAAAGTTTGTGTAAAAGAAGAACTACAATTTGACTTAAAAAAACAAATAATTGGGACTTAAAATTTTGTCTCAAAAAGAACTACAAATTTGACTTAAAAAAGATTGTGTAAAAAAAACTAAAATTTGACTTAAAAAAAACTAAAAATTGACTTAAAATTTTTGTCTCAAAAAAGAACTAAAATTTGACTTAAAAAAAACTAAAAATTGACTAAAAAAACCACCGTACGTGCTCGACACGCGGACCCGCCGTGCTTGTCGACTTTTCTTCCCCGTACCGTCGTCCTTCCCCACCGGCGGCGCCCACCTCGGCATGGGAACGCGCTGCCGCGGTGACCAGCTACCACCGCGCGTATACGGAGGGGGCCGGCAGCGCTCGTCGCCCCCTCCGGTATACGCGCGGTGTTTTTTGGGATCGAGAGGGGGCGGCGAGGGTTATGTGTCGTCGGCACCGCCACCGCCCTTTCGCCACCGGTTCGGCACCGCCACCGGTCTCTCGGTCACGCGATCCACTGCGAGGTCGATCGTCCGCATATAACACGCGTCCCCCTCTCGCCTCCCTCGTCGCCCTCTCTCTTTATATGTAGAAGAGATGTGATAATGCATATACACAATTAATTTGTTTTTACTACATGTTTTCGGGACCGACATATGGCGGACGATAGAGCTGACCCGATTATGGACAACTATGATCCGGACGGCGAAGACCATATGTTCGGCATCATAAACGGCGATATTCTATATGTGCCGACCGGACAAGAAGAAGATGATATCTCTTCTTATCCGAACCTTGACGGTGAAGATGAAGGGCGCCGTCAGCAAGATGATGCCGAAGAAACGTCGATAAACGACGATCTTCAATTGGAAGTAGCAACCACCTCCGGCGCCGAGGTATATATATACATTGAGCCTGCGGTGATACAAACTAACCGATTTGAATAAATATGTGTGTACTAACGCGCGCGACTCTCTTTCTTATTTTAGCCCTCGGCCGGATCGTCGAAACAATCGAGTACGTCGTCAAAGCGTGGCGCAACCAAGACGATGAAACAAGGAGAAACATGCACCATCGAGGTTGTCGACGAGTGCAACCGGCGAGCCGCTGGAGCCCCGCAAGAACGCCACCAAGTTTGTCAACCAATGCGGAGCCATTGTTAGAGACAACGTCTCGATCACCGTCCAGGAGTGGAATGAGTCAAAGAAGGCACGAGTTGGTTTCACTTTTGTCGATAAGAGAACAAAAAAGATTGCTTCAAGAAGCTTATGGAACATTTCGTTCTACCTCCGGAATACAACAAATTCGATGAGGAGGGTAACAAGATTGAGGAAAACAAGGAGAGGAGGAGGCTAGTCAAACGAGTTCGCTCTTCATAAGATGTCCGGCGCATTCCGGAAATTCAAGCAAAATCTAGCCCATGACTTTGTCAAGGAGAACAAGACTCCGGATTTTAAAGGACAATATGAGAAACTGAAACATGATTGGCCAGAATTTGTGAAGCAAAAGAAATCGGAGCAGTTCATTCAGATATCGAAAAAAATAAGGAAAATGCGGCTAAGAAGGAGTACAATCATATTATGGGGCCAGGAGGGTATCGCCTTTGGGAGCCTAGGTGGGAGAAGATGGAGAACGAGCTGAGGGCGCGAGGAATCCGTCCAGGTACGGAGGGATGGGACCCAAGGGCCAAAAGTTGGTGGTACGGGCATGGGGGATCGGTGAACCCGGAGACAGGGGAGTGTGTTTACCGGGGCAAAATAACTAAACCCACCCAAAAGCTTATTGAGGCAATGAGGGATGCTCAAGAGGGGAAGATCAAGTTCAACAGAGAGAACGACGCGCTGACAAAAGCCATCGGGAATCCCGAACACGGAGGACGTGTACGAGGCATGGGGCACATTCCGTGGAAAATAGGGTTCCCCGAACGATGACCCGTACGGTTACGAAGCCGTAAGAGAAAGATGGATCGGGAAGCAGATGTTGTGGCGCGGTTGGCATCGGAAATGGATGTGATGAAGAAAACCGTGAGTGTACTAGTAGCCGAAAGAGATGCAGCTCGGGCGCAGCATGAAGATCATCCATTGGATCTCGGAAGCCGGCGGCAGAGAAGCGGCGTGGCTTCCATGGAGGCCCCACCGGCTGGTGCACCGACGATCGAAATTGCTGCACCGGAGCCTCCGGTGGTCGAAATTACTGCACCGGAGCCTCCTCGCTACCCGTGGACGATATAAAGGAGATGAAAGAATGTCATCTGTATTATCCTATCGGGAACATGTCCATGAAGGTAGCCATCGGCAGTGCTTTACCATGTTTACCTGGAGCACACCACCACAACAACCCCATTCAAGATGGATATGCTCGTGTCACGGTGGAGGACATAGTCCAAGGGTTTGAGGACCTGGACATTGACATTGCTACACCTGAAGGGGCGAGAAGACTTGGAGATGTCAAGCGCCAGTTCATTCTATGGCAAAAGAAGTTTATCAACTTTCCAGGCGAGGCGCCAACAAGTCCACCCCCCTACAGTGGTGGTGGTGGCGGTGGCGGTGGTGGTGGTGGTGCTTCACCTACACCTCCTTCACGTGAGCCGACGCCGCCCCCCAATTCACCTCCGACGGGTAAGCAGCCGCCGCCCCCTAGTCCGCCTCGGGCGGGTAGGCAGACGCCGCCCCCCAATCCACCTCCGGCGAAGAAGCAGAAGCAGTCCTGGACTATCAACCCGGACCCTTATGTACCTAAGACCACAAAGGTACCGGAGCCATCACTGAAGCCTCTCCCCACGAGGCCTTGGGAACGTCTTGCCGAGGAAGTCGACGCGGCCGCGACTCGCGATTATGAGAAATGGAAGGCGGACTGCAAGAAGAAAAGAGAGCCCGAGCCCAAGCCAGTATTTTCTGATGAGCAAAAGAAATGGGCTAAGTCATTTTTGAGCACACCGTCCCAAGCCGCGAAGAATCTGCCTGACGACTATGCACGTGAACTTCGTAATCAGGCACGCATGTTTAAGGAGAAGAAAGAGGAGGCCGAGAAAGCGGAATTAGAAAGTAAAAAAGCGGGAAACGAGTTGCCCAGCTCGGGGAACAAAGTAAACAATCGATTGCCCCGCTTATAGTGACAGTCGCTGGTCCGGATGCCCCCGATATCATAGAAGCTGCGGCAGCTCATGGATTGACCGTAACGAGTGCCGGAGAACAAGCGGCCAACTTAGGTATTACTCTTCGTGAACTGTTAGGCCTTGATGAGGCGCCGGTGAAGGAGGTAGTACTTACATATGTGAAGAATGGGCCTCTCGTCGAGCCTGCGCGAGGAAGAGGATCTACCTCCACAAATGAAAGGTCTGCTGAAATGGTACAAGGGTTACATAAAAAATAAAAACGCCAAAGAATATATTTATGCGGAAGTTGGATATGAGCATCACTTCAAACATTACTCTGTACATTCATCTGAGTGAATTGTTCCAGCTTTTCAATCTGCGCGAGCTCGACAAATCTATCATCAGTTGCTACGTTCTGTAAGTGATTTATTTCTACCCCATCTCGTTCATATTGTCTGCACAATATATATGTCCTAACTATATTGTTGTGTCCGCTATTATACATGCAGATTGAAGATTAAGGAATGCAGAGTAAGGAACATCCATGATGTTGGGTTCATTGACCCACACATCGTTAATGGATATATGTTACAGCATCACCCCACCGACGTGGAGGCAGACCTGTGGCAGTTTCTTACAAAGCAGGAACTCAAAAGTGATATTCTATTTCCTTACCATTTTGGGTGAGTGTTTATGTCTTGAGCACATTCTCTTTTGTTTATTCCATGCATGGTATGTGGCCGGCTAATCGATGAGTTATGCATGACGTACTGTGCATGTATCGTGTCCGCGAGTTCCACTGGATTACGCTAGTAATTAAAATTGACAAATCAGAATGTCTCATCCACGACTCTCTGAATATGGATCCGGCGCTTTAAGCCGACATGAGAAAAATGATTCAAAAGTAATTGTTTTCATTCATTTGCGCTCTATATCGATCGGCCTATTTCGTTCATTTCCTAATTAAGCTTCAAGTAATTAACTAATAACTCTCTTGTTCATTTAATTTTCTTTGCCTCGTAGGATTTGGAGACGGTTCTCAGATACAAAGGTCGGTGAATTCAAAAAAGAGCTACATTTCATGCGGTCAAAGGCTAAGAATGGTGGCGATATTCAGCCACCGGGGACTATATGTGGATACTATGTCTGTGAGATGATCCGGAGATACACCTCTGAGCGCGTTCCGAGTGATACCAATGCTCAGAGGAATAACCTCCGGATGATGCTTAGTCCAGAAGCTCGCTTCCGACCACTTCAAGAGGAACTAGCTGGATGGTTCAGGAGGGAAGTTCTCGATCCTAAAGGAGAACACCATTACGAGGACGTAGAACTATACATGCATTAAATTATGTATGGAAACTTGTTCAAACTTGTATATGGTCATCCGATGATATTAAATATATATTGTATATTCCTCTTGAATTCTTTTTGGTTCTAATTTCAAATTTGTTTGAAATTGTACATTCATATGCATGTATGTAGTACCGTAGAATATGTGAAACTCCTTCAAAATTACAATAAAGCACAAAAGAAATAAAACAATACAAATTAAACAGAAAACAGGTTTAGGGGGCAGGTTTAGGGGGCCTAAAACCCTAAACCTGCGGCGGCATTTAGTCGCGGTTGGCCGAGAAGAACCGCGACTAAAGGTCCTCCGCCCCGACGGTCGCCTGGCGCCCACGTGGACGGGCCTTTAGTCGCGGTTCGTAAGCAACCGCGACTAAAGGGGGGGGCCTTTAGTCGCGCTAATTTGGTCGCGGTTGCGCAACCGCGACTAATGGCAGTTGCGAACCGCGACCAAAGGCCCTTTTTCCACCAGTGATCGGAACGAGCCCGTATTTTACAGTGTGTACCTTGGAATAGCGAATAGTGTTGACGAAGGAAATTTCAATTTCTTTGCACCGAAAATTTATTTCTCATTTTGCTTTATTTTGTAGAGAGAGGGCAAAATCTTTGCCGAGTACAGTCAAAATACACTCGACAAACTTTTGCCGAGTAAATTTTGATACTAGGCCAAAAATAATTCTCCTAGTATGCACGAGTGTCCGAATGGTCACGGGCCGCTCGGTCTAGCTAGCTAGCTTTTGTGTGTGTTTGCGACCCAAACCGGCAGGTTGAGATCCTCTGCAATTGTGTTAATATTTGAACTATAGAGGAGCCGAACGCCAGACCGACAGAGGCTCTGCCGAGGAGACAGTTACGACATCTCCAACGGCCCAACGCATTTCGGATGCTAAAAATGATCGAGCACGTCCGTTTGTGTGGGGCTGTGGATGCGGAAATGATCGACGGACTACAATTGTCTGTTTGCGTCTGGGGTTGTCCTCAGGCTATAATTGTCTGTTTGCGTCTGGGGGAGTCCCAGCGACACAATTGTCCTTAGCTAGCCTGTTGCATAATCCAGGAAGGCGTCCATATGAACTTTGCAGCTGGAATGTGTCCAGGTACGTCGAACCTCCTATTGCATCTTAGGCATGCACTGATAGTTATTTGTTTACCCGATGGGGATGGGATGGTAAAAGAATTGGCCCCATGACAGTTAGTGGGATGGGGGGAGAAAATTTTTCTTCATGGAGACGGTTATGGTTGAGCAATAACCAGTGGTTAGTGTCCCCGTTACCATATTGAGTCCAGGTACGTCGAACCTCCTAATGCATCTTAGACTAGCCACAATGGGAGTATCATAAGTAGTATCATGCATGCCATGTTGGCAAAAATCTGATGTGGCACACCAATTAATGAGGTGAGAGATGAGAGTGGTATCATAATATGATACCGTATCATAGCACGTAAAACTAGAAAACTTAATGGCAAACACATCATGTACACACATTTGCATTGAGATTCTACAAAACATTAAATATGATGATCCTATAATACTATCTTATGATACTACTATGCATTGTGGGGTTGGTATCATAAACTAGTATCATGTGCATGATACTAGTGTATGATACTTCCCATTGTGACTAGTCTTAGGCATGCACCATTCCTCATTTCCTCGGCTCAACGTAGCCTCTAGGAGCCAGTCAGCGATCACTACCAGTACTGCATAATTTTTAGCAAACCTCCTGTGCCTCAGTTTGGCCCGCTAAGCGATGCGTTGTGCATCTGGACAGGTTTATGCCAAGCGCGAGGTGGACGAATGTAGACGTGTAGCCACGTCCTTGCATGCATAGACAGTGACGAGGGTGACGGTACTGTCGTACTGATTTATTACCTGAATGGGCTATACCAAGAAAAATGAACGTGATATGTGGGGTCAGAAATTGGAGGTGAATAGGTGATAGATGGGGTCGATTGGGACGGCAACCATCCCGCTCACCGCCTCACCGTCGACATATGCTATTGGGTAGATTTGTGGAAAAAGCGAAAATTCGAAAAACAAATATAGATGTGCGGCAGTCTAAACAACTCACCAGCGCAGGTGCCGGCCATTACTTATTCTTTTATACTAGTACTGACTTGCATAGCTATTGCCATGTGTTACACACGTCTATGCATGATGTTTCTTTTTTTTATAATGGGCGCTTTATTACTTATAGAGAAGCAATTACACCCGATCTATGTATAGTTGAGATGCACACAGCCGTTTAGAAAGTCACAAAAGTCTGGAGTGCTAAAAAAGGCGAATTACATATAACACATGAGCAAATGTAAAACGCCTAAGGTGAAGGCGGATGCCCAATCCGTAGATTATGCTGCCACCCATGTAGGGAAAAAGTATCCCTCGCCGTGTCCTCCAACCGTGTACAGACCTCCGTAAACAGGTCACGGTTCTCCACCTTCTGCAGTGCAGACCACGAACGAAGAGTAGCGGTACATCTGTAGATAACCTGCAAGAGAGAATAATTCTTATCATTTAAAAATTTGTCATTTGTACACAGACATAGCGACCATATAATGGCAAGCGCTCCCACCCTAATAAATGTTCTAAATCTGTGATCGATACCATGAAGCCAATTAACAAAGATATTAGCCACACTAGTCGGGGATACAGATCTGAAGCTACTTGGATGCATGAGCATGTAGACCTGGCAAAGCGACATTGGAAGAACAAATGTTTAATTGTCTCGTTGTGTTGATAAAAAACACACTACGTACTCTCATGCCAATTACGTTTCGCAAGATTATCTTTGGTTATGATTACTCCTCGACGCAAATACCAGCCAAAATTTTTAATTTTGAGCGGTCTTTTCATCTTCCAAATCTTTTTATTTTTATCAACTTGTATTTCCGGTTGGATAATGACATTGTACAAAGAACTTACAGAGAATTTTCCATTGGAATGTAAGTTCCAACGAAATTCATCATGCCCTTTCATACAACTGAATGGATTCCAAACGTAACAGTAAGGCATTCCATGCGAGAAGTCTCGGAGCGATTAAATCTCGTCTAAACGTCACTTTCGGGGGTGAGGTTGCCATTACTAATGCAAAGGTATCACTCTTGCGGGGAACAATGCTATATAACGCTGGATATTTTTCGGAGAGAGGCCTATTACCTAGCCATGTATCCTCCCAGAATCGTATATGCGATCCATCTTTAATATTGAAAGTACCATATCTGAAGAAAAATTTCTTCGTTGCCATTAGGCCAGCCCAAAAATGCGAGTCTCTCAATTTCCAAAGGATCTGGGATAACACTCTGGTGCTTATGTACTTTCTTCTAACCATGGTCTTCCATACGCCATCTTCAGTTAGTATCTTATAAAGCCACTTACCTAATAAGGCTGAGTTTTTGACTTCAAGATCGTGAACTCCTAGCCCACTCATATCTTTAGGACGGCATACAACAGACCAATTGACCAGTCGATTTTTTTTTTCACTATCCCCTTGCCAAAAGAATCTCGATCTATAATAGTCGAGCTTGTGTAATACACCTTTTGTTAGGATGAAGAAGGATATCACATATAGCACCAATTGGTTAGAACTACATTAATGAGAACCAATCTTCCTCCAAGGGATATCATTTTACCTTTCCAACTACTAAGTCTCTTCTGAAGTCTTTCCTCGACTAGTTTTCTCTCAGCCATGGTTAATCTCCGATAATGAATCGGGATACCTAGATAGTTGATAGGAAACTGGTCTTGCCTACAGCCAAACATTTATGAATATTCGGCGACTGAATCCTAAGCGTCGCCAAAACAAAACAATTCATTTTTATGGAAGTTTATTTTGAGTCCCTATAAATGCTCAAAAGCTGCCAAAATTAGCTTTAAATTTCGAGCTTTATCGAGATCATGTTCCATAAATAAAATTGTATCATTAACGTATTGAAGAATTGATAAACCCCATCTACAGATGTGGGATCACTCCTTAGTTTGACCATCAGATTTAGCACGTTCGTTGAAGATAGTTTTCAACTGTTAGAGAGAAAGCTGGGCGGGTCGTGGCTCCTTAAAATTGCGGAGTAGTATAGCTCAAGAAGCTGGAGTTTGAGTCCAAATCTTAGGCTCTTGGCACCAAACTATTTTTGAAGCATGCAGGGAATATTTCAGCTTCAAAAAAACTAAAGTATTAAATGCTTTAAGTTGTTTGGATCCAATAAATATTATGATTTTATAACTGAAGTGTTCTCTGAAACTATGATTTTTTTAAATATTGAATAAATAGGTCTGATCCTATTTTTTTCTAAAACTGAGAAAGGAGAAAAACTGAAGTACTGCTTTGTTGGGCACTAAAATACTATGGGCTGATATACTTTCGCTTTGGAAAAAGGCTTTGTTGTCAAACTAGGCCTTAGTTCCTTCGTTCACAATTTAGTATATTTTTTAAAAAATATTACATCTATCCGTAAAAGGACGTAGTAAAATTATTTAAACATAAATGTATCTAGACGCTCTTTGCTGTGTAGATACATCTAAATTTAGACAAATCTCCGACATGTTTCTATGGACGGAGAGAGTATCACGTTTTTAGTTTGTAGGTTCAATCATTTTGATTTGTATCTACTATCTAGTTCAATTAGAAACATCTAAAATGTTTTATATTATTAAACCTGCTGGACACATTTTAGCCTACATTTTACTTAGATCTGATATGAATATTTAGGGCCGGAGGGAGTACTATTTTAGGAGTATTAAATGATCAATAATTTTTTGCTATACCCATAAAATTAAAATTGAAAAAAAAATAGTAGGAACCTTTCAATCATATGCACTCTACTGACTACCTCTAGGTATCCCAAATCGGGCGTCGTTCCTGGATCCTTCTCTTTCCACATTTGAGCTGCGACCGGCAGCTAATAAAATCTATCATAGTTAAACTACATTCAATGATGTTATTATAAAAACCTTGACCGTGTTTGATGGCTAGGTGCATACGCTTCCACGTGATCCGATTTTCGTGCGGAAGATCTGCATCGATAGGAAACGCACAGCTAAGCTGAGCTCGGAGTCTATGGGTGCCCCGCGCGCTCCCGAAGAGCCCTTCCGGTCGGCCGGTCGATATCGCCGGCCGTAGCATTTGACACGTACAACACGTTAATGATGTGGCCTTATCCACAGGCAGGAAGCTTTCCACGTAGTACGTACGTGGAATACGCACGTCGATCGGTGTTTACCAGGAACCCAAATTACGCTCTGCTCACAAAGATTTTTTTCTCTCTTTGTTTACTAATGCTAAGTCAGTCAAACCCGTCAGATCATGATCGCGAAGCAAAAAAGAAAAAAAGAGATCACTTAGTACGTGTCTGCCCTGGCCACTTTAATTAGGTCATCAACAATGTTTCTAGCCGCTACGGGCCCTTATTAGCTCCTTTAATTAGGTCCGGTGAAGCGCACAACGGTTCAACCTAAAGTATGGATTGGGTGTTCAAGTGGGGGCACGTACTATACATAACCATCAGGAAGATCGCTCGATGATAATATTGTCCCCCAGACCTGCTTCTGCTGATCTCCCTTTTCTTTTTTTTTTTGAACAAGTTGAGGCGTCGGAGACGCCAAATTTCATTCAACTCATAGGCAGTTTACAACATGTAGTACAAGACCTGGTGACTTGATCTGAGAAACTGCATATAGAAAAGGACAATCTGTATTTCTATGAGCTGAAGAAGAGCAACTAAAAATAGGCTGAGACATAGAATGTCTAAGAGCCTGATGAGCACATTCATGGGCTACTTCATTGAGATCCCTGTTGATGTGGTAAATTGCCGCTTGGGAAGGTTCCGGCAAAGCTTTATATTCAGCAATGTGCTTCCTGATTTCCCAGGGAATCTGTTGAAGACTGGTTGTCTCCAAAGCCGCTGCTGCTGCTAGTACGCTGTTGTCTGTAAGAAAAGTATGGTTGTGTAGTTTAAGAGCTGAACCTATCCTGGCAGCAACAAGGAGAGCTTCTGATTCTGCCTGAAGAACTGAAGTAGCAGTGAGAATGGAAGCTTCTATCATTATTTCAGCATTCTTGCCTTCCTCCTGAACTTGACAGTAAACTCCAACTCCAGTTGTATCTGAACTTGAACCTGGTGCATTTCTTGTCCTCCAAGATGCGTCTGAGAATAATTTTGATCCTGTGATGTGCAAAACCGACTTGATAGTACTACCTTTGGACGTCTTTTGGTCCTGCATCTCAACCTGTCTTTGTCTTTGCTTTGGTGAAGATAAATCTGTACCTTGAACTTGCTTGTTGGTGTTTTTCCCCTGCAAAATATCATGCATCTCCAGACTATGTTTTAAAGCATTAGCCATGAAATGAATTTTAGTCGGGTATCTGTATTTTCCATTGAAAAGGGCATCATTCCTAGATTTCCAGATGCACCACATATAAGTTAAGACATTAGCTAAAGTTGCATTTGGGTGGTTCATATTTAGCAGCTTTATTAGAACATCAGTGAGCGAGTTGGTATTTAGAGTAATAATATCAGTTCTAATGTACCAAGGATGACTAAACCAAGCCGCTCTAGCAAAATTGCAGGTGAAAAAAAGATGATAATCTGTCTCTTCCATTCCACATCTGCAACAAAGTTTACTTATATGCTTAGAGTACTTACCTGCTCTAGCTCCTGTCGGAATAGCTTTTCTGAGCACTCTCCATCCAAATGCTTGAACTCTTGGGGTAACCTGTTTATTTTTCCAAACCTGCTTTAACAATTGAATTGTGTCTGGGTTTACTTGTCTTGGCCTTGGTTCACCATTTTCCTGTAAATTTTGAAGACACGCCCTATATGCACTTTTTGTATTACATTTTCCTGTAGGAGTGAGCTTCCAACAGAGCATGTCCTCATCTTGGGAGGGGATAATAGGGGTATTTTTTATTGTAGTGGACAAGGGATTTTGGAAAAGATTATCAATGAGTTGTGTGTTCCACTCTTGTCTATTTGGGAGCCAAAGGTCTCTTACTTGGGCTGGATAGGAAAACCCAGGTGGCTGAATGATAAGAGCATCATAGACATTAGCCCAATCATTACACCAAGGAGTGCTCCAAATGGAAATGTGGCCTTGAGCAATTTGATAGAAAGAGTGGGCCTTAAGGACAGGGAGCATTTTTAGAATGGATGCCCAGAAGGCAGATTTGGGAGCATTTGAATTTGGGCGCCAAATTGAAGACTCCGGGAAATATTTAGATTTAAGAACGGAGTGTAGAAAATCACCGGGCTGATCAGCAATTCTCCAAGCCGCCATAAGAATTAAGGCCTGGTTCATTGCTTGCAAATTTCGGATGCCAAGCCCACCCTCATTTTTTGGTGTGCAAATATCTTTCCAAGCTCTAAGACAGAGGGATTTGGAGTTTGATTCTTCTCTAACACCAGTCCACCAGAAATGTCTAATAATACCAGTGAGCTTAGCAATGAACTTTTTAGAGAAAAGAATGTTAGACATGTAGTAGACTGGGATGGAGGCAAAGACGGATTTAATAAGTTCAAGTCGAGCTGCATGAGAAAGCTTGTCGGCTTTGTAAGTACCGAGTTTGGTTTTGAATTTGTCTAAAACAAAGTTGTAAGCCGAGGCTCTATCCTTAGCAGGCAGGATTAGAGGGTGGCCAAGATGAACGAAGTTGTTGTCAATAGTTGGCACCGGGAAGATTTGAGTGATAGTTTGAGCAGTGGCTAGAGAGACATGCTTGCTGAAGATAATCCCAGACTTGGCCCAATTCGGGGTTTGACCTGATCGTTGACAAAAGTCCTGTAAAATATCTTTCATCATCTTGGCTTCTTGTAATGTAGCCTGACCACAAACTAAAAGATCATCTGCAAAAAGTAGTGAGTGAATTGAGGGGCAACTTGGTCCAAGAGTGATACCTGCAAGACAGCTTTCCGATTCGATCAGGATATGCATAACATATAATGGTTGAGATTATCATGCATCGGGGGAGCAATAAACACCACCACAATACAGTGACATAGTATCACACGTGGAAAGTGAACATTATCCAGATCAATAGTTGCTGTGGGTGCAGTCTCGGTTTAGTATTGACTTGGGAATCGTGATAAGCCTCGCACTTTTTCTTGCCTACCAAAGCAGGGCTGATAATTGTTGCTTTTCCCGTTTCCATCCACAATCCATGGCGATCCTTGCAGAAAACATTGGCTGGTCAACTGAAACGCTTTTCTAAGGATTACCTCCCTTTTAAAATATAAAATACTTTCTCCGTCGTTAAAGTGTCTCAACTTTGTTAAAATTTGAATATATTTAAATACTATCTGGAAGTATTTCCGTAGGCTAAAGATAACCTACTCCGTCCATTAGTGTCTAGATACATTTAAATTTTAATAAATCTAAAACACCTATCTGTGGACGGAGGTATTATCATGTTAAAATAGATAACGCTTGATTCCGTGCAGTTACTCATTCATTCCTGTAGTAACCGCTCTACCCCAATGGCTCTGACTCCCTGGTCTTGCTCACTTTTTAGATGTTATGCAACGAGCGGAATGCCCGGGTGTTCGAGTGCACCGAGATATCGTTGACGTGGTTGAGCTATGGAAGGTATCAGGGGATGCCTCGAGATAGCCTCACTAGCGTTAAAGCGTTGTTGTACCAGGCGTAGTATGCCAGTGCCATGTCATAACTCACCATTGTGTAACCACATCCCCGTATACCGGAAGCGCTGCAACCAGAACTTTGTTCCTTTTTCTTCTAATGCAATCGAGACACGAGGCTTTTGCGTGTTCACAAAAAAATTGTGTAGTAATCTCAGTCGTAGCTACTAGATCCACAAAGGAATAGCGGTCGTTGTTGGTGGTGCGGCCGTGCGAGAACATACGAGGGTAGAGAGAGCCTCCCATTTGTCACGCAAGCATGTATCACGGTTCAGTGCGGCGTGCCAATTAAGATTTACATGTCACGACACACCATTATTAGCTTTCAACCATCGTTATAAAGCAAGGGCGTTGGTGCAACCAAGAAAGGGGGATAGAGCTAAATGTGGTGATCCATGGTGAAGCGAGGTGAGACAATGAGCAGTGGTTGCCGGTGCTGCCAAGAAAGGGTGATAGAGCTACATGTGGTGATTAATGGTGAAGTGGGGTGAGACAAAGAGCAGTGGTCACCGGTGCTGCGAAGCTAGGGCGCCAGTTTTGGGGAAGCTGGTCGATGATCATGCGACAAGCTTTGTCCTATTATTTTTATTTATTGTTTGCCAATTCTGGTTGCAGTTTGGGAAGGTGCAGTTCACTGATATGAGGAGGGAAAAGTGTGACCACGTAATGAGACGGTTTGGGGGAGCGACCGACGCCTAAGATCTCCTTCCCTATACACCTCCTTTTTCGCACATAGTTACAATGTTACATACATCGGCTGGAGCTTGTACTATGTGACTCTGGGAGCACCTCTACATAGGTAAAACTCCCAAACAACTGAAAAATTATCGCAGCAAAAACCCCAACTTATGAGTCTGAAACTTCCAACCGCACCGCCTTCATCCTCCCAACCTTCACCTTCTCCTACGGCCCAAATGAACACACGGCGATGGGCTCTATTCCGCTGCCCTTCCCCTCTACCCCCGCATGCCCCTGCCACGCCGACAACCTCTCGGCACCGTTGACTCAGTTCTGTGACCTCCACGCACATCATAGATTGGAGGGGCAGCATGCGGCATCAGCGGGGGCGGTGAGCACGCGTAGGGGGTCGCCGGGAACAACGGTGAGAGGACTAGGCGGGGGGGGGGGGATAAGAAATAGAGAGAGGATAAAGAAGACCCACCGATGTGCGTGCATGTGCGTCCGTGGGGCATTGTTGGTGGATGCGTTTACTTTTCGTGGGAGTTGGGAAGGAAAGAAAGGGACTACTTTCCCTTTGGTCGTCACGAGACAAAATCGAGCAAAATAATCCAAAGATGAAACAAATTTGAAGAATAACCCTTTTTAGTCGCGCTTGTAATCGGGGCGTTGCACCCCGCTTTGTCACGTCGTGGATCATGGCGCCACACACGACTGGGCCGTCGCGCAGGGCGTGACACTTGTGCACATGGGTTCCGCTAGTCCACGCTAGCGGCGTTGTGCTCCACAGCGCGACAAAGCGGGGTGCAGCGCCCCGATCATAGGCGTTGCTAAAAAGGTATTTTTTATGAAATTGTTTTGCCAAAAGTTTATTTTTCGAAGTTGTTTCGATTTTAAGTTATTATTGTCGAGTTTGCCCCCTCACCGTCACCCATCTCCTCTCTGGCAGGTCTTACCCGCCGGCCGAATCCAACCTCCATAGCTTAGCTGCACATCCATCCATATATCCTATAGACATGTGCACGCATTCTAATTCATATACTCTATCTAAGCCGCGAGGGTGTGGAAGAAAACAAGTGCACGTCTACCTAGATCGAGCGCACCGACTCGCTGCATTTTACAATTCCTGACTCGAGAGCACAGGTCCGACTCGTCTGCTCCTTCTTTCGAGCTTTTCAAATGACGGCTCGGGTCAACCTTGGAGGACACGTTCAGGATGCAGGCATGCGCGCTCCCTCGCCGACCCCAAGAGCTCTTCTGCTCCACCGGGAAATCTTGCAAAGCGGCCGTAGCTTTGAACAAGAACTATCCACTTTTTTTTTTTTTTTTTTTTTTTTTTTTTTTAACAGGATCCCGTGGTCTCTCCTCTCAGCCGCCGCTCTAACCCTAACCGCCTCCAGTTCATCCTCCTCCATAGATTGGTTCCCCCTCCTCCGGTCGGCTTCGCCGGCGTCAGGAGGAGTGGGGAACCCGATCTATGCGTGGAGTTTTGAATAAAAGTATTGTATTCATTAGATTATGTTAGGATTTTGGTAGCCGCCTTCTTGTTGGTTTCCCCTCAATGGAGATGGCATCATATGCAATAAGTGATCTTCGGACTTTCGTTCGGCGACGAGATCTTCTTCCCGGCGTCAATGGTGGTGTTGAACAATCACAATTTTCTAGGTATGGGTCTTCGGATCTTGCTTCGCCAGATCGATTTTGGATCTTTTGTCGTTGTTGCCGCGAGGAGGATTATCCTCGCAGTTTTTGTCCCGGCTGCTACGTCCTCGACAATGGTGATTCGTACTCTCGGCTCTCCATCGACGACGACAAAGCTAGTTGGTTATTATTCCCCGATATACTCGGTGTTGGTACTCTTGCCGATGTTGTATGGCTGCTTTAATGGTTGCGTGCGTGCACGCAGTCTTGGCATTGCGGCTCAAAAAATTATGGGAGAACTTTCGTCGGTATCTACAGTGTCTATGGTTCGTTATGTATCTTTGGCTGCCTTCACAAGAGTACAAGATTGTGTTCGGAAGAAGAAAGAAATTGAAGACCTCGAAGATTTGTTACTATCTTTTAGACTTTATTTTGTAATCGTTGGAGTCAGTTCATGTATCTCTACCATGTACTATTTGTTACTATGAATATATGTGGTATTGATTGTCAAAAAAAAAAGAACTATCCACTTTTTCGATCTTCTCTTTGTTCTACTACCTTGTTCTAGAAATTGCTGTGCTGCGAGGGGACGGGCCTGTGTATAGCGGTGGGTGCAACCGTACGGTTCAGTGCTTGGTTTCATGTAAAATGTGAGCGGATGAACTCGCCCAACCTTCACTAGCAATGGTCGTTGCCTAGTTACGGATGGATCATGTACTCACCAATGGTGCTACAACGTACAACCGTTAAGTAGACGGAGACAAAAAAATAATCATGGATGATAAAATAGTGGAAAAGCAACCAAATAATCAACCATCCCCCATAAGTACATAGATGAATTAGGCGATGCGGTCGTCGGCATGATCGTCCTAGTAGTGAAGAAATACAGACATAAGTTTGATACATTTCTTTACACAAATATTGACATTTGTGGGTAAAATATTGCGACCAATTCGCGTTCACCCCCGGCAAGAAGGATGAGCGCGTGTTCGATGTTCATTTTGATGATGAGTATGGATTGAAATCAAAGTCTTTCAAACCATGTCGTCAAATTTCTAGATTGACTTGTTGATTGTCTCGATGGATTTTGTCTAACTAGCTTAATACCCGTACTGAACTAACGTTGATATCAGTGTTGTTCGAATTCCATGTATATGCAATGGCATTACACTTATGTCACCTGATCAGAATCAAACGGCATTTAACCTGGTTCCCATGAACACAAGGTCAATGATACATAAAACAAATAATATCGACTTTCATTTAACTGAACCTCCACTTTTAGCGTATAATCCGGTGTTTGTCTCAATGCTATAAGGAGAATCACACTCTTAATGCATAAAGTGAGCTAGAATGATAGAACTTCATAAGGTGATTTAACGAACACATCGAACCCATTCCTTACATCACATTATTAATTCAGTTTCAGGCCCGTGCATTATTATTTGCATATACTGTAGTAATTGTTATTCAGTGGAGAGCCCATGGCACTATTACTCTATTTAATTTGGTTTTGGGTAATAATTATTTGTATGTACTCACAAAGAAATCATTGTAGTAAAACAAAGAACTTTATAATCATTTTGGACTCTCCGTAAAATTCAGCACTAAACATTTCTATCCCTGAAAGAATTAAAAACACCATGAATTTCTGGTAAGTGCAGAGCATATATGTACATATACCATGTGTGCGCACAAGTGTAGCATCGTTAGATATGTGAACAGATCGATTGCTCTAGAGTGTTTGTGATCTATCTGATGTATACCTTGTTGGTGGATTGGAGAATGTTCGAGCGTCTGTGGTAGAATGATCTGCGGCAGGGACGTACGCGTATAACCAAGAGACCGCCAGCAAGTGGGACAAGCTCACACAGGTCCTAGAAACAACCACCGAGTACCCAGGACGTTCGTGACCAACCTCCATCGTCGATCCGCCATGGATCATGGATGGGCTGGAGCGGCGCCGCGAGAGGTAGCCTGACACGTCGCGTGGAGTCGGAGAGCGACGAGGGCGTCGCGGTGGCCCATGCGGGTGATGAATGATTAAGGCGGGTGGCTGCTTGGCCTCGCCGAACAGCAGTGAAGTGGAGGATGATAGCGCTGGTCGGTCCTTGGAGCCAGACACGATCGTACCCACTGTTTCGCTCGCCGGCCGTTCCGCACTTGCACCGGTTGCACGTACTCCGCCACAGGTTTTGCGTCCGCGGTTTGCCCCCCAGACCCGAGCGATAGACATCCATGCCTACCCTGCCCAACCCACGACCGCGAAAGGCCAATCCCGCTCGTTCCCCAAAGACTATAGCTATAGCTCGCAGCGTCGCCGCATCGGCGAATGAACCACATCACACGTACTAGTGCATTTGTTACACTCCTGTCCTTAGTTATTTTAAATTTCGCTATCAATATTTTATTAACCGGATGAGAGTTATAAAATCACAGTCATACTTTTGAATACAAGTCCAGCAATGTCTGTTTTTCAAACATACACCGCATATCGAATTATTTGTTTGAAGCTCACATTTTTGTACGGTCAAAGAGGACACTCATACTAACCTTTCTCTTTAGTGTCAATAGATATATGCAAATCTAGACAATGTCGAGTTAATTAATTTGGAATGAAGAGAGTAGTACAAAACATACACTACCAGAAAACACATCTTTGCCTAGTCTTTTCCTCTTTGCCAAGTGTCAACCAAAAGTCTTTGCCGACGGTTAAAAAAAACAAATTAGACATCAGGAAAAAAACATGAATTTCTAGAAAGCTAGCACCATCAATAGGTACATGAACCTTAGAAGGGATCTTCTAATTTTGTGCATACCATTGCATACTGCGCGCTTCTTACAGCTGCTTAGAAAACCTGTTTCATCACTCGAAAAGTAAAAAAAAGTCTTTCTACCTAGGAAAAGGAAAATTAATAAACACAATATTGCTTTCCGTTCCAAGACCCACGGGTATGCATAATATGGGCTCGCTCTGACAAACTATGCCATGCTTAAGGTTATGCTCTAGCTTATTTGCCCTAAAAGCCATAAAAACTTCGTAGGTGGTCGCTTATTTTGTGAAGGTGTTTTTTTAAGAATAACTGTCTTATTATAAATTTGTAGTTTTTCCTCGAAACTAGGCCACATAAAATGACGCTTTGTGAAGTTTTTTCTTTTGTATGAACTTTTAATGTGTTATGCTTAAGTTGGGACCCACACAAAGTGACATTTCCCAAGAACAAGCACTACAGGCACAAATGGGGAATCGGGTGAAACTGACATCGTACCTCTTATAAAACAACACATTGCGGACCTAAGAATGATTTTTGCTTAAACAAACGAAAGTAGACGTTTAGTTCAAATCTTGTCCACATCCAAAAAAAATCAACATGCCACCATAGAAAATATTGTGAATTTCCAGAAAACTAGCAAGATTACTAGGCATGTGAACCGTAGTATTGAGGTGATCTTCTATTTTTACAATTAGATATTGCGCTTACTGTATCTGCTTCACAAATAACCATTTCAGCTCTCGGAAGATAAAAAATGTTTTTTCATGTGTAGAAAAGAAATTTTAATAAAGCCAACATTGTTTTCATTCCAAGGCCCACACATGTACATAATATGGACTCGTTACGACAAACAATGCCATGCTTAAGGTCATGATCTAGCTCATGTGCCCTACGGGCATTCACTATGTTGTCCATAAGAATGTTCACAAGAAAAAGTGTACCTTAAGGTGTTCTACATACATAGTGAAGGCTATGCACAAGCTATTCACCCACAAGCTTGTGGATAACTATACAGAATATATAAATACTACTTTTAGAGCTACACTACTCACTATTGGCCACAAGCACTACAAGAAATTTGATATACTGTGACAAAAAATCCTCACGACGGTGGTCTATAACATCACGAAATATCATAATGTGTGATGTTTTGTCTTTGGCATCATGAATTCCCAAAATCTGTGACAGCGACACAATCAACGTCACACATTAGCACATTTTGTAACGATCTTGGCAGCTTCCATGACGACCGTGGATGGGTCACAGAGAAATTACGATCGGCGGCGCTCGTATTGGGTCACATAATAGCTTATGGGAGAACCGTATATATGAAACCCACATGATAGGAAGAAATAAAGAAAATTTTATATTAAACTAGCAGGTACCGTTGGGATGAAACCAATAAATTTGATATATATCTTCATTTGTTACATCGACCGTATGTCACCCTGCTTCCTAAGCTGTCCTATCTAAAGCACAACTCCTCGTATGTATTATATGCGGAAGAGGACATACAATTAATTCATTTCCGATTAGAGGATTCTATAATTCTAAAGGTGAAAGAAAGACTAGGCTTTGGCTTCCAGATTCTTGCAAGAAAATAACAAGAGCGCTGTGATATATACGTAAACCGAAAGATAAAAAAAAATCGTGTACGGGTAAAGACTTGCTCTTGGGGGCCTTTTTAAATTCTCAAGTGGGCCGTCGTATTAAAAAAGACATTTGCCGTTGATATTCAATTTAATAGGCCGGAGCAAATATTAGAACGACTAGTTGTGGGCCGTATTTGTACTGCGATCGATTAATGCTGCCCTAAGCGGCGATCCTCAAAAAGTTAAACCCTGGAACCGCGTCACCGTCCTCGCAACAGAGAAATGCCGCCGCCACGCCGTCGGAAGACAGAGGCCGCTGCCGCGGCGGCGGACGTCCTGCTTTCCCTGCCCACGGACGTCCTCGACGACATCCTCGCCCGCGTCGGTCTCCGCGACGCCGTCCGCACGTCGGTGCTCTCCCGCGCCTGGACACGCCGATGGGAATTCATCCCTTCCATCGACATCTCCGCGGACGACGGGGGCATGTGGAAGGCGCCGAGCGCCGTCGACGGCATCCTTCTGCGCTTCCTCGGCCGGGTCCGGCGTATCCACGTCAGCCTCGACAAGGACACCTCCCGCCGCGTCAACAACTGGCTCCCCACTCTCTCCCGCCGCGGCGTCGAGTCCCTCTCCCTCAAACTGCGGTCGCACATACAATACTTTAGGCCGCCCAGGCTTCACGAATCCGTCTTCTACTGCAGCGGCCTCACCGTCCTCGACCTCTCCACCTGCACAATGCCATCATTCCCCATGGACTGGGGATTTCCGAACCTGAGGACCCTAATCCTCTCTAGGGTGCTGTTTCTAGAGCACTATCAGCTGCAGGAGATCATCGAGACATGCCCGTTGCTCGAGGACCTAAGACTTGTTAAGGTCTATTTCTACGGAGACATGGAATTTGTGACGCAGGCTCCCAAACTCCGGTTCCTAACGCTTTGCCTCATCAAGGAATTTGGATGTATCGTTCAAGAACTTCCACTCCTGCATTCCGCCGCCATGGATATGTGGAACTATGTTCCCAGCAATTTCGCCGAGTTACTGGCGGCGCTTGTTCAAGCTAGAAACCTACAGCTCCGCCTCTGCACAGAAGATGGATGGGAAGATGGATGGGTACATGATCATTTTGTCATCTTCCGTTGTTAATCAATATCAAAAAGCTGATTAATGTACTCATTGTTCTCTTTTGCCCCAATTATCAGTATAATTGGCGTCCGGAGATACCTAGGAAACTTCCGTGCACATTTCACAACCTGAAGAGCCTCCAGTTGCATATGGACTTCTCTGAGCCAACACCGATTGAATTAACCTTTCTCTTGCTCAAGAGTGCACCGAACCTTCAAATTCTCAAATTAGTGGTAATGATGAACGATCGCGATGACTGGTTTTCATATTTTACAATGCCCTGAAGAAGGTCATCTTGGTTCTTCCTACTAATTATGTGCATTGTTTATATGTGAAGCTCAGAAACATCATTATGAGTGATGGAGAGCGGGAATATGACGAAAATGATACAGTGTTCCTAAATGAACTATGGGAAGATGGCATGTGTGCTAACCTTCAGGTTGTGCACATGGATGGTGTTTATTGGCTGTCAGATGAAATGTCCTTTATGGAGCTGATTCTCTCAAAAGCAAGCCTTCTTCGCACATTATCTGTTAGTTATCTTGTGGAAAACCCAATGTTAATGAGTGCATTACAAAGTTCCAATAAAGCTTCGCCTCAAGCTCAGGTCCTATTTAATAAAGGTAAAGAAACAGAGTTTAAGTTTTATATTTTCATTTTATGAATTCCCTTGGATTTTCCTTTTCGTTCGTTTTCAAAAGTCACCTATGCATTTTGCATATGGCATTACATTTTACTTTTATTTATTTTATTTATGAGTTAAATATTTATGTGGCATTTGTTGAAGAGCCGGATCTGCTACATACCAAACTAGGCGTATACATTTCCAGTCATTATAGATTGATATCTATTTATCTTGTATCATATATAGTCAAAGTCAACATGGAGCTCTGGACTTGATTATTTTCAAAAACCTGAACCTTTTCTTTTCTCTGTATATCTATCAATTTCTCTGTTTCATACTAGCTAGACAACATTTTTTTCGCTTTTATCGTATTAATTATAGAATGACTACCAGGCTTGAGACTTGTGGTTAGCTCTCCGGGTTACTAGTCCCCTCTCAGTTAGTTTGCTCTCCTTGGTGGGTATACAGGTGAATGGCGCTATTTTTCATGTGGTTGACTCATAGAAAATAATAATAATTAAGCGTTCACTTTATCAGTAAAGAAAATATAACTGTACAATATGAAAACCAATCTAAGAGGGCGAGACTCCTACATAACTGAAAGGGTGAAACACTGCAAGCCCCTAAAACTATCAGATTCTGGATTTTCCTTTGCTAGAGAAAAAGCTAGGTTCTTGATTTAAATGCTATTTTGGAACTTCACTTAATTTATCTGGTAATTTTCCTATAACAACTCATTATATTTTAGCTTTATTTATTCAGTGAAAGATTTTAGCTAATCGTAGGCATATCCGCGCTCAGGTATGAGATATTCCTGCAGCTTGTATCATACCCAAGACTAGGTGTATCATATCCTCTGACTGGAAGATTTATAAAAACCTGAATCTTTTCTCTGTATATCCATCTCTCTGTTTCAACAAGGTGTAATTGTTTTTAATTTTCATATAAAATTAAAAATAACGCTCATTTTATTAATAGAGAGGAAATAATAGTACCTGAGCGCGAACTTGTAGCAAACCTGTATATCCATTTTTGCTCTGCTACTCTCCTTTTCATCCTGAGAGTTGGAAGCTTTTGTGTCTTCTTACTTTTGTTCCTTGTTGCTTTTAAAGAGCGAAACTTGTAGCAAACCTGTAGTTTTTTTTAACTCTCAGTGCCTGAGAGCGTTTTATGTTAGCTTTCGTTGATGATGTGAAAACTCTGGTTTCATTGATGAAATGGAAATGGGGCTCCAATGTTGGGGCCCTTTTGCTCTAAATAAAATAAAATAACAGTACAATTATGAAGACCATTCTAAACCGAATAACAGGTACCTTAAACCACTAGGTCCTGGATTTTTGTTTACTGAAACAAAACATTGGTATTTGAAATGCTAACTTCCCACTTCACATAATGCATCTATCAATCTCCCTAGGATCTTGCAAACTTCTTCTAGTTCTTAAAGATATAAGCTAGAGGGTGACCAGTTTAAATAGGTGCAGTAGTTTGCAATATATTTTTGTTACATATACATTTTCTGTGTATTATGATGAGCTGCATAACCAGAGTGCTTTTTGTCCTGACACAATTATTGAAGTAGGAGAAGATTATAATAGGCGGCATCCTCCATGCATTGCCGAGGGAATCTGAAGTTACTTCACCTGGATCGAGACGGTGCTCTCTCTTATCTGATGCTGTCTCTTCGATTAGATATGCAGCATGCAAATAATGTAGCTTCTCAAGTGAACCGGTTACATATTTGTAATGTTCCTGTTCTGCGAGAAACCGACATGCGATGGGTGCCTTGATGCAAATCTATTAACGAACTAACTTCATTACCATGCCTTGTTGCTTCTATCACTGCAGAGAAAGGGTGCCATAGGATACTTATATTCTTGTAGCATCATTGTTTCTTGGTATCCTATAACTGCTGTTCACATTTGCTAGTTATCTGGTTGCTTTTACGACAGAAAGCTATCATGTTGCTATTGTAACATTGATTTTGAGATTAATCTATCTGCGCTATCCTTTCATCAATAGTTACGGGAAAAGTTAGTCGCTGTCTCATCCATATAAGTTTACGTCACAAATAGACACACCTTGTATTGGAACTAAAGGGGATCTGCCTTGTTCTTGATGATCTCAAGAAGAATTGGCGGTGGGGCGGACTTGTTATGAAAAACTCTGGGGTTGTGCTCTTTCCAAATCGTCCAACTAACAAGGATGGTGATGAACATCATGGCTTTTCGGCGGCCATGTAGGACGTTCTTTACCGTAAGTCCACAAAGATTTTAGGGAGGGGTTCAGTGTCCAATCATTTGTCTTAATGGAATGAAGCCCAAGCCACTCTTTAACCATTCCCCAAAGCCTCTTCCTATAGCGACAATGCAAGAAGAGGTGCACCACTCTTTAATCATTTGTAGTTTGACTTGTACTCCATCATCATTGTTCGGGCGGCTTCAATCAAGGTTCGATTCTTCTTTTCGGCGACACCGTTTTGTTGGGGAGTATATGGCGAGGAGTATTGATGTTGGATTCCTTCTTCGCCGAGGAAGTCATCCAAGGTGTAGTTCTTGAACTCCGTTCCATTGTCGCTCCTTATAGCGAGAATCGTGGCATTGCACTTGCATTGAACTTGATTGGCAAACTCCATCATGGTCCGTTGAGTCTCACTCTTGTACTTGAAGAAGAATACCCAACAATAGCGTGAATAGTCATCAACAATGATGAGGCAATACTTCTTCCCTCCAAGACTTTCATGAGACGGTGGACCGAAGAGATCAACATGTAGGAGCTCCAAGCATCTTGTGGTAGAGATGATTGTCTTGGCCTTGTGAGGAGCTCCATGCATTTTTCCTTGTACGCAAGCCCTACAAACACGATCTTTGCAAAAGGAAACATCTTCTTTTAGTCCGAGAATGTGGCCACCCTTGTGGAGACTTTGCAAAGTCCTCATGTTGACATGGGCTAGTCGGCGATGCCATAACCAACCCTTGTCACCTTTAGCGAATAGGCAAAGGCCGGAAGATGTTGTTTTTCCGGAGAAATCAACAACATACAACCCGTTCTCTACATATCCAACAAAGGCTACACGTAGTGTCTTGCTCCACAAGAGGACCACCATATGTTCATCGAAAAAAGTACATAGACCCATACGAGCAATTTGATGAACGGAGAGTGAATTGTACCAAGGGTCTCGACAAGGAGGACATTCACAAGTGAAATGTCGGGTGTTACCACCACCTTGCCAAGACCCAATACCTTAGAGCACGTGTTGTCGCCATATGATACGGTAGAGTGAGATGGCTCGAGGTCAACAACACTATCCTTGCTTCCGGTCATATGACTTGTGGCTCCACTATCAACCACCCATTTAGCGCCACTGGAAGCATAGTCCTACAAGGAATCAAGTCTTGGATTTAGGTACCCATTTTTCAATGGGTCCTATCATGTTAGTAACAAGGGGTTTGGGAACCCAAATAGTCCAATCAACATTATCCTCTAGGGGACCAATAAAGCGAGCACGAATATGTCCATAGTAATCAACGAAAAGAACATGAGAAGGATTGTTAGAGCCGGCGAAGCCCGGTGTGGTGGCGTCGGGAATTCCACCCCTCCTTGAGCGAGGATGTTCTTCCTCATGATTGATCCTCATGTTCTCCTTGTTGTTCTTCTTCTTGGTCCTCCTTCTTCTCTTTCTCTTCGGCTTGTAAGCCGCTCCTTCCTCATTGCAATAGCCCTCATTGACTCCATCTTTGGCTTCAATGACTCCCTCCAAGTATTTAGCTTGGATTTGGAGTCTATCAATCTTGGCCTTCAAGCGGTTTACTTCATCTTCATGCTCCGGGTGAGGATGAGTGATATCAAACACTTGAACTTCCTTTGCCTTGTTCACCCGGAAATGTTCCATCAAAGCTTCTTCTTGGAGAGAGTTCATCTTCATAAGTAGTTGCTTGTCACTCTCTATCTTGGCAATGTCTTCTTCATGCTTGCAACACACACGGTCCTTGCTCAACGGAAAGTACTCCTTCAAAGCTTCTTCTTCCATGTAATTGACCTCCATGAGCTTAGCTACACTTCTCCTCAAAGAGGCTATTTCTTCCTCATGATCACAACAAGTGACTTTCTCTTTGCTCATACGGAGGCATTCCACTAAGGACTCTTCTTGCATGCCATTCAAACTCAAAAGCTTGGCCTTGGCGTTCTCAAGAGTGGCGATTTCTTCTTCATGATTGCAACATGATGTCTTCTCCTTGCACAAGCGGTAATACTCATCCAAGGCTTCTTCTTGAAGAGCATTGACTTCCAAGAGTAGAGCGTTGTGCCTCTTCAAGGAAGCAATTTGATCAACAAGCTCGTCATGACAAGAGTTGGGGTCTTCCTCATCTTTCTTCTTATTGGCTTCCTCAAGAGAAAGCATCTCTTTCTTGAGCTCACCCACCAATCCAAGAGCATGATCTCGGTCCTTGGTGAGTTGAGAGATGATGGCATCGTTAGAATCTTCAAGGGTGATCACACTCGCTTCAAGAGACATGCGCAAGTTTTGTTCTTCCTCAAGTGCTTGATTGAGAGAGGCAATCTCATTTGCCACCTCCCTTTCAATCCTCTCCTTCTCCTCTATAAGGTCTTGAGCCGCACCAAGTTGGGCCAAGAGAGCCCCAACATGAGTCTTGGTATCCCCTTGCATGTTAGTGAGAAAAGAATCCAAACCCACAATCTCACGCTTAATGGTGAGACTAGTGGCATCATCAATAGATAAAGCATTAGATGGGGGTGTGAGTTTGGAAGGGGATTCTACCTCCGAGGATACCTTTGCCATGAGGCAACGGGCGTTGTTGGTGTCGAGGTTCTCATTAGGAGAGTCGAAGAGGGAGATAGAGGGAGTGGTAATGGCGATGGCGGCCACTCCCTCCCCTTCCTTGTTGGAGCACTTGTCCTCATGCTCCCCATCTTCATCGGAGGAGTACTCTTCACGAATGATAAAGGCTCTTGGCTTCTTGATGGAGGAGACCTTGTCGTCATCGGGCTTGGAGGAGAACTTGGAGAATCCTTTGGAGAGTGACTTGAACTTTTCCTTGCGGACAAGCCTTCCACCATTATCTTCTCTTCTCTCATAGATACAATCCGCAACAAAATGACTCTTGTCGCCGCAATTGTAGCATGTTCTCCCCTTTGCCCCTCCCTTGGGCTCTTGGAGAAGCTTCTTGGAGAATCACGTGATCTTCTTGGTCTTGTGCTTCGGGACTTGTTTCCCTCCCAAAATTTCTTGGCGGTGAGAGCCATATGCTCATGATAGTTGGTCTTGAGATCATCCGGACCCCACTCAATGGGATCCTCGTCGCTTTCACTAGCCTCATGTACCTTCATCTTCAATGCAAGGTTGGGCTTGCGGGTGTTGTGGGCGCGAGCAACAAGATCCTCCGCATTCTTCTTGGAAATGTCCAAAGCGATGACTTCGCTAAGGACTTCATCGGATGTCATAGCACGGAAGGAGGCGTTTTGGCGGATGGCCGTCAACTTCACTTCCTCATAAGGGAGGAGAGCGTTGTAGAACTTGCGCTTGATCCAATGGTCATCCACAGACGTTGCTCCAAGATCTTGCATCTGTACGGCGAGAGCGATGAGGCGCCGATACATTTCTTCGGGGGTCTCTCCTTCATTCATGACAAAGTTGTCGACCATGTTATTCACTTCATCAAAACGAGAGCTTTGGATGCTTTCATTTCCGAGGAAGAGCTTGTCGAGTTTATCCCATGCTTCCTTGGAGGTCTTGAGCGAGCGGATATGAGCGCGATCCTTGGGCGTGACGGCCATGTGGATCATGTTGATGGCGGTAGCGTTGAGTTGGTCATCCACCACTTCTCTCCTAGTCAAGTTCTTTGGGTCCCGTGGTGAATAGCCTTCCTCGATGATGCGCCAAAGCTCGGTAGACGCGCTGCGCACATGAGATTTCATCAAGAATTGCCAATTCTCAAAGCCATTTAATTCAAGTAATGGTGGTGAACCATGCGACAAGATATGTGACATAGGTATTGGAACGTTTATGGTGTAATCACTTGGTGGTGGCACCGCATGATTACCCCCTAGACGTTTCGCAACCGGTGTCTCATCCTTCACCTTTGTTGAAGTGCTGGTCTCCCCAAGCCCTTCCTTTTGTGAATCTTTTGTCGATTGCGCGACAAAATCAATAAGAGGAAATTGATTAGCTTTTGGTGGTGGATCCTCGACACTTGCCTTAGGATCTACGATAGGGGTTGGATTTTGTGCAACCAACTCCATCATCATTGCCTTCATTTGGTTAACGATAGATGACTCCAATTTCTTGAGGTCATCCAACGTAGCCATTATGCTATCGATGGTAGATGATGGAGCGGGTGGCACAAGGGAAGGAGACCCATTCACAACCTTGTCTTGTTCGGCCATTTCTTAGGCGGTAAAGCCCGAGCAAGAAAACCTCGCTCTGATACCAATTGAATGGATCGTAGCGAACAAGAGGGGGGGTGAATGGGTGCTACACAAATTTTAAGTCTTTTTCAGTTTTTAGCAAAGCGGAAGGTAAAGGTGCTTGCTTTAGTGGTGGAGATGTTCCTAGTATGATCCTAGGCAAGTGCAACAAGTAAAGGAACAAGCATGATAGTAAGAGTAAGGAGCGGGACAACCGGATGGCGCGGAGACGAGGCGGGGTTTGTTTCCCGCAGTTCCCCTCACAAAAGAGAGTACGTCTGCGTTGAGGATGTGCTAGCCTCACACAAGAGGCTAGGCGGACACACCACGAAGGAAGGCCTCACCTTCTTCCTCGAGAGAGCTCCACAAAGGGGCTCCCTCTTCTCCACTATGGCACCGGTCGAGGCGGTGGTTCCTGCACAAGGTTGGGGCGAGCTCCACAACACTAGGAGGCTCCCAACAACCTATGGGGCTAGCACAACACCAAGCTAGCCTCCATAGGTGCACTTCCTCCAAGATCCCACCATAGGAACCCTAGCTCCAAGATCCACTAAGGACTAGCACGAATTGGTGAAATCTCTCTTGGTAGAACTATAGATCGGGGCCTCCTCCACCACTCCTCAAAATTTGGGCAAGATTGGTTGGATGGTTGGGGAGATCCTCAAGGTTTAAGCTCATCAACAATGGAGGAGAGAGAGAGAGAGAAGAGATAAAATCGTGTTGGGGAAGAAGGACACTTTAAATAGGCCCTCCCGAATCCAACCGTTATCTCCAGTTTTTGCCTAAGCGGTACTACCGCTTTGGCAAGCGGTACTACCGCTCCGGATTCGAAATCCCACAGAACTTATCCACGTGGACACATAGCGGTACTACCGCTCGCGGTACCGCTCGAGGTACCGCAATGGTCTCCAGAGCTTACTGGATCCCAAGCGGTACCGAAGCGGTACCAGAGCGGTACGGCCGTAACTTCCGTTACTGGTACTTAAGCGGTACACTCTGGGCGGTACTACCGCTCGAGGTACCGTAAAGGTACCGTAACTTGTTCTGTGGGTCAATTCCAGCGGAGAACACCAGAGCGGTACCGTGGGGCGGTACCAGTAGAGGTAGCGGTACTACCGCTACTGGTACCAGTAGTACCGGCCTGACAAAAACTGCTTTCTCCTCTTTTCCTCTCCAACCATGTCACCTCGCGATACACACACAAAATCAGAAAACCTATAAACTACGCTTCAGTCCTCCGATCTTGACGTGTCCAGCGAGGTCACCGTGCACTTGCAAATCTAACAAGGATACTCATAGCACACGGTGAGATTGTTCAAGTGTTGTCATCAAACACACAAAACCCGGAGTTTAGACTTTACTCTTTCACCGGGGCAGTCTCCGGAGCGATCGCGGGCTGCATTGGGAGGAGGTGGAGGTCCCGGACGTGCGCACCGCGAGGGATGGAAACTCCGAGGAGGGTCCAGAATGGGGCGACTGCAGGGCAGTGGAGAGCCAGGTGGCTAGTAGTTTCGTGCTTCTCCGGGCACAAAGGGCAGCTCGCCTCATCGGCGGTGATGATGCACTTGCGGAGGAGGAATAGTGAAGATAATAAATTTTTCAACGTTACACTTGAGTTTTTTTTAAGCCATGACGAAACACGAGCATTCAACTAGAAGTAGTAAACATAGAGAACTTCTATTCAGAAAACCAAAACTGATCATGGGTGCATATGCACCCTATATGTATAAAACATATTTCAAAAAGTAAAAAAATAGGAATAAAAATTTAGCATGTAGAGGGACACGTTCTATGAGTACACGTAAAGTTTCACGTAAAACCGACAATTTTTGTACCTTGTGTAAAAAAGACAAATAATGTCTCGAGGAATAGACTATTTTAACACTAAAAATTTGTCTTTTTAGTACAAGACACAAAACATATCGGTTTTTTCTGAAACAACTTTATGAATATGTAACATGTCAAGATATACACGAGGCATTTTTGTTTGTATTTTTTTGACATTTAAAAATATATTTAATATGCATTTCAAATAAAGGGTGCATATGCACCCGGGTGTAGAAACACCTTGTCCACTTCTATTACGTTATTATCTGATTGGAACCCGAGGATTACTCGTATGAAAAAGAAAAAAAAGATAGCAGTTGGGCTAGTGGAGCCAAAGGACCTGCCGTCGCACGCAGCTAAGCAAATACCGATGGCACTGGTGTGACAATAGCATATCCGCTGCGCAGGCGACAGTCCTGGCACGCCTCCTACACTGCAACTGCATGCACGGCGACAAACGCCCAGTTTGCGTCCGACCCGCGCGACTACGCGGCACCGCGCCCGCGCTCGCCAGGCCATACGTGTCCTCCTCCCTCCTCTGCTGAGATCACCTCGTTCCTATCCTTCCCTTCCCTTTCATCGGTGCGCGCACCGGCGCCCATGCCGTCGTGCGATGCATGCACGCCCTCTGCTCGCCGCGCCGCATCCTTCCAAACTCCGCCAACGCCTTTCCGTTCCGGCCAGCCCCCATCCGCCTCTATATATGCCGTCCACGACACCGCACACACCACAAACACACACACAATCGTCGCCAAGCAGCACGCACACAGGCTAACAGTAACAAGGACTGAGTGATCTAGCTAGCTAGGACAAAGTCCCTTTCAGTAGTACGTGATCTGCTCATCACGACCGCCGATGGCCCGGGTGATCGGCCCTTGCGCTCTGCTCGTGCTGCTCGTGGCGTGCAGCGCGCTCGCGGCCTCCGCGGCGCGCGAGGAGCCGAGCGGAGCCCGGCAGCTGTGGGGCGGCGACGGAGGGAGAGGGAGGAAGGTGGGGGCAAGGACGGAGGTGAGGCACGTGGAGGAGAACAGGGAGGTGCAGGAGCTGGGTCGCTACTCCGTCGCCGAGCACAACCGCCGCCAGCGGGAGGAGGAGGGCGACATCCGCGGGCGGCTGGAGTTCCACAGGGTGGTGTCGGCGCAGCGCCAGGTCGTCGCCGGCATCAAGTACTACCTCCGCGTCGCCGCCGCCGACGACCGCGTCTTCGACGCCGTCGTCGTCGTCAAGCCCTGGCTCCAGTCCCGCGCGCTGCTCAGGTTCGCGCCCGCCGACGTCGAGTGATCGATCGAGCAGCTGCATGCTCTGTTGAACTGCAGCAGGTTTTTGGTGCGCGCGCGCCTTCTCGTAGTAGAATAAAGTGCGTCTGTAGCGCGAGATAGAGATCGATCGGCGAAGAAGGCTGTACTATGCGGCGGCCGAAGTTTTGTAAGAGGACATGAGAGTGTGTCAGATTCAGAATAATAATAAATATATAAAGACTGTATTGTTTACTTCTTTCAGCTTTTGATGGCGCATTCAGTCGCCAGATCGTTCCATCCATGACTTCAGGATTTCTAAAATGTTCACGAGGTGATCGATCTATAAATTAAAAGGATAGTTTAAAAGGATGAATCCAACGAGAAACAGTGGCTGGATGCAGAAATTAGGAACAAAGTTCAGAATCGTCTGCAGTTCGTCCACTTCTCCCACGCTTTTCTGAAAAGACGTCTAGTTACTGTCGAGGCCGATCGCCGGCACGCCATGTACTACTCACTCCTACACGCCTGCAAAGGCAGCAATTAGGATGCCTCCGAAAATATGAAACAAACTCTTCCAAGACGCGTGACACAAACGTACGGGGAGTTCAGGCAAGCCCCGCGCGCGCACGGTTCTGCTCCTCCCTCAAACCAACTAGATTTAAATGTGCGCCTTGGCGCACGATCCCGTGAAACTCGTGTCGATGCAAACTCTGTATAACAACGCTAAAAATAATACTCTTTTGTAGGTTTCACCAAAAAAAGTTGATAGGACAAACTTAGGATAAAGCACACCACATTACAAACATAGCAAACCTACAAAAGCATGTCATTGTGACAATATGGTCTTCAGAGGCTACAACGGAGGAAACATAAACCAGCTGCAAATGAAAAGTTAAAATGAAAGAAACGGGAAGAATAGACGCTTAAGTCATGGTTGATACTTAGTTGTTCGTTGCAAGGCAAATAAATGGTAAGACTTACTCGTTCCAAAAGGAAATACATATTGTGGGATTCAGCTTACCGTCACAGCTCCCACCTTTCGCATTGGTATAAGATTGTTAAAACACTATGCTAAGCACTCATACAAACCGAAGATAATTAGTCAATAAATAGACAGAGATAATGTAGGGAAAAATGTTACACATAGCAGCAACAGTTTATGTTAAGATCAAAATACACTGCTATTTCAAGGTTTCTTCATACTTAAGGATACATGAGAACCTTCAGGTTCCTTCACTACGATATATCCAAATCATCACAAAGCCCAGTTGGCAAAATGTATCCCGCACACATCAATTTATCTGTCCTTCTCATTCAGCTATCTTAGGAGACATTCACCATATTATTATTTCTCTTCACAGTCTACAATAGTTGTCCCTCAGCTATCATTTAATGCATGTTTGCACACCATGATTGCCATGGAACATCGGATCAAATAGTAAATCATAATTTATAAAAGTATTTGTAGTCTTGACCTTGCATACCCCAGCCTCAATTTTTGTATGTCCGATTCATGCAGTCTGTCTTCTTGACCTTGCATACCCCAACCGAAGTTGTGAATCACCTTTGAGGCATGCCACAAACTCGTTGTTGATGTGCAGGTCAGCAGATAACTTCTTCCAACTCTTACTCTTGGCGCTAAGAGAAGGCTCTGGCTCTCCCGAGTGCCCCGGAAAGGTTACCTTCATCCCCATGGCAGCAGATTTTGGAGGCTCAACCAGCTCAACACGAATTTCAAATGTACTTTACACAAATCGGAGTAAATGCTCTTACAAAAATCTGAAGTCGACGGGACAGGAAAGAAGGCATCATGGATCTATACAAAAATATCATCTTATTTCCTTCATACTCGATTGATTTCTGTAATAGGAGCGACATAAAGAGAAGGCAATATTATGACAGAGAACAGCTGGAAAAACAAAACTGTAGCAGGTTGTGCTTAATACTTTCTCTATACTGCATATACAAAAAAAAAATATCTGATGTGATTACCTGGTTTTTGGAAGGGAACCACATGCAACCTGAAACATTTGATGCAGTGGGTTAATAATAATTATATAATATGAGTACTATAACATCGAGTGTATAAGTATATAGGAGAAAATGAAAGCAAAATGGAATCACACAGATCGGCAAAGCCAAGTGTATAACTGAGTTCACTCTTTTCTTAACAAAACAATTATATACAAATGGCAGGTCTGATTACCATGCGCAAAAGAGGAAATTATTTAGAACTCCGGAAGGCCAAACAGAAAAGAGGAGTACATTAAAAGCATGGCTAGTTTCACCTTATTGATGGCATATCCTGATTACCTGATTAAAACCGTTTTTCCTGGAAATCTACCGAGGCACTCTTTCTCACTTTTATTGATGGCATATCCTTCAACCATTCAATATATACAGGGAACTTGAAGATGAAATAAAATCAGCAGCCAACTAACCGTAATATCCCAAGTGATAGAAGGTAATTTTGCAAATTCAAAACTATCTAGATTAGGTAGTACAGAAAATGAAAACATGGGATGGATAGAGGCCAAAAAAATAGATGCACTGCTGTTTGTACACAGCATAATGGTTTCCCTGAACCAAAATAATTGTGTTGATGCTTAAGTTGAGTTATTTAAGATTTTAATGTCCAGTTTTTGTCAATGGTGGATGTCAATACTAATAAGCCTCTTTGTTATCGTTTTTTATCTTTCTAACATCAAAGAAACAGTCTACAAATATTTTAAGCAATTATTAGTATTTATATTGTAGAACTCTCGAGTCTTGATTGAGAAATGGAAACATCTGACTGTAAAGGTCAATGGTGAAACAACATTCATAAACAAACTGAATCAGTGTGTGATCATGGTAGATAAAAAGTGCATCACTTCACCTGAGTATGCTCCAATGTGATAGTCCTGACCTCCTGGCCATGTTCTATGCTGCCAATCCTGTATTGGACAGAAATTGGTTCTGCCTATGAGTGCAACAGAAACAATATAGAAAAGCATGGTATGATCATCTTTGCGCCAACTGATATGTTATGCCAACAATCTAAATCATGGTTAAATTCAGTCATATATTCACCACGGTTGGAACACTAAATCATGCTAATGTAGCGGCATGCCATCCTACCATATTAATGTTTATAAGCTTTAGCTTAATGAACCTGAATTAAATATGACTACTTGTTTACCAGCTTTGCTTCAAACTCCGCCAGCTCATACTACTATTTTCTATTTGCAAGCTTGACCATCGAATTAATCATATCAATGGAAATTTGTTCGTTGCACTAATCCAGCAGAATAGCATCTTCCATGCCTACTGTACCATGAGATCTAATCTATCTTTTGCCCGTTTTCATGGCATGCCCAATACTACAGAGTTAAAACATGGTACATGTAGCCGCTGCTTGGAGTAATGTGAAGGAAAAAAGCATTTAAATTACGGCTGGTCTGCCAGGTGGAGAGAAGGGTGTGATATATCCCAAATTGTTGAGAAGATCCTGAGAGAGACCTTATCACGTGGTGGAAACAGATTAAAAAGTAGTGTTGATATTAGCAAGAAAAGCTGGACCATAAGAAATACTCTTGGAAATTGAAACAACCTGTTGTCACATTATAAGAGCAAGAAAGTCACAACTACTGAATGTATTCTGTGCATTAACAGACCATTCAAATATCTTAAATATTATGAATCAGAATAATGTAGCTGGAACAAATTTAGAGTTGCTAATGCTTTTGACCTCATTTACCTTGAGTCACCTTTCCTCCTTGTATTTTGTACATAGGAGTAAACTTGGCTCCATAGACTCCAGCCAAATCATCACTACAGTCTCTTTCTGGAAGTTCAAAACTTGCCTTAGACAGAATATATCCATTGGCGGAGAGAAGGATCATCAGAACTTCCCTTAGAGCCAGCTCCTGGACACCTTTGGACGATTTCATGGATCTGCTGTACGACAAGAGCAAGATGTAAACATGAATCGGTTCACAACATCTAATTGTAACGTTATAATGATACAGAGAGAAAACTAAGAAAGGCCTCTAGTCCACTGCAGCAAACGAGCACTATAGATCTTGACAAAAGGCTCTAGTGGAGGACGGAACCAAGGAATGAAAAACAAAACTATTATGGTTCTAGCATAAAAATGTAGCCACATACCCAACAGAAAGCTTAGGAAGATGGTGGCACTCCCGAAGAACAAGGAAGAAATCTCCAACAAACCAATTAATTGTTTTCTTTCTAGCATACTAACGTAAGCACATCACAACACAAAAGGTTATTTCAGTTAACGACTAAACGCTTTAGGTGATTCAGTTAATTAATGACTAAAGCCATGCACTCCTAATTATAGGAATATATCAAAGTGCACACCTAAAGCTTTGTAGCATCTACAGTAGGGCATTTTCTCTTTCGTAAATTAAAAAAAAAATCTACATTAGGCATAAAAGGGATTCCCTATTTTTTCCAATGCATAAAAAAGCAACACATATGCATATCAAGCTGCAAGTAAATACAGGAGATAGTTACGGAGCGCTAGAAAATACATGTAGTTGAGATCACAGTTCACTCAACACCTTCATGTAACTTTTGAGAATCTCAACATCAAGGAAAAGACATGCAGTCCATTAGGAACCTGAACATAAGGCATAACCGCTGCCTTTTACAAGAGAATTGTCTCTGAAATAAATTTTATCTTCTATCAAAGCTAATGTTTGAACAAAAACCAGAGTTTAAAGTACAATGAATTTCCAACTCACCAAGATTTAACAGGTCGGCCTACTACACGAAATGTTTCATATTAAGCAATAATGGTAGATATATGATCTAGCTAGAGTAGCGTGCGTGCGAACATGGCAGCAACCATAACACTTAATACCAGAAAAAAGCGAAAGAGTCCATCAAATAAGAAACACTCTGGTATGCCAAAAAATCTGTAGACAATAAGTACAACATATGATCGTGTTTACATATGCACAGAAAGATTATTCAGAGAACAACTGTCAAAATGTATACATCTAATAAATATGGCATACACACTGCGAAAACTTCTAAATGTCTAAATGAGCATACACCAGTTATACTTTGAATGTGGTGCTTCATGTACAGCGAGGCGAAGAAAAAAGTAAAATGGATCATAGGACAGTAACTACTGACTGAAGTGATGAACCTAAGTACCCAGCATATTTTCACCTCATGTTAATATTAAACTACATTTGTATCTCATTTATCATGTGACCCTGCCGCTCATAATAACCCTTCCACCATATCATGAAAACATGAATATATATTGTAACATTACACAGGAGATTTGATTGTAATGGTACTAATAGAAGAATGGACAGTAGCATCATATATACATTAAGCAATATGAATGACCTTAATTGGCCTATTTCAAACCTTGGCTTACTCGGAGAACAAGATTTCACCCCAATCTTCCACTTAAAACGCTTGACTCATTCAAGTAAAAAGTGAAATAGTGAGTAGTTAGCACAATCAACACCTAGAAAATAAATCCATGCTAACAATCTGGGCTGAATACCACCTAGAGTAACCAAGGGCACCACAGCCTTGCCAAGGTGAGGATGAACGCCTGGCGGTGGTGCCGGCTGCTCCTTCCAATGGAGCAGGCTGGTGCTCCTCCATACAATGGCGACAATCCTCTAATCCCAAAGGTTGCATCAGACCATCGAGAGCAAAACACATCGGAGATCTCATCCCCGTCGATGTGGCTAATGCTGGCTGCATGGCTAGGCCATCGTTGATGTAGGACTAAAATGCTGGACACCCACAATAATTTGCGCAAGTAACTAAAAATGCACCCATTGAATTTAAATAATAGCTTCGAGTGTCTAAGAACTGCACAATAATTCTTTCACCGCAACCCAATCAAATAATAAATAGGTATTTGGGGAAGGGGACCATGTTACTCACTCGGGATACAGTTGAAAAAACAAAATATGAGCCGAGGACAAGTATAATAATTTCAGTTTATGTCTAATCCAGTAATCCGTGTGTCATGTAAGGCGTATTTTTCTGAACTTATGAACAAAAGGAGAAAATTCCCATCATACATGCTCAACTAACTTGAGAAATAAAAACATATTTCGGAGATAAATGATAATGATAACCCAATTACTAACCTGATCAATGTTCATTTGAATTGCAGTGCAAAAACCTTCCTCTTCCGATCCTGAAACAGCATTTAGAATTGGAAATGGGTAGAAAGAAATCTAAAAGAAATTCTTGAGGTAGGTATCTGGGGAAGGGGACCATGTTACTCACTGGGATACACTTGAAAAACAAAAATATGAGCCGAGGACAAGTATAATAATTTCAGTTTATGTCTAATCCAGTAATCCGTGTGTCATGTAAGGCGTATGTTTCTGAACCTATGAACAAAAGGAAAAAATTCCCATCATGCATGCTCAACTAACTTGAGAAATAAAAACATATCAGTGGTAAACGATAATGATAACCCAATTACTAACCTGATCGATGTCCATTTGAATTGCAGCACAAAAACCTTCCTCTTCCGATCCTGAAACAATGCATTTAGAATTGGAAATGGGTACAAAGAAATCTAAAAGAAATTCTTGAGGTAGAGCATATGACAAAAATAATTATAAAGAAATCTTGAGTAAAAGGAAGTACACATAGAAAAAACAAATTAAGGCAAGTAACTGGAATGGGATAATGCAAATGTTTGTACTTCAAAACATGATAGAATAAGTTCATCGAGAGTAGACAGAACATAGATTTTTCAAGCTCTTTCATGATATATAAACACGATCTTTAGATGAACACAACTATGTAATGCAGGTTTTCGCTAGAGTCGAGGTAGACTGCCATGTGCTTCTTGTCCTCCATGTCCTTGAAATCTCCCAACGAGTTGAGCAAAAAGTAAGCAGTGAATCAATTCAATTCATGCTGCGTGAACTCATCTAGATCCAACAGGGTATTAGAGAAAATAGGCTTTACCGTCAGCTGTCACCTCATGTGGAGTACCGACACGCTCCTCCTAGCGACAAGACAGCGTGTGGCGGCAGCTCAAGGAACAGATGGCGCTACTTCCATGGGCCACCGTTCCGCCGATGGGCTCCAGATGAGCTCGACGTCGTGGTGCAGCAGGCCGTGCTCCTCCTGCCGGAAAGACAGACAAATTATTAGCTAGCACATTGGACCGATGCAAATCGTGTATGGAGAAATCTAGGCATGCCTCTGAGCTCAACAGCGTGAGGAGACGCTGCTCCCGGCGAGGACGACATGAGGTTGTGCTGGCGTCGACGACTTGCCGCTGGGCTCCAGATGAGCTCGACGTCGTGGTGTAGCAGGCCGTGCTCCTCCTGCCGGAAAGAAGGACAAATTATTACCTAGCACTTTGGGCCGATGCAAATCGTGTATGGAGAAATCTAGGCATGCCTCTGAGCTCAACGGCGTGAGGAGATGCTGCTCCCGGCGAGGACGACATGAGGTTGTGCTGGCGTCAACGACTTGAGGCAGTGCTGCTGCTGGCGATGGTGCAAACGAGGCGACGTTGATCCTGAAAATAGCGACACCCAATCAAATATTTTTCAGAAGGCTAGCAGGGGGTAAATTAACTTTCTAATCATCATCTTTAATGGATTCCTGATGTTGAACTACAACCTGATCATTTACTAATACAATAATAATGAGCAACAACATACATACTAAATAGAGAAGATGAATCTGTTAAATTTGGCATCTAATCATCCTTTTCAAACAAAAGAAGATCCACACGAGCCCTGGTCATCTTCCATCGGTAGTCTTTGCCCGTAGGCATTTACACAAGCAGCTTCTGTACACACAAACGAAACTGCAATCTCGTAATATCAAAACCAAATACGTGATGTAGATCAATTTGATTCCTGATGCGTGAACACATCTAGATCCAATAGGGGATTAGAGAAGCAGCTTACCTCATGTGGAGTACCGAGACGCTCCTCCTAGCGACAAGACATCGTGTGGCGGCAGCTGACGACGCTACTGCTGCGGGCCGCCGTTCCGCCGGTGGGCTCCAAATGAGCTCGACGCCGTGGTGCAGCAGGTCGTGCTCCTCCCGCCGGATGAGCTCGACGTCGTGGCGCAGCAGGCTGTGCTCCTACCGACGGCGAGCGCCGCAAAGGAGGAGCTCCGTCCGTCATCGTCGCCGCCCTCATCTTGCCGCTCCACAACTTTGCCTCTGCAGCCATGGTTCCCTTTGACTCTACAGCCATGGTTCCCTTTGCCTCTGCAGCCATGGTTCCTTTTGACTCTACAGCCATGGTTCCCTTTGCCTCTGCAGCCATGGTTCCCTTTGACTCTACAGCCATGAAGAAGATTAGCGGAGGAGAAGGGGGCGAAGAGAAGCTGGAGAGGATTGAGGGAGAGATGGAGGAGGGGATTTGGGGGAGAGATGGGGGCGGCGATTGGCGCGAGCGTGAGGGCAGCTGGTTGGCGGCGGGCGCGAGCGTGAGGGGAAAAAGAGGATTGTGGCTAGGGTTTTCTACTGAGGGCTCGTTTTTATATGGTGCGGTGAAAAAAAAATAACGGTCAGGATTCACCATCTGGTAAGATCCAACGGACACGAGTCTCAGATCGCTGTGAGACCCCCTATGGGGGGCATCGTTTATACCTTTAGACTAGATTTAGATGTGCGCCTTGGCGCACGATCCCGTGAAATTCGTGTTAATTTACATTTTAGGCAAGGATGGTGGTAGAAACCAGGTGAGAAAACAATATTACTTTTTTAGATTTAAAAAACAAATTCGATAGGTGAAATTAGGACAAAGTACATGAAATGAACAATGTAGTAAACGTCAGGTGCTGGGACGGAGCTGCCTTGAAGCCGTTAGGGTCAGCTAACTCTCACAAGAAAGAATAACTAATTAGTACCAGTATTAGATATTATTAAATTATAGAAGATGTTCCAGAGATAGAGAGACTACATCACGCGAGGGTACTTTTGTCCAGCTCATCCCTGCCAAAAGAACGCCGTGCCCCCGAGGCCCCGAAGTGTGACACGACTGCACGAACGTGATCCCAAGAAGCACCGCGAGCCTCCAAAGCCAGTTCATCCTCTTCCTCGCTCTCCCGAACGCCTGGCCCGGCCCCGAGCCAGGCGCTCGGCATCTGGGTGGCGGAGAATCCGACACGTGCCAAGTCTCCGCGAGGATGGTGAGCCTGTCACCGAACGCTAGAGAGAGTAGCAGCATATGAATGGGTACATATGGTGCAGATGAAGCAAAATATCCGTTTCATATGAATGGGTACATAAAAGCAGAGATGGCAGACTCTAAAGCTGAAATCTCCACCTATTGAAAACTGAATGCGGCACCTCTTATAAGGAGCCAATACATACATACTAACCACTATTCAAATCATTAATCAATTACAATTCCTAGTATTGTTTGCAGGAAGCGCTGACACATATCATCACCTAAATAGCAGAAGATGTTAAACAGGAAAAAAAAAAGGACAGCGAACATTGTTTTAGGTTTCAGTTGATAGTGATAAACAGAAATAACTGTTGATTGGTACGTGGTCAATTGGTGATCAAAACCTGATCTTCTCTGCATAAATCTATACCTAATAATAAAGTAAAAAGGGTTTCCTTGGTTTTCGTCCGTTCAATGCGCTGTCGCCCGCCGCTAGGGCGTCTTCGTCCGTCGTCGTGCCGCCTACAATCTAGAAAAAACGTTCGCTTCGTCCTTATCTGAGTCGTACCACATGGAAATAGCAGTTCATGTCGGCTTCAGCGTCTCACATATGTACAGAGCCACGGACGAACCAACGCAGGCAGCCTCCTCTCGAATCAACAAATCAGATGGAATCCCATCGAAAAATTCCGTCCTACAACTCGATTCCAGATCGAATCACATCGAAGAATATGTCGCGCACCTCGATTTCCAACGAAAACAGATGGCGGACCTGGACAGTAGGAAGAGCGCCACGAGGGGGATTCTGCGTCGACCAACGCCAATTTCGGCGACTTATGCGCCGTGCCTTGACACAGGGCGCGGATTGATCAGGGCGTAGCGCGCCCGCGAGGGGATCCTGCATCGATCAAAGCCAGCTTCAATGAGACAGATCGAGACATCCACGCTGTGCTAGGACCTGACATGGCCTAATTAATCAGGGCGTAGCGGGACTTGAGGGGTAATTCATCAGGGCAGGGCGCAGCGGGACATGATGGGGCTATTAATTCATCAGGATTCACGACGCATGGGATAATTCCCGCCGGCAGCCCCCGGAGACGACGTGCAGGCTCACGTTGGCTTGGAGGCATAAACGGAACAGACACAGGATGAAGACTGCGAGGACAGTTACTTGAACGGCACAGCGGCGCGGAGGTGTCCCAGATCGGTCAAAGCGCGGACGAGCTTCGCGGCAACGAAGAGCCTGCCATTGCTGGAGCGCACCCCGGTGGACCATCGTCTTCCTGTTATTCTTTGGCTGCTTTTCGGCGAGGTGGTCGTGCGGGGCGGACCTATCCCAAAAATCTTCCCGGAGCTGGCAGAGATCGGCCACGCCGGCAACACAAACAACCAAAAATACCTAATAGCATATGATTCCAATGTTTGCATAGACGTGATCGAGCGTGTCCTGGGCCAGGCAGCTCAGCTGGGACGTACCACGTACGTACATTGATCAATGATCTTGATCGATCGGTCTTCATTGCGTGCGCATGTTTGTCTACCACTCCACAACATTGATTCGTTAAGCCGTCGCCCACTCGCCCTGATCGTCAACTCACCGGATTGCTGCAGAAAGAAAGCTACAAATAGGCAGAGGTCAGCAATTCTCTTAGAGCCGCCCACGCGCATCACTCAAGATCACGCTGCTGGGAGGCGAAGCCATGGTCCGATAGATGAGAGACGATGTCGAGCCACTACAGGAATCGCCCGAGACGCCGACGGCCGGCTGCCCTCGGCGTAGCCACGCCTGGCCCTCGGCGTAGGCTACGCCGACGGCAGCCCTCGGCGTATGGCCTCGGCGTCCAGGTCCCTCGGCATAGGTAGGCTCGCCGTCGGCGTACGTCCGGCCCTCGGCGTACGTCACCTACGCCGACGGCCGGGTGAGCCCCTCGGCGTCTCCGCCCTCGGCCTGTCCGGCGGCGCGTCGTCACCGTTAACGGCGCGTCGGCAGACGCCGACGGCAACCCCCTCGGCATAGAGGCAGCGGCCCGGCGACGAACGGGCGACGTGGCGCGAGCTGGTGCTGCCAGGTGGTCGTCTACGCCGAGGGCAACCCCCTCGGCATAGAGACGTGCATGGCATGGCCACGTGGCGGCCGTCCAGACGCATAGTCTACGCCGACGGTATTGCCGTCGGCATAGACCTGACCATATGGTCCATGTTAGTGTCTATGCCGACGGCAATGCCGTCGGCGTAGGCCTTGCAATATTTTTTTTTTTCTTTTCCGGTTTCATTTCAGTTCTCGTTTACTGTTCCTGTTGCAATTCAAATTCAATTCAGCAGGTCCAATTCATCCAAAATCGACCAAATTCGCCATAATTCACCAAAATAGCATATAATTCACATAGTAGCATACATGGTGCACATAGTAGCATACAAGCGGAGAGCGGAGAGTGCCATGTCATAGTAGCATACATAGTAGTAGCAAGCAACCCTAAGGTTTCTGCCAAAAAGTTTCGTCAACGCTTTTTTTGGACCGTTTTGCCCTCCCACCAAAACACATATAACGCACAGTGCCACCGAACCGTTCATTAGACCTTTCCTGGTTCTGTGCCCTCTGAGCACCGACCGCTTCTCTGGTTCTTCCAAACCCGCAGGGGAACCGGATTTCGTATCGATCGAAATTCCGACCGAATCAATCCAGATTTCTTGCGTCCTTCCTATGAAAATCCATCCATAAATAGTCGCTCTTCCTCTCCACAGTATAACCAGGCAAACCCTAGATTTGTTTTCACCAAATCGATTGCATAAATTTTGTGGAGTTGGCTCGACTTCAAAGCTCGATTTAAGCTCGAAATCGAGCTCTTCGTCGAGATCTCCGATGGCGCCTCTAATAGCAACCTGGAACGAAGCCTACGACATCGATGGATTTGGCCAGAGCTGCAGATCCGATTTGGCCAGAGCTGCAGATCCTCAATTCGAGCAGCACCGCCGTCCACGCTAGGAACGGCTTCGACCGACGACTCCTACAGAGCACTGATCTCAGGCCACGACCGACTGGGTCCCGTCTCAGATCGAGATAAATTTGGGGCGGCTTACAGACTGGCTGAAGTGGAGGAGAACAAACTGCAAGAATCCGAGCGACCAAGGAGTTCGCAAGATCCTCGAAGTGGACGGAGGTGAGGAACCGAGCTTCCCGCCGGTGGCAGGGATAAACGAAGTTCGTTTCCCTGTCAACTCGCGAAGAATTCCGGCCCCAGTCGATTTACTTATGTGTGGAGGCGCACAAGATAACGCTCAGGACTGGGAAAAAGCTGTGGACCCGCGTCAACGCCGGGAGGCCGGGATGCCGTTCTTCTCCGGCGCGCTTTGAAGTTCGATCTCGACGTGGGCGCGTACAGGTACAGGGCAAGCTGTTCGAGAAGGCCAAGGCCAAGGAATCGTACATCGTCTTTATCCATGAGAAAATTGAAGGATGTAGTACTAGATGGGGGAAATTGGAAGAATAGCTTCAGTATAGAGAAGGATTTTATCCCGAAACCAGCAGTAATTCATCGTCGTTGACAATCTGTACTGGGGCGAGCTAGAAGGAGAACGAGCTGAGAGGTTGGGGAAGTTTGTGCATCTGCGGCTTGTGTGTTAGCAGTTGCTACTCGGTGTATACACAGGTACGGATCTATCTAAGAAATAGAGAAATAAGCTTTAGGCTAAGGTGGGAGATAACATGTGTGAGGAATCACGTTTTCTTTTAGTTGGGTCCATGCGTGTCTCAGTTAGCAAAACAACAAATCAATACAGTACAACATCAACATAGGTATGCTCTCTGTAAACGACCAGCGGGACACACCAAGAGAATAGACATAAGCACCAACAACCGTAGCTTCCGCCCCACAAAGGAATAAGTAGAGAAGTGTTTATTTGTTCTGAATTGTTCGATCTTAGAAGAAAATGAATATTTGGTTGGTCATATATTTGCTCTTTATTTGTGGTGAATTAGTATGATGAATAAACTATGAGTTAATTTTTGCGTTAAACTAGAAGGGAAATTCAACCTGCCGATGTTCTTCGACGGTAAAATAAAATTCGACTATGGTCCGTTGACATCGGAGTTGTTCTACAAACTTTCTATCCGCGCTGATTGGCCTCACATTGGGGCACTGGTTGGCCTCACATTGGGGCACTGTTTCGCCTCGCCATGCACGGCAGACACACGGTACGTTGGGTGAGGAGGGATAGTCAGAGCTTCACCGAGCCGTGTAATGTTCTTGGGGCTCCTAACCGAGCTTCACCTCGGAATCTTCCGCATTCCGTGGTGGGTTTAGATGACATGAGCGGCGAGGTGGGTCGAGGTTAGATGTATACGAGCTACCATTCCCGGTGTGTTCGGATACGACCTCATAGACGAAAATGCCAAGTTCATGGAGCGTCTGCCTTTGGAATAGAATGCCAAAGTGGTAGGTTGGAAAGGCGATGAGATGAAAAGTACGAGACGAGGAAACCCTAGCTTCCCAACGCTACCGAAAACCAGCCCTAGATCTTCTTCGCTGGTTGCGAGTGTGCCTATCATTTCATGTGGATTATAAGCCGCACTGTATTGCATGGATGTTTGAAAACCCTAGCTTTATGAGAGCTCATTGATGCCTCACGTGAGCACCGGTTGTGTCAGAGGTTGTCGACCGCACGTGCTTCGTCTCCGATGCCTCACCTAAACAACATAAGTGGGGCGCCAAAGAAGCACCAGGCAGCGACGATGTAGGAGAAACAAGGCACTAGGAGACGTGCCGTAGCAACGCACGGGTTTTTTCCTATAACACGTAAGAGGAATCAAATGTATATACATCTACCGTATACCCAAGGCACTTGAATAATCACACACAACTATAGAAGGGACAGGAAACACCAACCAAAATCAAAAGTAAAGCATAGCAACCAAAATCGAAAGTAAGCCACAATGCAAAGCGTAATGTCATGTATGACAGACATAACTTCCGGACTGTTCTACCTCTATAAGAAGATTTTGTAATAATGTCGATTTGTGTGAGATGAGAATGCGAGCACCTCTTCATATTCCCTTGTAGGCTTATAATTTCCTTCCACCGCATAAACTTATCGCCTATGTACTCCCTTTCAGGCTATAATTTCCTTCCACCGCATAAACTGATCTCTTATGTACACTTTGTTCCTTATGCAACAAAAGGTTTGTAATCGAAAATAAAGAAACTGTAAAGTCGTTATTCCTGAATATTATCTTAAATTGCTAGAATACATATTATGGTCTTTTGACTGAAGTCTGCCTACTTAAGTGGAAGTGCATGAAGCATCTATCTCAGGTATATCAGAATCTTGTTTAACAAAGATTTTCTTACAAGAAATATGCCATTAAGTGACCAGGGGAAATAACATTAGTACCACGTGAGCAACATGAGTAAATAATGTTACAAAGAAGACACCAAACATGATGATCCTTTCTGGAGCAAACTGCTTGTCTAAGTGCATAACATGGACATGTGTACCTCTCACAATTAAAAAAAGAACAAATACAATTAACTAAAACAGGGACTTATAGGATAAGCAAGTAGCATATTAATTAGTTACCGTGCATATTGTGCCTCAGTAAGATAAGAAAGTAGCAAATTAATTAAAATATCATTGATGCATTCATTTTACTTATCGTGTACATAGGGCACACAAATGTTCAACATGAATAGTGGGTCTCCATGGGAAATTTAGTAGAATATACTGATTCATTCCACGAAAAGATTGATACTTGCTAGATAAATGTCCCACACGTAAACTTGAAAGCTCTAACCTATGTAATGAGAAAAGCTAGAGAGATTAACTTACATCGTAGTTACCTGCAGCCCCTTCACTAAGGTACCAAGCTCCCGCACATCGTAGTTACCTGCAGCCCCTTCACTAAGGTACCAAGCTCCCGCACAATGTCGATAGCAGTAACACATCCCTTCTATGCTGAAAATTGAGGTTGAAGAAAGAAGAGGAAGATTGTGTGAGATGGAGAGAGACCCTTACGCCATCACGCCAAGGAAGAAAACAGTGACCATTTACAGTTATAATAAATGCTTATTTCGTCGGTTAAAACCCAGATGTTCATTTCTTTGAGAACTTACAGAATCATAATCCATAATTATGTGTCCCTTGTTTAAAATATCTAAGCTTTAAGTGTTTAGTGCCCATCAAGAGACAAATATATTTCTTTAACATCTCACATCATTCCTTACTATTTGTTCTAAATCCATGCTGCCTGATGCCAATTGACATTAAATTCTCACAACACAAGCATTATTGCAGGTACAGGAAACTGTACATTTTGTAAGCGCTGCCAAGGAAAAAAAACAATAATCATTTAGAGCTATCACAGTTTTTTATTTATTCAGTGAAAGAACGCATGTTTATTTCTTCAATTACTTATGGAAACAGAGTACCTAAATGTGTGTACCTACTTTTAAGTCTGTACATATTTCAAGTGATTCCCAATATATTATATATGCTAAATAGTGAAAGATAGCAAGGAAGTAATAAATAAGGGCAATAGCAATAGGGTAGAATTGTAGAAATATGGTGGTACCTCCACAATGGCTATAGTTGATGCTCGAATAGTAACCCGATAGCAAGAATAGAAGATAACTGAACTTTACTTCGATAACCAGCGCAGATATAATATAGTTGAACCGGATAGCAAGAATACAAGTACTCGTCACTTTCATGCTACTAAGAAATTAAAATTAGATGGCACGAATGGAGCATTTATAGATCACTTTTTTAGAACATAATATGGATTTATTAAGTGGTATGCACAAAGAATAAGGCCCAAGTAATGAAAAATAAATTCTCTCAATGGTAAATGGTAAGGATGAAAAAGAAGTCTGAATCGGTAGTTAGCTTACTTTGGGTTTATTTCCGGATCAGCTACTGCAAAACTAAGTTTCTTTTCTACAATGCTTCCAATTCTCCCGAGAATTCGACCGAAGGTGTGCTGCAGAAGTGCCTCTTATCCGAAACATGTTTGTGTAGCCGTACGCTGTTCACCTGTGATGCACACAGTTCGAAACAACATAGCCCAATCAGAATTTACATTACATAATTCATCCATTTGTAATAATGCCCCTTCAAGTAGATGCTACATGTTATTGAACCTTCAAATATGATTTTTAAGGCTATACAGATAACATGCCTTGCCATGCTCAGCAAACGTGTATAAGAGCAAAATGAAACAATAGTTATTGAACCATGTCCCTTGCGTATAAGAGCAACTGAAGTAAGACATGTTCATTTCCGTCTAATTTGCACCATGCAGCAACCATTCATTTTACCAGGTGATTTAGCTGCTTAAATTCTGCATTTGATATAGCATTAAGGAATCGTGGTTTGAATCACCAGTTTACTATGAACTACAAATTCACTATGTTAGTCTCTACATAAAAATGAAAATCAAATATTGTTATTTCGTTCAGAACTTATGCTTAGTAGCCACGACATAGGAATATTTAATGGTAGGCGAGGCCAAGGGGAAACAATTTGATTACCATGCTCGGAGACGCGGAGGGCCACGTAACACCGCAACACCTTGGTGACGGTGAGCACTTGCTTTGCTTCAAGCTTCACATCCTCTGCGAGCAGCATTTTACCGCAATCCGGCGATTACCATCCTCGGAGGCAAGTACTGTTGAACCGTTGTAGCCTGATATATAATAGCGTCAAGGAAATTTCTAGAGTAAGCTAAGATGAAGCTACTTGCATATGTACAAATTTTATAATGAACCTAGAAACTAACCACACAAGAAGAGGAAAGTAGATAACTGCTTCATGACAAATAAGCACAAGGAACAAAATAGAGACAATAATCATTTACTTGTATTAGTCTGTTTCCTGTTTTCACAAGAACGGGAGCTGGCCTGTATAACAAAAACAAATGGCTCGAGTTTGAACTTCTTACTACCAAGAGGAGCATATCAAACACACAGAAGCTGGAACAGATTATAAAAAACAAAGCAATTTTTTGCCTTCAATGGAAGTTGAGGCATAATAATCAATGAGGTGAACCCACGACCAAAGATAGAGCACCATACGGGCAATGATTGGTTGGAGGTCCAAGTATCACTAAACCATCCAATCTTACACGAAATATTGACCAAAAACCAGGAATTTCGGTTCCCTATGAGCATGGCCATACGACTCTGCGTACCCATTGATGTAATGCAATCAGAAATCCTGCAAGCATGGTAAGTCACTCATAAGAATGATTGGCTGTTCTCTAACCAAGTCAATTACCAAAAAAATATTTCTGAAAATGCATGAAGATGAATAACCTGTGTTGCTCCATGAGACAAGCAACAAACAACAACATCAACATGTGACATGAAATCTGCATCTTCAACGGTTACTAAATTTGGCAGGTCCTGCGGTATTAAAAGAGATCAACAATATGCCAAAAAAATCGTATAAACAAATGAACTACTTCTTAAAGGATGAGCTAACTTTGTATGTACAAGGTTGAAGTTTAGAACATGATGGATACTTGAAGAAAGCTAAATGAAAAATAAGTAACTGGGATCATGCTTAAGTAGGCTTGGTAATATAACGAAGAATGGAAGTAAATCTAATGGAGACATTAAGAGAAAGATAAATTATGCCATATTTGCAGTCCTACATAGCATACATAGCAGTACATGCCAATTGTGTTATAGAGAGAGAACCAACTAACTAAAAGGAAGAATGGTAGATGGGAAAAAACAAATCAATGGAAAAGCTTATAAGCTGCAGAGTATAGAAGTCTGATTGCTAAAAATATTGCACGCTGATGTGCACCTTGTTTTTTAATTAGATAATATGAGAAGGAAATTATACTGCAAATAGAACACTTCTCTAGCTGGCTACACACTCCCATTGTGCTGCCCCTTAGTGATACGGCTTCAGTATGAGGTTGCAGGTGTACATCCTAAGTCAGCCTGAGGGTAGGGATGTCTTGTTTACCTCGGGATGGTAGAGAGATGGCGAGATCGCCAATGTTGACACATTGCCAGGGGGCTGACCGACCACGGCGAACCCCACCACTGCACCTCCGGTCGTGGCTCAACATTGCAGATGCGATCTTAGAGTAGAGCCCAAGGCAGATATCCCGAAGGAAAAATCAATGACACGTAGGGGGTACATATGCTATAATTTAATGTTAGTGAAATAGCATGCCTATTACAGGTGTCATTTCGTGACAAACAACCAAGCTTAATAACAAAAGATCAACCGTAATGAAGCAACAGTCATTATCCCTAGCACCCCTTAGCTGTTTTTTTTTCCAAAATGCAAACTCAAATTTAATAACGTGAAGAATTAAAGAGCATTCCAGCCTCCCAAAACAGAGCACTTGAAACAGAGCATTTCTGGACACCCTTGAAGCTGGTTTATGAAAGTCGATGATAAACAACAAATAAGCAAATCCTGAGCACATGAAGAATAATTACAGGAGTAGATTACCTATATGATCGTAGGTCCATCCGTGTGTACAAACTGAAAAGGCAAGCATATCCATCTCATATCTCAGATGAAGCACAATAGAAGATGTCTTCCTGAGACTTGATATCATCTTGTTACCTAGGGCCTCAATGGATGGTGTAAATCTTAACGCATTGTAGTTAACACGGCAGCGGAGCTTTTGAAACTTTAGAGGAATGCCGATGTTTGCAAGAGGAGAATCTATCCTGCTAAAACGTATAACCTTGTGCTTTCGTACAAGAGGCAAGATCTAGAAGCAAGATAAGTGTAAAAGTAAGAATCAAACAGATGATAGAACATAAGTATAAATATATTCTTGGAGGAAGATTACTTTCTAACCTATCTCAAATAGTATTTCTCCCCAGACCAGCATACTGGTTGCATTGATAATGAAACTTTCCCACTGATTTTACATTGGAGATCTCGATAATCTTCACCTCATATCTTATCATCTATGAAATTCTAGCATTGCATTCTAGTCCATAAAGCATAAATGCTTGAGCTGAATCCTCCCATTCCGTCACTAGTGAATGTGTAAAATGTGTTGTACTTCATACTTTGATAAGTAGCAGCACAATCAAAACATCCAACAGATTTAAGGAGATAGTGTACGATTCCCCAATCTAACCAGCTACGGCACACACCATCCTCCACTCACACCCTCTCCTCCTCCGTCCACTACAGGCTGGAGAAACAAGAGTGAGAGCGAGAGAGAGATAGAGAGGAAGAGACGAGAGAGAGGAGGGAGAGGCAAACCTGGATGAATCTCAACCCGTTGCTCGTTGCTCGTTGCCGCTTGACGGAGATGGGGCCTGCGGGAGAGTAGAGAAGGAGGCCACCATCGTCCGGTTCAGGGCTGCGCACCATGCCCTCGCTGCGTTAGGGTTAGGGTTAGAGGTTGGGGCAGAGGAGGAGGCCGCAAATGGCTACAGCAAGGCCACCCGCGCGCCCCCTTCTCCATGGTTGCTCCTCTACCGGATCCTCTCGTCCTCCGTCGGATCCTCCCCTCCGCGAGCTAGGCTGTTTCTTGCCCGCCGGCGCCTTCTCCGTTTCTCCATGCGCCGCCGAACGAGAGACTATAGGGTGGAGGGGCGGCGACCAGCGACGAGGTGGAGGCGGAGGCGACTGTTCACGTGCACAGAGACCCGCCGCTGCGCTCGGGATCTTCCTGGCCGGCCCGCTCAGAGGAGGCCGCCGTTTTTTGGGGGAGGAGATGAACGAGAGAGAAGAGTACTACTCCGGAGGGAGTATCTAAAGGTGTATATGATGTGCAGAGCTGCCCCTTAGCTCGCGCCGGCGGCCCCTTCCACAGGTCGGCCGGCCGCCCATCGCCCGCGCCGGCCTCCGACGAGCGGCGTGGGGGCGGAGATGGCGCGGGATGTGGCGGCTGAGCGAGCTAGCGGCGGGGGCTGGGGGCGCGAGGCGACGGCGGCGACGGGGCTGGGAGCGCGAGGCGACGGCGGACGGCGGCGCTGCCATGCGCAGGCGAGGGAAGGGGCGGCGCAACGGGAGGAGAAGGGGAGAGGCGGCGCGGGGTGGCGGCGGGAGGCAGCTGCGCGAGGGAGAGGAGGAGCAGGTGCGCGACGACGCCGGGCCGGGCGGGCCACATGACCCATGGATAAAAAACGGGTTCGCGCGAGGGCCTCGTCCTGGACTACTCTACAGTGAAAAAATGGACGGACGAGATCCACCACCAAACAAGATCCAACGGCTACGAGGCTCAAATCGCTGTGAAGCCCCATATGGGGGGCATCATATACAACGTTAGATTCAAATTCCAAACCCAAAAAGGTACTTTCCTCCATTTCAAATCGACGGACTGACTAGATAGTATATATCAGTGGACAGAGATTTATTTAAATATCAGTCGATTTGTAGATGTATTGTGTGCACTGCCGTGCTAACTTGTCTTTGCTTTTCTGAAAATGCTTGTAGCTCCCGAGCTTAAGTGATCCCGGTTAGAGTACGTAATGGACTTGGGCTGACGGTATAGTCCGTTAATCTTAGGGGTAATTAGAGATAAGTGTCGTTTGCTTAGGAGTCAAGTAAACCTCTCTATATATAAGGAGAGGAGACGTATCAATCTAGTCAAGCAAGAATTAAGAAGGAAATCTCTTCCCTCTTGCCACAGGCCGTGGGCAAGGCCCCCAGCCAGCCCTCTCGCGCCATCCTTCTAGCAGCACCATAACAATTTGGTATCAGCTTTCCGGGTTCGATCATGTCCAGCCATCCCACCACCACTGGCCCGATGGCCACCACCACCGGCGCCCCGCCCAAGCCGGTGACGGCCACCTCCACCGCGCCGCTTCCCGTCGCCCTCACCCCGGAGGAGATCGCCGGAGCAATCTGCGATCTCACCACTGCTGTCCAGGAGATTCGCCTCTTCCTGTCCGGTCCCTACGGGCCGCCGCCGCCGGCGACGCTGCTGCCGTGGCAGCCGACGCACCAGGCGGCCTCCGCCGCGATCGCCGGGCCGCTGCAGCCGACGCTGTTGCTATCGTCGCCGCTACCCAACACCGGGCTGCTGCATTCCCCGCTGCTGCTATCCACCATCTCCGAGCCGGGCCCTACCTCGGCGTCGGGGGTCCCTCTTCTCCAGCAGCCGGCCGCCTTCTTCCCCACCGGGACACTGCCGCCGTCGCTGCAGCTGATGTCTGATGACCCACAAGTATAGGGGATCGCAACAGTCTTCGAGGGAAGTAAAACCCAATTTATTGATTCGACACAAGGGGAGACAAAGAATACTTGTAAGCCTTAACAGCGGAGTTGTCAATTCAGCTGCACTGGAAACAGACTTGCTCGCAAGAGTTTATCGATAGTAACAGCTTTATAGCGATGGCGGTAGTGAAATAACGAGCAGCGGTGTAACAAAGACAGCAGTAGTGATTATAGTAAACAGCGGGATTAAAATACTGTAGGCACGGGGATGGATGAACGGGCGTTGCATGGATGAGAGAAACTCATGTAACAATCAAAGCAGGGCATTTGCAGATAATAATAAAACGGTATCCAAGTACTAATCAATCCATAGGCATGTGTTCCATATTTAGTCGTACGTGCTCGCAATGAGAAACTTGCACAACATCTTTTGTCCTACCAGCCGGTGGTAGCCGGGCCTCTAGGGAATCTACTGGAAATTAAGGTACTCCTTTTAATAGAGCATCGGAGCAAAGCATTAACACTCCGTGAACACATGTGATCCTCATATCACCGCCTTCCCCTTCGGTTGTCCCAATTTCTGTCACTTTGGGGCCTCGGGTTCCGGACAGCAATACGTGTATACAACTTGCAGGTAAGATCATAAAACAATGAATATCATCATGAAACAATAACATGTTCAGATCTGAGATCATGGCACTCGGGCCCTAGTGACAAGCATTAAGCATATCAAGTTGCAACAATATCATAAAAGTACCAATTACGGACACTAGGCACTATGCCCTAACAATCTTATGCTATTACATGACCAATCTCATCCAATCCCTACCATCCCCTTCAGCCTACAGCGGGGGAATTACTCACACATGGATGGGGGAAACATGGCTGGTCGATGGAGAGGCGTCGGTGGTGATGATGGCGATGATCTCCTCCAATTCCCCGTCCCGGCGGAGTGCCAAAACGGAGTTTCTGGTCCCGAGATGGAGTTTCGCGATGGTGGCGGCGTACTGGATGTCTTCTGGTGATTTCTTCTAACCCCCGTGCGTTTTTAGGTCGAAGGCATTAAGTAGTCCAGAGAGGGGCGTCGGAGGCCAGCCGAGGGGCCACACGCTAGGGCGGCGCGCCCCCCCTCCAGGCCGCGCCGGCCTAGTGTGTGGGGGCCCTGGGCCTCCCCCAGGCCTGCCCTTCTGGCTCCGTGATTCTTCTGGAAAAATAAGCCCTTCGCCATAAATTCCGAGGATTTTCCTGAAAGTTGGATTTCTGCACAAAAACGAGACACCAGAGCAATTCTGCTGAAAACATCATTAGTTCGTGTTAGTTGTATCCAAAATACACAAATTAGAGGCAAAACAATAGCAAAAGTGTTCGGGGAAGTAGATACGTTTTGGACGTATAAACTCCCCCCAAGCTTAGCTTATTGCTTGTCCTCAAACAATTCAGTTAACAACTGAGTGCGATAAAAGAACTTTCACAAACACATTTGTTCATATGATGTAAATATTCTCATGATATGGCAAGTACTTAAGCAATTTCATAATAAGGTACATGCAAATAAAATCATCTAATAGCTATGTCAATCATGGAAAAGGTACCAACAAATTAATAATGAGCATCATGAATCATGTCTATCAGCAGGATTGCAATGTTCATAGAAGGATATGATAAAGTGGTATCTCGCTTGCCCGTATTTGTACGAGCAAAACATAAATGCTTGGGCACCTTTGAAGTTCATGGGAAGACTGGAAGTAGAGATTATCAAAGATAAAAGCATCAAAGTTATACCACAGTTAATCATATTTTGGGACAAGCATATTATACTAAGAATGACAGTTGTGCTCTCAAGAAAGTGCTCAAAAAAAGGATGGAGACACAATGTAAAAGTAAAAGATTGACCCTTCGCAGAGGGAAGCAGGGATTAACATGTGCTAGAGCTTTTCATTTGTAAAACAGGAGTAAAATTATTTTGAGAGGTGTTTGTTGTTGTCAACGAATGATAGTGGGTACTCTAACTACCTCGTCAACCAGACTTTCAAGAGCGGCTCCCATGAAGGACGTTATCTCTATCAGCAAGGTAAATCATCCCTCTTCTCTTTTGTTTACACATATATTTTAGTTTCATTATGGATGACACTCCCCCAACCTTTGCTTACACAAGCCATGGCTAACCGAATCCTCAGGTGCCTTCCATCAATCACATACCATGGGGGAGTGTCTATTTGCAATTTAAGTTGCTTACTGATAAATCAGGGCAAGACATGTGAAGAGAATTATTAATGAAAGTTGATTAATTGGGGCTAGGAACCCCGTTGCCAGCTCTTTTTGCAAAATTATTGGATAAGCGGATGTGCCACTAGTCCATTATGAAAGTCTGTCAGGAGTAAATGACAAGATTGAAAGATAAACACCACATATTTCCTCATGAGCTATAAAACATTGACACAAATTGAGAAGCATTTTGAAGGTTTAAAGGTAGCACATGAGAATTTACTTGGAATGGTTTGAAATGCCATGCATAGGTATTTATGGTGGACACTTTGGAATAACTTGGTTTTCAGGGGTTTGGAAGCACGAGCAGCGTTCCCGCTCAGTACAAGTGAAGGCTAGCAATAGACTGGGAAGCGACAATCAAGAGAGCAGTAACTGTCATAATCATGCTTGCGACAAAATAAATTAACGGAGGCATAAAAGTGATACAAGAACTCTGAGGTAAAGCAAATCATCGAGGCTTAATTGACTTTTGTTCAGTCATATGCATGCGTGAGCATGTGCCAAGTTGATTCAAGTGAATTATTCAGAGGGGGATACCACAATATCATACCTGTCTATGAATAAAACAATGCAAGTAAATATTTATGACATGGTACTCATATTAATAAATTGGAGCTAATCATGAGAGATCATGAACTACTAGACTTTCTTAAATGACATATACCTCACATGAACCAACTAAGCATGCTCACATGGATGAGTATATGTACAAAAATGAAAACAAATAGAGTTCATACCAGCCTCTCACCACAGTCGAATTGTCGTAGATCGTCATTATTGCCTTTTCACTTGTGTAGCTTGAATAATATGGAATGAAAATCAAGCTCCAGCCACCGAAGACCACTGAACTCCATAATGAACTTTACAAAACCAAAGAAGAACAGCAAATATTTTTGGTGTTTTCGAATTGGAAACAAGAACAAAAGGAAACAAGCAAACAAAGCAAAATCTTTTTGGATTTTCTTATAGCAAACCAACGATAGCAAATAAAGCAAAATAAAAGCAAGAAACCAAAATAAACAAATGGTAAAGAGAAACAATAGAAATATTTTTTGTTTTTTTGTGTTTTAGGAAAGAAACAAAGCAAAAACAAGAAAATGAAAACTAAAAGAGTCACATAAACACAAAGCAGCAGAAATTCGTCAAACTTGACAGCAGTACAGTAATCGATTTTTAAGAAATTCTTCCGCTGCTCAGCTCGAAAAGTGTTCAACTAATGAAAGTTAGATAATAACCTGGGGAACTTGCTCAAAAATTGGCTTCGCAAAATAACGTCCTGGCTGTTTTTGAGAATTTTTTTGGTATCAGTCCAGAATCTGTTTTCAATCAGCACTTCCCCAAATATCATCTCCCTCTTATTAGAAAACCACTTTAAGAAGCTAAACAAGTTTGTACAAGTATCCAGCAACTATAATATGCAAAGAATGAGTGATGCCGGTATACCTCCCCCCAAGCTTAGGCTTTTGGCCTAAGTGGAGATCAATGATGGCGTGTATTTCACACGTTCGTTGGGCAACCCCAAGAGGAAGGTATGATGCGCACAGCAGCAAGTTTTCCCTCAGAAAGAAACCAAGGTTTATCGAACCAGGAGGAGCCAAGAAGCACGTTGAAGGTTGATGGCGGCGGGATGTAGTGCGGCGCAACACCAGAGATTCCGGCGCCAACGTGGAACCTGCACAACACAACCAAGCTACTTTGCCCCAACGAAACAGTGAGGTTGTCAATCTCACCGGCTTGCTGTAACAAAGGATTAACCGTATTGTGTGGAAGATGATTGTTTGCAGAGAAAACAGATAAAAACAAGTATTGCAAGTAGATTGTATTTCAGTAAAGAGAATTGGACCGGGGTCCACAGTTCACTAGAGGTGTCTCTCCCATAAGACGAACAAGCATGTTGGGTGAACAAATTACAGTTGGGCAATTGACAAATAAAGAGAGCATGACAATGCACATACATATCATGATGAGTATAGTGAGATTTAATTGGGCATTACGACAAAGTACATAGACCGCCATCCAACCGCATCTATGCCTAAAAAGTCCACCTTCAGAGTTATCATCCGAACCCCCTCCAGATATTAAGTTGCAAAACAACGGACAATTGCATTAAGTATGGTGCGTAATGTAATCAACAACTACATCCTTAGACATAGCATCAATGTTTTATCCCTAGTGGCAACAAGCACAACACAACCTTAGGGGTTTCCGTCACTCCCCAGGTGTCAATGCAGGCATGAACCCACTATCGAGCATAAGTACTCCCTCTTGGAGTTAAAAGCATCTACTTGGCCAGAGCATCTACTAATAACGGAGAGCATGCAAGATCATAAACAACACATAAGCATAACTTTGATAATCAACATAACAAGTATTCTCTATTCATCGGATCCCAACAAACGCAACATATAGAATTACATATAGATGATCTTGATCATGATAGGCAGCTCACAAGATCCGACAATGATAGCACAATGGGGAGAAGACAACCATCTAGCTACTGCTATGGACCCATAGTCCAGGGGTAGACTACTCACTCATCACTCCGGAGGCGACCATGGCGGTGTAGAGTCCTCCGGGAGATGAATCCCCTCTCCGGCAGGGTGCCGGAGGCGATCTCCAGGATCCCCCGAGATGGGATCGGCGGCGACGGCGTCTCAGTAATGTTTTCCGTATCGTGGCTCTCGGTCCTGGGGGTTTCGTCACGGAGGCTATTTGTAGGCGGAAGGGCAGGTCAAGAGGCGGCACGGGGGCCCACACCACAGGCCGGCGCGGCCAAGGGGGCCGCGCCGCCCTAGGGTTTGGCGCCCCGTGGCCCCTCTTCGTCTCTCCTTCGGACTTCCGGAAGCTTCGTGAGAAAATAGGCCTCCGGGCTTTTATTTCGTCCAATTCCGAGAATATTTCTTTACTAGGATTTCGAAACCAAAAACAGCAGAAAACAAGAATCGGCACTTCGGCATCTTGTTAATAGGTTAGTTCCGTGAAAATGCACGAATATGATATAAAGTGTGCATAAAACATGTAGATAACATCAATAATGTGGCATGGAACACAAGAAATTATCGATACGTTGGAGACGTATCAGCATCCCCAAGCTTAGTTCCGCTCGTCCCGAGCAGGTAAAACGATAACAAAGATAATTTACTGGAGTGACATGCCATCATAAACTTGATCATACTATTTGTAAAGCATATGTAGTGAATGCAGCGATCAAAACAATGTGTATGACATGAGTAAACAAGTGAATCATAAAGCAAAGACTTTTCATGAATAGCACTTCAAGACAAGCATCAATAAGTCTTGCATAAGAGTTAACTCATAAAGCAATAATTCAAAGTAAAGGTATTGAAGCAACACAAAAGAAGATTAAGTTTCAGCGGTTGCTTTCAACTTGTAACATGTATATCTCATGGATATTGTCAACATAGAGTAATATAATAAGTGCAATAAGCAAGTATGTAAGAATCAATGCACAGTTCACACAAGTGTTTGCTTCTTGAGGTGGAGAGAAATAGGTGAACTGACTCAACATTGAAAGTAAAAGAATGGTCCTCATAGAGGAAAAGCATCGATTGCTATATTTGTGCTAGAGCTTTGATTTTGAAAACATGAAACAATTTTGTCAACGGTAGTAATAAAGCATATGCATCATGTAAATTATATCTTATAAGTTGCAAGCCTCATGCATAGTGTACTAATAGTGCTCGCACCTTGTCCTAATTAGCTTGGACTACCTGGATTATCACCGCAATACATATGCTTTAACCAAGTATCACAAAGGGGTACCTCTATGCCGCCTCGTACAAAGGTCTAAGGAGAAAGCTCGCATTTGGATTTCTCGCTTTTGATTATTCTCAACTTAGACATCCATACCGGGACAACATAGACAACGAGATAATGGACTCCTCTTTTAATGCTTTAAGCATTCAACAACAATTAATTCTTTTCTCATTAGAGATTTGAGGATGTTTGTCCAAAACTGAAACTTCCACCATGGAACATGGCTTTAGTTAGCGGCCCAATGTTCTTCTCTCACAATATGCATGCTCAAACCATTTAACTCGGTGTAGATCGCCCTTACTTCGGACAAGACGAACATGCATAGCAACTCACATGATATTCAACAAAGAGTTGATGGCGTTCCCCAGTAAACATGGTTATCGCACAACAAGCAACTTAATAAGAGATAAAGTGCATAATTACATATTCAATACCACAATAGTTCTTAAGCTATTTGTCCCATGAGCTATATATTGCAAAGGTGAATGATGGAATTTTAAAGGTAGCACTCAAGCAATTTACTTTGGAATGGCGGGAAAATACCATGTAGTAGGTAGGTATGGTGGACACAAATGGCATAGTGGTTGGCTCAAGTATTTTGGATGCATGAGAAGTATTCCCTCTCGATACAAGGTTTAGGCTAGCAAGGTTGTTTGAGGCAAACACAAGGATGAACTAGTACAGCAAAATTCACATAAAAGACATATTGAAAGCATTATAATACTCTATACCGTCTTCCTTGTTGTTCAAACTCAAAACTAGAAATTATCTAGACCTTAGAGAAACCAAATATGCAAACCAAATTTTAGCATGCTCTATGTATTTCTTCATTAATGGGTGCAAAGCATATGATGCAAGAGCTTAAACATGAACACAACAATTGCCAAGTATCACATTACCCAAAACATTTATAGCAATTACTACATGTATCATTTTCCAATTCCAACCATATAACAATTTAACGAAGGAGAAACTTCGCCATGAATACTATGAGTAGAAACCAAGGACATATTTGTCCATAAGCTACAGCGGAGTGTGTATCTCTCCCATAAAGTGAATGCTAGGATCCATTTTATTCAAACAAAACAAAAACAAAAACAAAACGACGCTCCAAGAAAAAGCACATAAGATGTGGCCGAATAAAAATGTAGTTTCAGGGGAGGAACCCGATAATTTGTTGATGAAGAAGGGGATGCCTTGGGCATCCCCAAGCTTAGACGCTTGAGTCTTCTTGATATATGCAGGGGTGAACCACCGGGTGCATCCCCAAGCTTAGAGCTTTCACTCTCCTTGATCATGTTGCATCATACTCCTCTCTTGATCCTTGAAAACTTCCTCCACACCAAACTCGAAACAACTCATTAGAGGGTTAGTGCACAATATAAATTGACATATTCAGAGGTGACACAATCATTCTTAACACTTCTGGACATTGCATAATGCTACTGGACATTAGTGGATCAAAGAAATTCATCCAACATAGCGAAAGAGGCAATGCGAAATAAAAGGCAGAATCTGTCAAAACAGAACAGTTCGTATTGACGAATTTTAAAATGGCACCAGACTTGCTCAAATGAAAATGCTCAAATTGAATGAAAGTTGCGTACATATCTGAGGATCATGCACGTAAATTGGCATAATTTTCTGAGCTTCCTGCAGGGCAGTGGGCTCAGATTCGTGACAGCAAAGAAATCTGGAACTGCGCAGTAATCCAAATCTAGTACTTACTTTTCTATCAACGGCTTAACTTGGCACAACAAAACTCAAAACTAAGATAAGGAGAGGTTGCTACAGTAGTAAACAACTTCCAAGACACAAAATAAAAACAAAGTACTGTAGGTAAAAACATGGGTTGTCTCCCATAAGCGCTTTCTTTAACGCCTTTCAGCTAGGCGCAGAAAGTGTGTATCAAGTAACATCGAGAGATGAAGCATCAACATCATAATTTGTTCTAATGATAGAATCATAAGGTACCTTCATTCTCTTTCTAGGGAAGTGTTCCATACCTTTCTTGAGAGGAAATTGATATTTTATATTACCTTCCCTCATATCAATAATAGCACCAACAGTTCGAAGAAAAGGTCTTCCCAATATAATTGGACAAGATGCATTGCATTCAATATCCAAGACAACAAAATCAACGGGAACAAGATTATTGTTAACGGTAATGCGAACATTATCAACTTTACCCAAAGGTTTCTTTGTAGAATGATCAGCAAGATTAACATCCAAATAACAATTTTTCAGCGGTGGCAAGTCAAGCATATTATAAATTTTCTTCGGCATAACGAAATACTTGCACCAAGATCACATAAAGCATTACAATCAAAATCTTTAACCTTCATCTTAATGATGGGCTCCCAACCATCTTCTAGCTTTTTAGGAATAGAGGCTTCGCGCTCTAGTTTCTCTTCTCTAGCTTTTATGAGAGCATTTGTAATATGATGCGTGAAAGCCAAATTTATAGCACTAGCATTAGGACTTTTAGCAAGTTTTTGCAAGAACTTTATGACTTCAGAGATGTGGCAATCATCAAAATTCAAACCATTATAATCTAAAGCAATGGGATCATCATCCCCAATGTTGGAAAAAATTTCAGCAGCTTTATCGCAGGCAGTTTCAGCAGTTTTAGCAGTTTCAGGCAGTTTTCGCGCTTTGCATTAGAAGTGGAAACATTGCTAACACCAATTCTTTTATTAGTATGAGTAGGAGGTGCAGCAATATGTGTAGCATTATCATTACTAGTGGTGGTAATAGTCCAAACTTTAGCTATATTTTTCTCTTTAGCTAGTTTTTCATTTTCTTCTCTATCCCACCTAGCACGCAGTTCAGCCATTAATCTTATATTCTCATTAATTCTAACTTGAATGGCATTTGCTGTAGTAGTAATTTTATCATCTAAATCCTCAGGTTTAGCAGCCATTTTATTAATTAAAGAAGATTGTGATGCAGACATGTATGAGATTCGGGTTTCAGCACTAGCAAGTTTAGTTTGCAACCCCGAGATTTCCCTATTCAGATTTTCAAGTTGATTTCCTATATTCTTCAACAAGATAGATTGCTCATTCATAATTTTAGTAAACAATTTATTTTGCTCATATTGTGATTGCATAAAACTCTTGGTGGATCTTTCAATTTCTAACATCTTTTCTTCATTAGGTGAAGCATATCTACCATAAGAGTTACCATTAGCAGAGTATGGCCTAGAATCATTGTGATTGTTATTTTTAATGAAATTCACATCCACATATTCTTTTTGAGCAACTAATGACGCTAACGGAACATTATTAGAATTAACGTTAGGCCTACCGTTCACAAGCATAGACATAATAGCATCAATCTTATCATTCAAGGAAGAGGATTCTTCAACAGAATTTACCTTCTTACCTTGCGGAGCTCTTTCCGTGTGCCATTCAGAGTAGTTGATCATCATATCATCAAGAAGTTTTGTAGCCGCCCCCAATGTGATGGACATAAAGGTACCTCCAGCAGCTGAATCCAATAAATTCCGTGAAGAAAAATTTAGTCCTGCATAGAAGGTTTGGATGATCATCCAAGTAGTCGATCCATGGGTTGGGCAATTTTTAACCGAGAGATTTCATTCTTTCCCAAGCTTGAGCAACATGTTCAGTATCTAATTGTTTAAAATTCATTATGCTACTCCTCAAAGATATAATTTTAGCAGGGGGATAATATCTACCAATAAAAGCATCCTTGCATTTAGTCCATGAATCAATACTATTCTTAGGCGAGAGATAGCAACCAATCTTTAGCTCTTCCTCTTAATGAGAAAGGGAACAATTTTAGTTTAATAATATCACCATCTACATCTTTATATTTTTGCATTTCACATAGTTCAACAAAATTATTGAGATGGGCAGCAGCATCATCAGAACTAACACCAGAAAATTGATGGTTCATGACAAGATTCAGTAAAGCAGGTTTAATTTCAAAGAATTCTGCTGTAGTAGCAGGTGGAGCAATAGGTGTGCATAAGAAATCATTATTATTTGTGGTTGTGAAGTCACACAACTTAGTATTTTCAGCGTTGGCCATTTTAGCAACAATAAATAAAGCAAACTAGATAAAGTAAATGCAAGTAAACTAATTTTTTTGTGTTTTCGATATAGCAAACAAGATAGCAAATAAAGTAAAACTAGCAACTAATTTTTTTGTATTTTGATTTAGTGCAGCAAACAAAGTAGTAAATAAAATAAAGCAAGACAAAAACAAAGTAAAGAGATTGAGAAGTGGAGACTCCCCTTGCAGCGTGTCTTGATCTCCCCGACAACGGCGCCGAGAAAAGAGCTTGATGGCGTGTATTTCACACGTTCGTTGGGCAACCCCAAGAGGAAGGTATGATGCGCACAGCAGCAAGTTTTCCCTCGGAAAGAAACCAAGGTTTATCGAACCAGGAGGAGCCAAGAAGCACGTTGAAGGTTGATGGCGGCGGGATGTAGTGCGGCGCAACACCAGAGATTCCGGCGCCAACGTGGAACCTGCACAACACAACCAAGCTACTTTGCCCCAACGAAACAGTGAGGTTGTCAATCTCACCGGCTTGCTGTAACAAAGGATTAACCGTATTGTGTGGAAGATGATTGTTTGCAGAGAAAACAGTAAAAACAAGTATTGCAGTAGATTGTATTTCGAGTAAAGAGAATTGGACCGGGGTCCACAGTTCACTAGAGGTGTCTCTCCCATAAGACGAACAGCATGTTGGGTGAACAAATTACAGTTGGGCAATTGACAAATAAAGAGAGCATGACAATGCACATACATATCATGATGAGTATAGTGAGATTTAATTGGGCATTACGACAAAGTACATAGACCGCCATCCAACCGCATCTATGCCTAAAAAGTCCACCTTCGAGGTTATCATCCGAACCCCCTCCGGTATTAAGTTGCAAAACAACGAGACAATTGCATTAAGTATGGTGCGTAATGTAATCAACAACTACATCCTTAGACATAGCATCAATGTTTTATCCCTAGTGGCAACGAGCACAACACAACCTTAGGGGTTTCGTCACTCCCCCGGTGTCAATGCGAGCATGAACCCACTATCGAGCATAAGTACTCCCTCTTGGAGTTAAAAGCATCTACTTGGCCAGAGCATCTACTAATAACGGAGAGCATGCAAGATCATAAACAACACATAAGCATAACTTTGATAATCAACATAACAAGTATTCTCTATTCATCGGATCCCAACAAACGCAACATATAGAATTACATATAGATGATCTTGATCATGATAGGCAGCTCACAAGATCCGACAATGATAGCACAATGGGGAGAAGACAACCATCTAGCTACTGCTATGGACCCATAGTCCAGGGGTAGACTACTCACTCATCACTCCGGAGGCGACCATGGCGGTGTAGAGTCCTCCGGGAGATGAATCCCCTCTCCGGCAGGGTGCCGGAGGCGATCTCCGGGATCCCCCGAGATGGGATCGGCGGCGACGGCGTCTCGGTAATGTTTTCCGTATCGTGGCTCTCGGTCCCGGGGGTTTCGTCACGGAGGCTATTTGTAGGCGGAAGGGCAGGTCAAGAGGCGGCACGGGGGCCCACACCACGGGCCGGCGCGGCCAAGGGGGGCCGCGCCGCCCTAGGGTTTGGCGCCCCGTGGCCCCTCTTCGTCTCTCCTTCGGACTTCCGGAAGCTTCGTGAGAAAATAGGCCTCCGGGCTTTTATTTCGTCCAATTCCGAGAATATTTCTTTACTAGGATTTCTGAAACCAAAAACAGCGAGAAAACAACGAATCGGCACTTCGGCATCTTGTTAATAGGTTAGTTCCAGAAAATGCACGAATATGATATAAAGTGTGCATAAAACATGTAGATAACATCAATAATGTGGCATGGAACACAAGAAATTATCGATACGTTGGAGACGTATCAATCAACCCCAGCGAGGGTCAGGATTCCACGCCGGTGGGTCATACATGGCGTAGTCATAATAAGGTCCCGGTGCAGAAGAAAAGGGTGAAGGCTCCTCATGCCCAACATGTTGATGCGAAGAACTTGCTGCATCGGATGACGAGTCGAGGCGTTCCTCGGCCTCCTCCGTGCCGTCTCTTGCATGATGGCCATCTCCCTCTATGTATGCATTCAGTTCACCTTCCGTGACTGACCAATCCTTCCTGGAATCAAAGTTAAACAGAACAGGTGCATGCAATCCTACTAGTTTTTCAGTTTTCTTAGTTGTTCTCCAAATTTTCTTGTAAAATGTTATCTTGTAAGACAGGTTACTCAAATTAGACAAATCAGAAACAAATTCATGCTTAATCATGGAGACTATGTCAAGTTTCTCTATGGAGAGCTGAATATCAAGATGGTGAGGTTCTACACCATGCAAAGCTAATAAACGAGAGGCGATGAGACCTCCACAAATTCCTCCCTTCTCACGGTTAGTAGCAAGTCTATAGGCTATCAAAGCACCCAAGTTATAAGTCCTATCACCTTGTAATGCAGCAGCTAGAAAAGCCAAATCCTGGATAGATAACTTACTTGCATTTTTTCTAGCAAGAACGCACTTGGTGATGAAATAAGCAAAGTAGCGAATAGCTGGGAATTGAATACTATTGATTTTACCACTATCCTCTGAGAAGCTTCTTCCATGACAAATCATCTTGTAGAGACTCAAGAGCTCCTGCGGCAGTCCCCTTATCTTCTCGCATGATCCCCATTGTGGCACTCTAATTGCTGCACAAAAATCATCGAATGGCAAGTTGACAGTTTTATTATAAATTTTGTATCGAACCATGGGGTTAGTCTGGGACCAATTGAATTAAAAATCCTGCACTACAGACATGGTCAGTTTTGCATATTGGTATGGTTCACCAACAACAAAATTTCCCAAACCTGCATTGGAAATCAGATTTTGAACATCTTGCAAGATTCCTGCACTTCTCATAAAATCAACACATGGGTAGTAAGAGGGGTATACTCCTTCTTCGCGGTGAACTCTCATAACCTGTTGCACCTCCAATTCTTGTTGGTTGAGTTGGTGCCTATTCCACTCCATTTTCTGAAATTTTTCAACAAACATTATAAAATTTGATTTGGTGACATATAATTGAGGGAAACTACTATAGGAACTTGCTAGAGTACTAAACATGCATTAAAACTAGTTTTTACCACTTAGAACAAGCATGCAAGCTCACTAAACATGTTACCTACAGCAGCAAAATATTCAAGATATACTCAACCAAACAAAATTCTACTTGGATAATCGGAGGAGTCACATACTGGAGAGCAAATGTGCCAAATTTCAGACGAATTGCAGGCTGAGCAAAGAGATCGAGAAATCTTGAGCTCTTGAGCAGAAACGCGAGTGAGAGAAAGTGAGTACGAGTTTTTTCGGGAGAGAGAGTGAGATGGGAGAAAGAGATGAAGTGGTGGAGCAAGGAGGGGCCCACACACCAGGGTGGCGCGCCCCCCTTGCTGGCCGCGCCGGCCTGTGGGGTGCCACCCTGGGGTGCCCCACTGGTCATCCCCAGGTGCTCCTAGTGCCTCTTCGAAAAATAAGACCAATGGTATAATTTTTGTGAATTTTTGAAAACTTTGAAAAATGCACATTTCTGGGTATTAAATTTATTATTACTGGGCAGAAAAAGATTTTTGAAATCTCTAATTAACTAAAGAACTTTGCAAAACAAAAGTGCTACAGTAAGTAAAACAAGTGGAGGAAGAAAGAGATGTTGTTTAGTTCCTCTATGCATATAAAATGAACTTGTTAACAAGGTTGATCAAGTCTTGCCACCAAATAAATTTTACATAGCATAAGAAGAATTAAACCTCAAATCAATCATGTTACCTTGTATTGTATTGATATGGATCCAATCACAAGAGTTTGATATTCTTCTTTAGGCTCATATATAGGACAATCAATAGTTCCCACTTTGATAGTTCTCACATTAGAAATTGTATTAACTCCACATACTTTGTCAATCCTCTTGGGAAAATAAATGGTATGCTCCTTGTCATCAACATTAAAGGTAACTTTTCCTTTATTGCAATCAATAACAGCCCCTGCGGTGTTAAGAAAAGGTCTCCCAAGAATAATAGACACATTATCATCTTCAGGCATTTCCAACACAACAAAATCAGTTAATATTAAGCAATTATTAGTAACTTGAACAGGAACATCCTCACATATACCAACAGGAATAGCAGTAGATTTATCAGCAATTTGCAAAGATATATCAGTTGGTATCAACTTATCTAAATAAAGTCTCTTATAAAGAGAAAAAGGCATAACACTAATACCTGCTCCCAAATCACATAGAGCAGTTCTAACATAATTATTCTTGATAGAACAAGGAATAGTCGGTATACCTGGGTCGCCAAGCTTCTTTGGAACTTTACCATTGAAAGAGTAATTAGCAAGCATAGTGGAAATCTCCTCATTAGGAATTTTCCTTTTGTTAGTGACAATATCTTTCATATACTTTGAATAAGGAGGCAATTTAATAGCATCAGTCAAAGGGATTTGCAGGAATAAAGGTTTCATCCAATCACAGAATTTATTATAGTGTTCTTCTTCCTTTGATTTTAGTTTCTTAGCAGGAAAAGGCATTTGCTTTTGAACCCAAGGTTCTCTTTCATTACCATGTTTCTTAGCAATAAAATCTTCTTTGGTATACTTTTTATTTTTAGCATGCTTTTCAGGTTCTTCTTCAACCTCTTCTTTATCAGAAGCATCATTCTTATCATTATCTTTATCATGTTCATTACCACTTTCGGCTTCAGCATCGAAATAGAAATACTATTAGGATCATTAACAGGCTCAGAGGATTCTACAACAGTTTTATGTTTCTTTTTCTTTTTCTTAGAAGGAGCACTAGTTTCAGTTCGTTGAGAATCTTGTTCAACTCTTTTGGGATGCCCTTCAGGATATAGAGGATCCTGGGTAGAAGCACCGCCTCTAGTTGTTACTTCATAAGCATGTTCTTTAGAATTATTTTTTAACAAGTCATTTTGCACTTTAGTGAGTTGATCAATTTGAGTTTGAACCATATGAAAATGTTTAACAAGCATCTTAACATCATTGGAGGTTCTCTCCACAATACCATGCAATTCACTAATAGCTCGAGAATTTTCCATTAAATGATTCTCTACTCTCATAATTAAATTATTTTGCTTAACAATATAATTATCAAACTCATCTAAGCATTGAGCAGGAGGTTTTGAATACGGAATATCTTCCCTAGTAAAGTGATACGTCTCCGACGTATCGATAATTTCTTGTGTTCCATGCCACATTATTGATGTTATCTACATGTTTTATGCACACTTTATGTCATATTCGTGCATTTTCTGGAACTAACCTATTAACAAGATGCCGAAGTGCCAGTTCTCGTTTTCTGCTGTTTTTGGTTTCAGAAATCCTAGTAACGAAATATTCTCGGAATCGGACGAAATCAAGACCCGGGTTCCTATTTTTCCCGGAACCATCCGAACACCCGAGAGCCGCCGGAGGGAAGCCCCGGGGGCCCCACACCACACCCGGCGCGGCCGGAGGGGGGCCGCGCCGCCCTATGGTGTGGTGGCCCCGAGCCCCTCCGAGGCTGCCCTTCCGCCTATTTAAAGCCTCCGTCGCGAAAACCCTATAACGAACGACGAAACCCACAGAAACCTTCCAGAGCCGCCGCCATCGCGAAGCCAAGATCTGGGGGACAGGAGTCTCTGTTCCGGCACCCTGCCGGAGCGGGGAAGTGCCCCCGGAAGGCTTCTCCATCGACACCGCTGCCATCTCCACCGCCATCTTCATCACCGCTGCTCGCTCCCATGAGGAGGGAGTAGTTCTCCATCGAGGCTCGGGGCTGTACCGGTAGCTATGTGGTTCATCTCTCTCCTATGTGCTTCAATACAATAATCTCATGAGCTGCCTTACATGATTGAGATTCATATGATGATGCTTGTAATCTAGATGTCATTATGCTAGTCAAGTGAGTTTTACTTATGTGATCTCCGGAGACTCCTTGTCCCACGTGTGTAAAGGTGACAGTGTGTGCACCGTGTGGGTCTCTTAGGCTATATTTCACGTAATACTTACTCACCGTTATGAATGGCGTAGTGAAGTGCTTATTTATATCTCTTTATGATTGCAATATGTTTTGTATCACAATTTATCTATGTGCTACTCTAGCAATGTTATTAAAGTAGTTTTATTCCTCCTACACTGTGTAATGGTGACAGTGTGTGCATCCGTGTTAGTACTTGGCGTATGCTATGATCATGATCTCTTGTAGATTGTGAAGTTAACTATTGCTATGATAGTATTGATGTGATCTATTCCTCCTACATAGTGTGAAGGTGACAAGTGTGCATGCTGTGTTAGTACTTGGTTTAGTCGTGTTGATCTTTCTTGCACTCTAAGGTTATTTAAATATGAACATTGAATTGTGGAGCTTGTTAACTCCGGCATTGAGGGTTCGTGTAATCCTACGCAATGTGTTCATCATCCAACAAGAGAGTGTAGAGTATGCATTTATCTATTCTGCTATGTGATCAAAGTTGAGAGTGTCCACTAGTGAAAGTCTAATCCCTAGGCCTTGTTCCTAAATACTGCTATCGCTGCTTGTTTACTGTTTTACTGTGTTACTACTGCTGCAATACTACCACCATCAACTGCACGCCAGCAAGCACTTTTCTGGCGCCATTACTACTGCTCATATATATTCATACCACCTGTATTTCACTATCTCTTCGCCGAACTAGTGCACCTATTAGGTGTGTTGGGGACACAAGAGACTTCTTGCTTTGTGGTTGCGGGGTTGCATGAGAGGGATATCTTTGACCTCTTCCTCCCCGAGTTCGATAAACCTTGGGTGATCCACTTAAGGGAAACTTGCTCGCTGTTCTACAAACCTCTCGCTCTTGGAGGCCCAACACTGTCTACAAGAATAGAAGCTCCCGTAGACATCAAGCACTTTTCCGGCGCCGTTGCCGGGGAGGAAAGGTAAAAAGGCACTCATACTCCGGTTCCGTGTAACGATACTTTTCTGGCGCCATTGTGTTTGTGCTCGAAGATATTTCCTTTAGATCCTGCAATTGCATCTTTTTGTTTCTTGTTTACACTAGTTGGGCATAATGGACAACAATGAGCTTCTTATTCTATTTCCTGATTTAAAACATGGATTGTTTGATGCGAAAATTAAAAAACCTATGGAATCTTATTTGCATGCTTGGTAGTAATATTAGTATGAACGCTTTGAACACCATTGTTGATAATAATGTAGAAAGTTCTAAGCTTGGGGAAGCTGGTTTTCATGATCTTTTTAGTCCCCCAAGCATTGAGGAGAAAATTTTCTTTGATGATACTTTGCCTCCTATTTATGATGATTATAATGATAGTGGTCTTTTGGTACAACCTACTATGGAGAGTAAATTTTGTTGTGATTATACTATGCCTCCTACACTTGATGAGAATAATAATGATAACTACTTTGTTGAATTTTCTCCCACTACAACTAATAAAATTGATTACGCTTATGTGGAGAGTAATAATTTTATGCATGAGACTCATGATAAGAATGCTTTATGTGATAGTTATATTGTTGAGTTTGCTCATGATGCTACTGAAAGTTATTATGAGAGAGGAAAATATGGTTGTAGAAATTTTCATGTTACTAAAATGCCTCTCTATGTGCTGAAATTTTTGAAGCTACACTTGTTTTATCTTCCTATGCTTGTTACTTTGCTCTTCATGAACTTGTTTATTTACAAGATTTATATGCATAGGAAGCATGTTAGACTTAAATTTGTTTTGAATTTGCCTCTTGATGCTCTCTTTTGCTTCAACTACTATTTCTTGCGAGTGCATCATTAAAACTGCTGAGCCCATCTTAATGGCTATAAAGAAAGAACTTCTTGGGAGATAACCCATGTGTTATTTGGCTACAGTACTTTGTTTTATATTTGAGTCTTGGAAGTTGTTTACTACTGTAGCAACCTCTCCTTATCTTAGTTTTGTGTTTTGTTGTGCCAAGTAAAGTCTTTGATAGTAAAGTGAATACTAGATTTGGATTACTGCGCAGTTACAGATTTCTTTTTTGTCACGAATCTGGGTCTAATTCTCTGTAGGTAACTCAGAAAATTAAGCCAATTTACGTGAGTGATCCTCAGATATGTACGCAACTTTCATTCAATTTGGGCATTTTCATTTGAGCAAGTCTGGTGCCATTTTAAAATTCGTCTTTACGGTCTGTTCTGTTTTGACAGATTCTGCCTTTTATTTCGCATTGCTTCTTTCGCTGTGTTGGGTGGATTTCTTTGTTCCATTACCTTCCAGTAGCTTTGGGCAATGTCCAGAAGTGTTAAGAATGATTGTGTCACCTCTGAACATGTGAGTTTTTGATTATGCACTAACCCTCTAATGAGTTTGTTTAAAGTTTGGTGTGGAGGTAGTTTTCAAGGGTCAAGAGAGGAGGATGATATACTATGATCAAGAAGAGTGAAGAGTCTAAGCTTGGGGATGCCCCCGTGGTTCATCCCTGCATATTTCAAGAAGACTCAAGCATCTAAGCTTGGGGATGCCCAAGGCATCCCCTTCTTCATCGACAAATTATCGAGTTCCTTCTCTTGAAACTATATTTTTATTCAGTCACATCTTATGTACTTTACTTGGAGCGTCTGTTTGCTTTTGTTTTTGTTTTTGTTTGAATAAATACATGCTTGTGTGGGAGAGAGACACGCTCCGCTGGTTCGTATGAACACATGTGTTCTTAGCTCATAATATTCATGGTGAAGTTTCCTCTTCGTTAAATTGTTATATGGTTGGAATTGGAAAATGCTACATGTAGTAATTGCTATAATGTCTTGGGTAATGTGATACTTGGCAATTGTTGTGCTCATGTTTAAGCTCTTGCATCATATACTTTGCACCCATTAATGAAGAAACACTTAGAGCTTGCTAATTTGGTTTGCATATTTGGTTTCTCTAGAGTCTAGATAACATCTAGTATTGAGTTTTGAACAACAAGGAAGACGGTGTGGAGTCTTATAATGTTTACAATATGTCTTTTATGTGAGTTTTGTCTGTACCGTTCATCCTTGTGTTTGTTTCAAATAACCTTGCTAGCCTAAACCTTGTATCGAGAGGGAATACTTCTCATGCATCCAAAATACTTGAGCCAACCACTATGCCATTTGTGTCCACCATACCTACCTACTACATGGTATTTCTTCGCCATTCCAAAGTAAATTGCTTGAGTGCTACCTTTAAATTTCCATCATTCGCCTTTGCAATATATAGCTCATGGGACAAATAGCTTAAAAACTATTGTGGTATTGAATATGTACTTATGCACTTTATCTCTTATTAAGTTGCTTGTTGTGCGATAACCATGTTTTCTGGGGATGCCATCTACTCTTTGTTGAATATCACGTGAGTTGCTATGCATGTTCGTCTTGTCTGAAGTAAGGGCGGTTTTCACAATCAAATGGTTTGAGTATGCATACTGTTAGAGAAGAACATTGGGCCGCTAACTGAAGCCATTAATCATGGTGGAAGTTTCAGTTTGGACATAAAACCTCAATCTCTTATGAGAATATTAATCGTTGTTGAATGCTTAAGCATTAAAAGAGGAGTCCATTATCTGTTGTCTATGTTGTCCCGGTATGGGTGTCTAAGTTGAAGAATGATCAAAAGCGAGAAATCCAATGCGAACTTTCTCCTTAGACCCTTGTACGAGCGGCATAGAGGTACCCCTTTGTGACACTTGGTTGAAACATATGCTATGCAATGATAATCTGTGTTAATCCAAGCTAATTAGGACAAGGTGCGGGCACTATTAGTATACTATGCATGAGGCTTGCAACTTGTAAGATATAATTTACATGATACATATGCTTTATTACTACCGTTGACAAAATTGTTTCATGTTTTCAAAATAAAAGCTCTAGCACAAATATAGCAATCGATGCTTTCCTCTTTGAAGGACCATTCTTTTTACTTTTATGTTGAGTCAGTTCACCTATCTCTCTCCACCTCAAGAAGCAAACACTTGTGTGAACTGTGCATTGATTCCTACATACTTGCATATTGCACTTGTTATATTATTCTATGTTGACAATTATCCATGAAATATACATGTTATAAGTTGAAAGCAACCGCTGAAACTTAATCTTCCTTTGTGTTGCTTCAATACCTTTACTTTGATTTATTGCTTTATGAGTTAACTCTTATGCAAGACTTATTGATGCTTGTCTTTAAGTACTATTCATGAAAAGTCTTTGCTTTATGATTCACTTGTTTACTCATGTCATTACCATTGTTTTGATCGCTGCATTCATTACATATGTTTACAATATGATCAAGTTTATGATGGCATGTCACTCCGGAAATTATCTTTGTTATCGTTTTACTCGCTCGGGACGAGCGAGAACTAAGCTTGGGGATGCTGATACGTCTCCGACGTATCGATAATTTCTTGTGTTCCATGCCACATTATTGATGTTATCTACATGTTTTATGCACACTTTATGTCATATTCGTGCATTTTCCGGAACTAACCTATTAACAAGATGCCGAAGTGCCGCTTCCTCGTTTTCTCGCTGTTTTTGGTTTCGAAATCCTAGTAACGAAATATTCTCGGAATCGGACGAAATCAAGACCCGGGTTCCTATTTTTCCCGGAACCATCCGGAACACCCGAGAGCCGCCGGAGGGAAGCCCCGGGGGCCCCACACCACACCCCGGCGCGGCCGGAGGGGGGCCGCGCCGCCCTATGGTGTGGTGGCCCCGAGCCCCCTCCGAGGCTGCCCTTCCGCCTATTTAAAGCCTCCGTCGCGAAAACCCTATAACGAACGACGAAACCCACAGAAACCTTCCAGAGCCGCCGCCATCGCGAAGCCAAGATCTGGGGGACAGGAGTCTCTGTTCCGGCACCCTGCCGGAGCGGGGAAGTGCCCCGGAAGGCTTCTCCATCGACACCGCTGCCATCTCCACCGCCATCTTCATCACCGCTGCTCGCTCCCATGAGGAGGGAGTAGTTCTCCATCGAGGCTCGGGGCTGTACCGGTAGCTATGTGGTTCATCTCTCTCCTATGTGCTTCAATACAATAATCTCATGAGCTGCCTTACATGATTGAGATTCATATGATGATGCTTGTAATCTAGATGTCATTATGCTAGTCAAGTGAGTTTTACTTATGTGATCTCCGGAGACTCCTTGTCCCACGTGTGTAAAGGTGACGAGTGTGTGCACCGTGTGGGTCTCTTAGGCTATATTTCACTGAATACTTACTCACTCGTTATGAATGGCGTAGTGAAGTGCTTATTTATATCTCTTTATGATTGCAATATGTTTTGTATCACAATTTATCTATGTGCTACTCTAGCAATGTTATTAAAGTAGTTTTATTCCTCCTACACGGTGTAATGGTGACAAGTGTGTGCATCCGTGTTAGTACTTGGCGTATGCTATGATCATGATCTCTTGTAGATTGTGAAGTTAACTATTGCTATGATAGTATTGATGTGATCTATTCCTCCTACATAGTGTGAAGGTGACGAGTGTGCATGTCTGTGTTAGTACTTGGTTTAGTCGTGTTGATCTTTCTTGCACTCTAAGGTTATTTAAATATGAACATTGAATTGTGGAGCTTGTTAACTCCGGCATTGAGGGTTCGTGTAATCCTACGCAATGTGTTCATCATCCAACAAGAGAGTGTAGAGTATGCATTTATCTATTCTGCTATGTGATCAAAGTTGAGAGTGTCCACTAGTGAAAGTCTAATCCCTAGGCCTTGTTCCTAAATACTGCTATCGCTGCGTGTTTACTGTTTTACTGTGTTACTACTGCTGCAATACTACCACCATCAACTGCACGCTAGCAAGCACTTTTCTGGCGCCATTACTACTGCTCATATATATTCATACCACCTGTATTTCACTATCTCTTCGCCGAACTAGTGCACCTATTAGGTGTGTTGGGGACACAAGAGACTTCTTGCTTTGTGGTTGCAGGGTTGCATGAGAGGGATATCTTTGACCTCTTCCTCCCTGAGTTCGATAAACCTTGGGTGATCCACTTAAGGGAAACTTGCTGCTGTTCTACAAACCTCTGCTCTTGGAGGCCCAACACTGTCTACAAGAATAGAAGCTCCCGTAGACATCATAAAGCGTTCAAGAGAGTGTACCTCAATCATGGATGAAGGGGGAGTTATCTTGCACAAATCTTCTATAGGAGGTAAATTCTTCACGTCTTCGGATTTAATACCCTTCTCTTTAAGAGATTTCTTGGCTTCCCTCATATCTTCATCATTTAATTTAATCATACCCCTCTTCTTCAATATTGGTGTCGCGGTTGGTTCAGGTGTAGCCCAATCATCATGATTCCGGCCTATTCTAGCCAATAATTTTTCAGCGTCGTCTGGAGTTCTCTTCCTGAAAACACAACCAGCACAACTATCCAGGTATGCCCTAGACTCAATGGTTAGTCCACTGTAAAATATATTAAGTAAATCGTGCTTTTCCAGATCATGTCCAGGGCGAGCTCTGATAAGAGAGAAAAATCTCGCCCAAGCCTTAGGCAATTTCTCTCCATCTCCCTGGTCAGAATTATAAATTCTCTGCAAAGCAATATGTTGAGCACTAGCAGGAAAGTATTTCCGAAACAAAACATCAAGCAAATCTTTTGGACTATCAATGGAATTAGGTGGCAAACTATTGTACCAAGTTTTAGCATCATCCTTTAATGAGAAAGGAAAAAATTTAGCAACGAAATAAGTACGCTTCTTAACATCATCAGAAAAACAATTACTTAGAGTAGACAGCTCAATCATGTGTTCTACAGCACTTTCTTTTTCAGTACCACAAAAAGGTGTTTTCTCCACAATAGATATATGAGATAAATCAAGAGAAAAATCATAATCCTTATCCTTAATGTTTATAGGAGATGTGGCAAATTTAGAATCAGGAGACAGTTTATATCTAACAGCACGTTGTCCAAGAAGCTTTTTAATATTACTTGCATCAGTAGTAGCATTGCATTTATCAATGAAATCATCATCAAGTTCTACATAATCTTCATCAAGATCATCACTAGAGTATTCAACAGACTCAGGTGAATTAACAGGTGTAGCAGCATTTTCATTAGGAGTTTCAGTACTTTCAATTTGTCTAGACCTAGCAATTGTAGCATCTAGAAAAGATCCTAACGAACCATCATTATCAAGCACAGCAGAAGCATCATCAAAATTATAAGAGGAATTTTCAGATCTAGCAGAAGTACCAGCATGTGAGGCTTGTGGTGGTGAAACAAGTTTATCTATCACAGATGGTGAATCAAGAGCAGCAGAGGTACTCAGAGTTGTACCTTTTCTTGTAGTGGATGGTAATATGGCGAATTTAGTATCGCGAGGTTTACCCATGATGGAGAATTTGCAGCGAACAATATCAATCCAAGTGAACTTGCAAATAAAGCTATGCTCCCCGGCAACGGCGCCGTGAAAATAGTCTTGATGACCCACAAGTATAGGGGATCGCAACGAGTCTTCGAGGGAAGTAAAACCCAATTTATTGATTCGACACAAGGGGAGACAAAGAATACTTGTAAGCCTTAACAATGGAGTTGTCAATTCAGCTGCACCTGAAAACGGACTTGCTCGCAAGAGTTTATCGGTAGTGACAGCTTTATAGCGAGTGGCGGTAGTGAAATAACAGCAGCAGTGTAACAAAGACAGCGAGTAGTGATTATAGTAAACAGCAGGATTAAAATACTGTAGGCACAGGGATGGATGAACGGGCGTTGCATGGATGAGAGAAACTCATGTAACAATCAAAGCAGGGCATTTGCAGATAATAATAAAACGGTATCCAAGTACTAATCAATCCATAGGCATGTGTTCCATATTTAGTCGTACGTGCTCGCAATGAGAAACTTGCACAACATCTTTTGTCCTACCAGCCGGTGATAGCCGGGCCTCTAGGGAATCTACTGGAAATTAAGGTACTCCTTTTAATAGAGCACCGGAGCAAAGCATTAATACTCCGTGAACACATGTGATCCTCATATCACCGCCTTCCCCTTCGGTTGTCCCAATTTCTGTCACTTTGGGGCCTCGGGTTCCGGACAGCAATACGTGTATACAACTTGCAGGTAAGATCATAAAACAACGAATATCATCATGAAACAATAACATGTTCAGATCTGAGATCATGGCACTCGGGCCCTAGTGACAAGCATTAAGCATATCAAGTTGCAACAATATCATAAAAGTACCAATTACGGACACTAGACACTATGCCCTAACAATCTTATGCTATTGCATGACCAATCTCATCCAATCCCTACCATCCCCTTCAGCCTACAGCGGGGGAATTACTCACACATGGATGGGGGAAACATGGCTGGTCGATGGAAAGGCGTCGGTGGTGATGATGGCGATGATCTCCTCCAATTCCCCGTCCCGGCGGAGTGCCAGAACGGAGTTTCTGGTCCCGGGACGGAGTTTCGCGATGGTGGCGGCGTACTGGATGTCTTCTGGTGATTTCTTCTAACCTCCGTGCGTTTTTAGGTCGAAGGCATTAAGTAGTCCAGAGAGGGGCGTCGGAGGCCAGCCGAGGGGGCCACACGCTAGGGCGGCGCGCCCCCCCTCCAGGCCGCGCCGGCCTAGTGTGTGGGGGCCCTGGGCCTCCCCCAGGCCTGCCCTTCTGGCTCCGTGATTCTTCTGGAAAAATAAGCCCTTCGCCATAAATTCCGAGGATTTTCCTGAAAGTTGGATTTCTGCACAAAAACGAGACACCAGAGCAATTCTGCTGAAAACAGCGTTAGTCCGTGTTAGTTACATCCAAAATACACAAATTAGAGGCAAAACAATAGCAAAAGTGTTCGGGAAAGTAGATACGTTTTGGACGTATCACTGTCCTCACCGACGTTGTCCCTGCCGTTCAGTGGGCAGCTGCAACAGCAGCAGCTGCCGTCGCCACCAACACCGCAGCAGCGGCTGCTGCCGCCACCAACACCGTCCCTGCCTTTCGGCGGTGTGGGAGCGACCTTGGCCCCGGGCTCTACATCGACACCGCCCGGGATGCCCTTCCACCAGGTCCGTTTCCCTCCGTTGTCGTCACTGCTTCCGGCTTGGATCCCTATCTGCCACGTGTCGGCGGCGGTGAGGCTGCAGGCTGTTGCGCGCGGCCTTCTAGTGCGTCGGCGTGTGTGGGAGATGCGTGATCTGCAGCTGCAGCTCCTCCAAGTTGCGCTTCGTTGCGCAACGGACCTCAATCTCGTCCGCTGCGTCGGGGATCTTGGGCGTGCGGTTTCCCCCACGGGCGGCGGACATGCTGTTTTTCCCGCGGGCAGCGACCTCAATGTCTGCGCCATCGACAGTCATCCCGCGGGGAGAAGGCATGGTGTCACCGACAGGAGCGCACCGCGTATCACCACCGCATTCCGCCGCCGGCCGCCGAGCGGGCTCCTTTTGATGTACAGATGCACGTCCGACGGGCGGATGGTGTCCACTTTATGTTCAGAGGTCAACAATAAAGCGTCCTAGTCCATTTCAGGTTGAGAGTAATAAAATAAGCCAAGATGTAAAAGGCTCATTTTTAGATGTTAGGTTTGTGTTGCATCGAGTCATGGTTTGTTTAGGTTGCAGCTCGAGGACGAGCTGCATGTCCAGGTGGGGTGTAGTGTTAGAGTACGTAATGGGCTTGGGCTAGTGGTATAGCCCGTTAGTCTTAGGGTTAATTAGAGATAAGGGTCGTTTGCTTAGGGGTCAAGTAAACCTCTCTATATAAGGAGAGGAGACGTATCAATCTAATCAAGTAAAAATTAAGAGATCAAATTATTTCGTGGATTGGATTTCACTTGCCTGTCTACGGTTCCCTTGCGTGTGCTCGGGGAAGTCGGAGGAGAGAGCACTCATCTTGGGGTTGGCTTACTACTTATATGCTTTGGAAATCCCTTCCCTCTTGCCACCGGCCGTGGGCAAGGCCCCCCGCCGGCCCTCTAGCGCCATCCCTCTAGCAGCACCATAAAATCCCGCTTATCAAAATTTCAAAGATATTCTTATATTTACAAATTTTCTAAAAAACTTATGAAATATATTTTTTATATGTGGTTTGCACAAAAAGAATAAATGTTAGACGAAAGAATGAGCTATTTTTTAATCTTTTCAAAGCCACGATTTTTGTGTAGCCTACAATAAAACATGTTATCTACAACAACTCTCGCATGCGTAGATAACATGTTTATGTACCCACATATTTTTTCCATTTTCTTGAAACTTCAAAATACCCTTTTCTATTAAACCAAGAGCAGGAGCCAGAACACCGTATTCTTGCTTTTTCATGCATATCGTTACTCATAGCGACCACTGTCAAAGATTGGGCTTGTGCTTCACAATACGTGGGCTTCGAGTGAAAAGTTAGGCATTATAAGAGGAAGAAATAAGCCATGTGTTATTTTTGCAAGTTTCTTGTCACACGTTTGGGTTTCATGTCACCCTCGACCTCTTCCCATGGTTATCCCACCAGCTAGGACAAAGGATTGCTCTAGGCCATTGAGATCAAGGTGAGTCAGATGATTGCGCTAGGCCATGGGAGATCACGCCGAGTCTAGTGGCATGGCAAAGTGAGGCTAGGACACATTTGAATTTCTTCTTTGTAGACTCAGTTTAAATGAAAAGGAAGCATATGAGTTTGTCTTCAAGGAAGAGATCCGTGATCCCCATCGAAGGCTAAGTGGCTTCTGACTGGGAGAGTCCACACGCCAATGGGTTTTTATCTCTAGTCCAGTAACACAGAGATCAACGTGGAATCTGCCAATCTGGCCAAATAAGGGACATGGAGGAAAAGATCGAGGATAACATGTTCACAGTCTAGTTTAGATGCCTTGGATGTTTGAACAAAGCTATGCTCATTCTTACTACTTAATATTTTTTGATTTTCTTCGGAAAATAATCACCAATATCTGAATTTGAACTCACATTTTTAGTCACTGAACTTTGGTAACATCATCTACTTTTGGCTTCCTAGATTTGTTGCACCCAGATTGTTGCTTTTCCAAAACATCTATACCTCCTAGAGGTGTTTAATTTGAATAAGAATCTAGGTTTGGGAGTGTAATCATTGTAATGCAATCTTGGGTCTTGAAGCATGTCAAACCTCATGCCCACATCTCGTCTCTTCCAGGGTTGATCATATACCTATGTCAAATCAACCCGTCACCACCTAAGGGAATATGGATATCATTGAGAGGCACTTCCTTTTTTATTCACTAGGGAGAGTTGCGTCACATGTTTGATGCATTATAGTCCGTTACCATCGCATCAGATCCATTGGTAACAAAATGAACATTATATGATTGTTCCCAACATATCGGGTGCAATAGCAACATGCACACCTCTCAAAAAAATGGCAACATGCACATGATCAACTAAGTCGGCAAGTCACCAACACCATTAATCTCGTTATATCCTCCAACGGGCAGAACTTGAGAATACTACAATAGGTCTCCACCATCCTCACCATTTTCATATCCACCACCCAACCACATTTCCTCGGGAAACATATTCAAGTCCAGAACACTCATCTACACAAGTCCAGATAAATATTTCCACATTATTAATACAGGCAACATGGATTTTTTACGCTTCTAAATTGCAAAATATAGTCCATTGTAGTAAAAAAAAGAGGAATGTCATTTTTTTAGAAAATTTGTTGGTACATAAAGCAAATCAAATAGCAAAAATAGGAAAAAAATTTGATTTTCAAGCAATTTAATCACGACATACTATAATACAATTAGTAACAGGCAATACATCTCCATTTTTGTAGAAAATTTAACCATGATATGTAGGCAATTAAATGGCACAAAAGGCCATTCCATACATATGTGCACTACATAACTACATTCTAGTAAATTAACACAATATATATATGGGTAGCTGTTGACTGCCAAAACCCACCGGCGGGCAGCGGCCTGTCAACACTGTAGAGCCGGGAAGAGCCTAGAGCTGCGGCTGGCTGAGACCCCTCCGAGCGACGGCCCGCAATGCTCTTCTGGTCACACGCGGCGATGCGAAGTGCAAGGGCGTGCCACCTGACCTATACCCGGCCGGGAAGGTGATGGGGATGCCTCGCTTAGTTCCTGCATGGCATACACGTAAACATCAAATACGAGCCTCGATCGGCTCTCAGGTTATCCTGTGAATCGGCTCAAAGAGCCGATCCACCCGTGATTCGTGCGGGGTGCACGAATACTTGGTGATCCTGCTTGATCAAGATAAAGCTAATGAGATCTACGACGATTTAGGGTTTTCACCGCATAATCGGATCATCCTACTCCAGGTTGGGCCTCGCGGCCACGTACGGTGCTCGTAAGCCGATCCTAAACAAGGCCAAACGACCAACATGACGTTGATCCTCGGAACATCCTGTTTAGGACTTGCGAACGCCACCCTACGTGCCACTGGATCCTCCCCCCCTTTGTAAGGCCTAACTATTGCAGATATTAAACTAATCCTTGCAGAGCAAGGAGCAATCGTAACGGATCAGATCTACTAAATAAAGAACAAGCAGGGTGCCGCCCCCACACCAGAGATAGGCGTGAGGGCGGCTAGACATGCAAGGGTTGCACTACGTAAGCATGTTATACGAAGAACTATGCTAACCCTAACACGTCTATGATAACTACGTTGCCCGCCATCAAAGACGCTTCGAGTACGGGCAACGCATGAACAACGTGGAGCTTGTGCTGCCTAGATCGCAAGATGCGATCTAGGCAGCATGTCGCTTACCCGATTGAAACCCTCGAGACGAAGGAGTTGGCGATGCGCCGAGATTGGTTTGTTTTGGGGTGAACGTTGTGTTGTTGTTTATTCCATAAACCCTAGATACATATTTATAGTCCAGGGGACTTTCTAATTCGGACGTGCACCTAACCGTGCACAGGTAAAACTCTAACTTCTAACTTAAGATACGATCTAATAAATTACAGATAAATGGGCAATCTAGCCCAACTTTGCATATACGGCCGATCTTCGTATTTTCTCCATATATAACCTTCAAGCTTATCTTGATCGTGGCCCACCTCCGACTCGGTCAAATTCTGGTGATAACACATGCCCCCCTGGTTTTGGAAATGACATTTCCAAAATCATTAACTTTTCCCGTCGGGTCATGTCGTGGCAGAGCAGAACCATTGCAGTATTTTTCATCATGATACCCTGTCTTCTCGGCTGCTCCGCATGATTTGACCGTTGTCTATGGGCACTGCTTCCTCGAAAACTGCTGTGGCACTGAATTTCACCATAGCTCCATTTTATTTAACCGCTCTGAGCAGTTCGCCACTTCATCATCCTGCTCTGTTCTGGCCATCGGCACCAAAAAAAACCCAATCTCCCACAGCCATGTCTTCCTCTTCTTCTTCTTCCTCGTCGGTCTTCCACGACTCCTCCTCCGAGCTTTCCTACGGGTCCTCCTCCTCCCGCGAGACGCCGCCGGACATCCGCGCCCCAGAAGCATGGGACCTGGAAGACCATGCCTCCTCGGTTTGGTCCGAAGACGACCAGTCCCTGACCAGCGGGGACGAAGATCTTCAGTTCCTTGCCGTCGGGGAACTGGAGTCGGAGAGCGAGGACGATCAATTCCCCTGGGACGGCTGCCCCACCTCTGAAGAAGTGGAAGAGGAAGACGACGATGACGACGACGCTTCCCTCGAGGGCTACCCGCCAGCGAAGCGCCTCCGCATGTGGTGGGACGACGACAGCAGCGACGATGAAGACGAAGATGAAGCTCCCGTAGAGGGCTATGGGAGCAGCGATGAGGAACCCATCGGCAGCAGTGCCGATGAGAGTTCCGAGGATGACAACGAAGGAAGCGATGGCCCATAGATTAGGATCTACTAGTGTAGGCCTAGCCGTAGTAGATTGGTCAATAGACCCTTCTTTTGTTCTTCCTTCCTAAGAAATCGGCTCCTTCTTTGTAAGAAATCCTCTTATCAATGAAGAAAATCCCTTAATTAATTTCGCTCCCTTGCCGATTGTCAAATGGAGTCGTCGTACAGGGAGCCGATAGCAGAACATCGGCTCATATCGCTGCCTGAGGCCAAGCTGTTGTATAAACTTATTTCGCTAAAGTCGATATCAGCGTATCGGCTTTGTTTTCTGAAGTCGATGCCCGCGTATCGGCTGTACTTGCTTACTGTTAATCTCCATATGTCTTCTCAAGTCGATGTCTGTGCATCGGCTGCGATTTTTCTTATTATTATTATTTTACTGGCCGATTCTGAAATCGGCCCCCACATCTTACTGTCCATCATCCCACATGCTTGGGAAATATTTCTTGAGGTGTTGACCATTTACAGCCACTGGGAATTTTTCGCCGCTCAACTCTTCCAGCATGTATGCATTACCCTTCAAGGCCCGGACAACTTTGTACGGACCGTGCCAATTAGGAGACCATTTGCCATATGCCTTATCCCTGGTTCCCAATGGCAACACAGCTTCCCACACAAGATCACCAACTTGGAACTCCTTTGGCCTAACCTTTTTGTTGTAAGCACGAGCCACCCTGGCTTTGTTCTCCTTAATCTTCTCCAACGACCAAAGCCTCGAGTTCCGTTGCGTCCTCAATAGTGTCGCTCATCAAAGCTGCATATTCTTCAGCTGTCAGATCATTCTGAAACGTGACACGTCTTGATCTAGCCGTAATTTCCCAAGGCAATACAGCTTCCTGTCCATAGACAAGTTGGTACGGCGAAGTCTTTATGGCTCCATGGCACGACATGCGGTAGGCCCATAATGCTTCTGATAACTTCTCATGCCAATCCCTAGGGTTCTCGTCGATTTTTCTCTTGATCAACTTGATCAGACTCTGATTGGACGCCTCAGCCTGCCCATTAGCTTGAGCATAGTACGGGGATGATCGGATCAATTTAATCCCTAAGTCATCACAGAACTTCCTGAATTCTTTAGAAGTAAAGACCGAACCTCCATCGGTCGTGATAGTTTGGGGAATCCCAAATCTATGAATGACGTGTTCTTTCACAAACTTGATCACATCTTCTGATTTCACCTTTTTCATAGGGACGGCTTCCACCCACTTAGTGAAGTAATCTGTGATAACCAAGATCCATTCATGTTTTTTACCTGACGCCGGATGGATTTTGCCGATCATATCCATGCCCCACCCCCGAAACGGCCAAGGTTTGATGATTGGGTTCATCGCTGATGCTGGCACCATCTGAATCTTTCCAAACATCTGACACGCTTGGCACCCCTTGTAATAATTGAAGCAATCTTCAAGCATAGTGGGCCAATAAAACCCTGATCGCCCGATCAACCACTTCATCTTATGAGCCGATCGATGCGTTCCACGAGCGCCTTCATGCACCTCATGTAAGATCCGATTAGATTCAGTCGGTCCTAGGCACTTGAGTAGCAACCCTTCCAATGTCCTGTAAAACATGTCGTCTCCTATAAGGACATACTTCATGGCTCTGTATCTTACCCGCTTAGGTGCCCCCCGAGCCGAATCTTTTAGATAATCGAGGATCTCGGCTCTCCAATCATTCTGTTCCAGGAATTGTATCTGAACTTCTGATCCGTCGGCTATATCTATGTAGCCTGACGCCATTTGTGCGAGATTGTTGGCATCGGTATTTTGGGATCTCGGGATCCAATTAAAGTTGATGTACCGAAACTGTGTCATCAACTCACGGCATTCCACCCAATATGGGAAAAGCGATTCACTTTCGCAATTATATTCATCCGTGAGCTGGTTAATCACCAACTTTGAGTCTCCAAAGAGCTCTACAGCTTCCGCTCCAGCTTCCAATAGCAATTCCATTCCCTTGCGTATTGCCTCATATTCTGCTACATTGTTGGTGCAAGGGGTAGATAATCTGATGGAGAAGGAGTACTCTGCCCCCCGAGGCGACACGAGCAGAATGCCGATGCCACAACCATCGTCACAAACCGATCCATCGAAGAACATAGCCCATGCACGTATGGATAGTGCTGCTATATTGGTACCGATCCGTTCAGCGATGAGATCGGCCAATGCTTGGCCCTTGATCGCCTTCGCAGGCTGGTACCGGAGATCAAACTCTGACAGTGCAAGCATCCATTTACCGAGTCGGCCTTTCAAAACAGGGGCCGACAACATGTGCTTGACGACGTCTGACTTGCAGATGACGATGATCTCTGCCGTCAGAAGGATGTGATGGAGCTTGGTGCGGGTAAAGAACGAGCAGAGGCAAAGTTTCTCGACCTCAGGATATCTTGTCTCTGCGTCCAGCATCCTTCTGCTAAGGTAGAAAACGACTCTCTCAACGCCCTCGTAGAGTTGCACCACCACCGAAGCAATGGACGTGTCAGCTACTGACAGGTAGATGTAGAATGGCCTGTCTTGCTCGGGGCGGAACTAGCACGAGCGGCGTCGTCGGATATCGCTTAATTTCATCAAACGCCCGTTGTCTGTTCTCGCCCCAGTGAAACTCGTCGTCAGATTTAGTCTTCACCAGCGCCATGAACGGCTCGATTCGTCCTGACAAATTAGAGATGAACCGCCGGACGAAATTGATCTTGCCGATGAGGCGTTGGAGCTCCTTTTTCGTGGTTGGCGGCTGCATGGTACGCACCGCCTCCTGACTTTTCAGGCCGATCTCAATTCCCCGTTCATGAACCAGAAAACCTAGGAATTGACCAGCCGTCACGCCAAAGGCACACTTCTTCGGATTCATTCTAAGCCCGAATTTCCGAGTTCGGTCTAGGACGCGCCGTAGATCGTCCAAGTGTCCCTCCATGGAGACCGATTTGACCACCACGTCGTCGATATAAATTTCTACCAACTTGCCGATCAGATCATGAAATATATAATTCATGGCTCGTTGGTACATTGCACCAGCATTCTTCAACCCAAAGGTCATGACCACGTACTCGAACAAGCCTACTGCCCCTGGTACCCTGAATGCGGTCTTGTGTATATCTTCCGGAGCCATGAAAATCTGATTATAACCGGCGTTGCCATCCATGAAGCTCAACACCTTGTGGCCAGCAGCGGCGTTTATCAATGTTTCCGCCACGGGCATTGGATATTCGTCCTTTGGGGTGGCTCTGTTAAGATCTCGGAAATCGATGGCCACGCGCCATCGGCCGTCCTTCTTTTCCGCCGGAACAATACTGGAGATCCACTCAGCATACCTGCATGGCCTGATGAATCCGGCGGCCAACATTTTCTCGATCTCCTTCTTGACTTCTTCCAGGATTTCGGCCCTCATCTGACGTGCTCGTTGTTGGAACGGCCGAAATCCTTTCTTCAGGGGGAGTCGATGCTCAATGATGCTCCTGTCCAACCCAGGCATCTCTGTGTAATCCCATGCAAAGCAATCTGGGTATTCTTTCAACAGGGCTATCATCTGCCCCCTGAGCTGTGGATCTAACTTCTTGCTGATAAAAGTAGGCCGAGGCTTATCCCCAGGACCGATGTCGACTTCCTCTAGCTCATCCGCTGATGTGAACCCGTACCCTAGCTTTCCGTCACCTGTGAGGTCGACGCCACATACTGGGAGAACAGGTGATACGGATACAACGGGCTGATTACTAGCGTCGGCTTCTACCTTGATCATCACCAAGATGTTTTGGCGGTGTCGGGGCCGATCACATGGAGCAGCCTCTTCCTTATCTTTGCTACGAGAGCAGTTGCCCTCGCCTTTATCTTCATCAAGGGGGTGTCCCAGTTCTATCATGTTGATGTTGAACGAGTGTCCTGGTTGGCACCTCCCAAGGTAAGTACCGTTGATCCTGTCCACGGTGGGCGACGGTGAATGAGGCACCCCTGGTGCCGCCGATGTGCACGACAACGGCAGACGGGGCTGGGGTGGCACTTTTCCTCGGCAGGTCCCGAGAGCTGGCACTAATAGAGAGCGCTGATTCTTCATGACCTCCTTGACCATCCGAACGGCGACGTGCTCCAAAGTATTCACCAAGCTCTCGGAATGGAGATGCAACGAGTGAGCCACCATGCCACCAATCTCCTGGCGCACGGCCCTGGTACGTTCCTCTGAGGGGACAGATAGATCCACTTCATCGAGTGCGCCTTCCGGTGAGAACCCCTTCTGCCTGACGCCATGTGAACGAGTTTTGTGATATGAGCCGATGAGGTCGGCTTCGAGGGTGGCCTTGGTTTCGTCATATTGCTTCTTGAGCTCGGCAGGTAGCTCCTCGTAGGTGACTGGCGTGCCGTCCGCCGCCATCTCAGATGTAGATGGCGATGTGGTTGATGTAGACGATTGTCCCACCGGGCGTGCCAGAATGTGTTGATCTGCCAAAACCCACCGGCGGGCAGCGGCCTGTCAACACCGTAGAGCCGGGAAGAGCCTAGAGCTGCGGCTGGCCGAGACCCCTCCGAGCGACGGCCCGCAATGCTCTTCTGGTCACACGCGGCGATGCGAAGTGCAAGGGCGTGCCACCTGACCTATACCTGGCCAGGAAGGTGATGGGGATGCCTCGCTTAGTTCCTGCATGGCATACACGTAAACATCAAATACGAGCCTCGATCGGCTCTCAGGTTATCCTGTGAATCGGCTCAAAGAGCCGATCCACCCGTGATTCGTGCGGGGTGCACGAATACTTGGTGATCCTGCTTGATCAAGATAAAGCTAATGAGATCTACGACGATTTAGGGTTTTCACCGCATAATCGGATCATCCTACTCCAGGTTGGGCCTCGCGGCCACGTACGGTGCTCGTAAGCCGATCCTAAACAAGGCCAAACGACCAACATGACGTTGATCCTCGGAACATCCTGTTTAGGACTTGCGAACGCCACCCTACGTGCCACTGGATCCTCCCCCCCTTTGTAAGGCCTAACTATTGCAGATATTAAACTAATCCTTGCAGAGCAAGGAGCAATCGTAACGGATCAGATCTACTAAATAAAGAACAAGCAGGGTGCCGCCCCCACACCTGAGATAGGCGTGAGGGCGGCTAGACATGCAAGGGTTGCACTACGTAAGCATGTTATACGAAGAACTATGCTAACCCTAACACGTCTATGATAACTACGTTGCCCGCCATCAAAGACGCTTCAGTACGGGCAACGCATGAACAACGTGGAGCTTGTGCTGCCTAGATCGCAAGATGCGATCTAGGCAGCATGTCGCTTACCTGATTGAAACCCTCGAGACGAAGGAGTTGGCGATGCGCCGAGATTGGTTTGTTTTGGGGTGAACGTTGTGTTGTTGTTTATTCCATAAACCCTAGATACATATTTATAGTCCAGGGGACTTTCTAATTCGGACGTGCACCTAACCGTGCACGAGGTAAAACTCTAACTTCTAACTTAAGATACGATCTAATAAATTACAGATAAATGGGCAATCTAGCCCAACTTTGCATATACGGCCGATCTTCGTATTTTCTCCATATATAACCTTCAAGCTTATCTTGATCGTGGCCCACCTCCGACTCAGTCAAATTCTGGTGATAACAGTAGCTCTACATAAGGACAATGCAACTATGTTTTGTTTTTGATCATCCAAACTAATGAAACCAAACTCAAGTCACACAATTTTGACATCCTTTGAGATACTTAAGTACAAACGATCAACCAACCTAGTGAATTTTAATCACATATTCACATGCAAGTTTGATGTGGCATATGGCATGCACCCTTCTCAACAAGTTTTCCATGCTTAGTGGGTGATAACAACCTGGGCAACATGTTGCATGTGTTTAGGCAAAAAAAATTGATTGAAGGCTCAAAATTACCCCGACTTTGAATTAACGAAACCATCAACCAGCTAAGACAAGTACATTACAATGACCCGCTGAGGTTGCTAGCTACAAATAAAAGCATAAAGAACACACCAGACTACCGAGAAGAAAAGAAACAAGCAAAACAAGGTTGCTTGAATCCACCTAGAGAGCCATTTCTTAGCACTTGTACTATCAAAACCAACAAACCTCCCTCGCACCGCAACTGCTACCATCGGAGTTCCAAAGCACGAACATCGAACACACAAGACACAAAAGTCTAAACGAAGGGCCTTCACAAGACACCTTCGGGGAGGAAAACGACAGCGAAGAGCGTCGTCGTCATGGCACAGACCAAGGTCATGCAAGGCTTTCGCAAAGGCCGCAAAACACCATCCCAAAAATCAATCATATAACCAAGCAACCAACAAACACTAGCCACTAGCTTTAATTTGGGAGAAATCATCGGCATGCCCCATGGCACGACCACGATAAGATCACAAGGACACTCCGCAGCCATGCAGAGGCATCTACCAAGCTGAGATCACAAGAAAAACAACCTGAGGTGGAGAGGCAGACCTCTAATCCAATTAATATGGGCTTCATGGTGATGCCTTCAAGAAGGAGAACGACAGCCAAAGGCATCACCATCATCAGTGGTGGTTAGAACCAACCCAAGGTCTCTCCGAGGCACCATCCATGGCCTGGAGTTGGCCAACACCATGAGGTTGCCGAGATGAAGTGGGAAGCAACCACTGGACCCACAAACTGAGAAAACACGTGGTATTCCGGACCCAACCAAGAACACAACATTCACGCAAGTAGGGTCCATAATTGGACACAACCCTAGAATCGAATCCATCTCGGTGCAGATACAACAATCACCCCGATGGCGCTGGATCTAGCAAAAAACACGCCGCCTACAAGCCCCCCAAACAATCGTCATCCCGACGAGGCAGGGCTCAGAGCATCATGACAAGGGAGGATGACTGAGGGAGAGGAATTGTGCACTCTCGTGGACATATCTGAGCCCAACAACCAAGCGTCCCAGCATGTGACCATGGAGCCATCAGATCCGAGCGTGTTGCCAACCCTGGCGAGCATGTGTCGGCCTAGGGACCCTAGCCCAACCGTCGGTGAGGATGTCAACCAAGCAGCGCCAACTGCAAGTACCCTCCAAAAGCAAGAGCATGCATGGAAGATGAAGCACACCGAGATGTCTCCATTGTCGATGTCCACCGCGGGGGTTCGCCCGAAGGCTTCTTCCGGCAATAGCGAGAAGGGAGGAGCTGGAGCGTTAGGGGTTGAGCTAGAGTGCTGACCAAATTCTAGTGGGCAAGAACAACTAGGCAAGTTGAAATATAACATATGAAGATGGAAGAATGGCACAAAATTACACCAAGCAAGTATTTTTCTTCTGAAATCGTCGGAGCAGTGTGAGGATGGATTTGGTACTATTTTCTTTGTGTGAATACCGGTGATGTTTTCGAAGAACACATAAGCAAGTTCTAGGAAAAAAAATTGCCAAAAAATGAGAAGGTTGATGGGGAGATTTGTTTTTTTTTTTGAAACGAGGCAAAAGACTTGCCATTTTCATTAATAAAGAAGAAGTACAGAATTTGGCCAGTTTATTAGCGGGAAACCGGCCGAAAACCGAAACAAGTGCCCCGACGACCGTCATGGAACACGACCGCCGCGGGGGCACAGAGCCACCCCGGCAACCCACACAAGATACACGAGGCCACCGAAGCGAGAAGTCGTCGCGGTTGACCTTCAACGTCATCGTCATCACTCTTCAGCGACTCCTACTTCACCGAAGAACCAACCACCAAGACCTCGCCGAAGCGGCACCGTGAAGCTCAAGCCGGCCACCGCCAAACAAGCGACTCCTCGTGAAGCAACCGGCAGCTCCGACTCTGATGACGAGCTCTGAAGAGGATAAGCGCAAGACATGCGCCGAGGAAGATCACCGCCAGAGGGCCACCCTGCAGGTCATCGTACGCTGCTCAAATGAAGATACTCGACAAACCATAGCAGCTCCGACTCCACCGCAGGCGAAGCACAAGACGAAGAAGCTCGGACGCTCGCCGAAGCCAAGGTCTTGACGCTACCAGACCATCGCTCACCACCATCGTTGCCACACAAGCCACCACATGGACCTCACACATCGCCGGCCACCCGCCGCGATGCCGTACGAGTCACGATGGGGAGATTTGTGATGTGTGAATCAGGTGATAAATTACCTTTTTGGTAGCATCTTCTTTTAGTAGCACTTTTTTTATCTGTATGTCTTCGTTGTTGCATCAAGATTTGCAAACATGCATGAGAAATAACTAGACACTATGCAAAGATATTTAGTTTCTTCAAAGAGATCTTGAGGAAGACAAATAACACGTCATGCATGACAATCAGCCAAACGTACGCTGTCCACTTCAATATCCGGACCTGATCGAACACGTCACAACAGAGGCATGAAACCAGCCTTATTGGGCATGGACGCGTGAAGCTTGCATGCATCCGCATGCCTTTCCAGCTTGTTCGATCCTCTCTAGACGGTGCTGCTACTTATACGCATCGTGGTGCCTGTTCCATAGCTCACCAAGCTGCAGCTCGACCACTTCACTCCACTGTCAGTCCCTCAGCATTCGTGCATCCATCAGCAACTAGCAACAAAACTGAAATGGAGTACCAGAACAAGGAGGTGGATGCTCTGGTCCAGAAGATCACCGGACTTCACGCCGCCATCTCCAAGCTGCCGTCGCTGAGCCCGTGCCCCGACGTGGACGCGCTCTTCACCGACCTGGTCACCGCGTGCGTCCCAGCGAGCCCCGTGGACGTCACCAAGCTCGGCCCGGAGGCGCAGCAGATGCGGGAGGGCCTCATCCGTCTTTGCTCCGAGGCCGAGGGGAAGCTGGAAGCTCACTACTCCGACATGCTCGCCGCCTTCGACAACCCGCTGGACCACCTCGGCATGTTCCCCTACTACAGCAACTACATCAACCTGAGCAAGCTGGAGTACGAGCTCCTGGTGCGCTACGTGCCGGGCGGCATCGCGCCGGCCCGCGTCGCCTTCATCGGGTCCGGCCCGCTGCCGTTCAGCTCCTTCGTCCTCGCCGCGCACCACCTGCCCGACACGGTGTTCGACAACTACGACCTGTGCGGAGCCGCCAACGAGCGCGCCAGCAAGCTGTTCCGCGCGGACACTGACGTGGGCGCGCGCATGTTGTTCCACACGGCGGATGTCGCCGACCTAGCCGGCGAGCTCGGCGCGTACGACGTCGTCTTCCTGGCCGCGCTCGTGGGCATGGCAGCCGAGGAGAAGGCGAAGGTGATCGCCCACCTCGGCGCGCACATGGCGGACGGGGCGGCCCTCGTGGTGCGCAGCGCGCACGGGGCGCGCGGGTTCCTGTACCCGATCGTCGACCCCGAGGACATCGGGCGAGGCGGGTTTGAGGTGCTGGCCGTGTGCCACCCTGATGACGACGTGGTGAACTCCGTCATCATCGCACGCAAGTCCAACGACGACGTGCAAGCCGATGGCCTCCAGCACGGGCGTGGACAGCACGGGCGCCGTGCGGTGCCGGTGGTCAGCCCGCCGTGCAGGTTCGGTGAGATGGTGGCGGACGTGAGCCACAAGAGGGAGGAATTCGCCAAAGCAGAAGTGGCCTTCTGATCGATGCGACGGAAGCAATAAGCCAATAAGGACGTGCCGTGCATGCTCTCCCTGCTTGGTCGTGTGCATCCAAATCGTGCGTGGTTTTTTCTTCCGGGTACTTGTCTTCTTCAAGTTATGTGTGTTGTTTGTACCCTATAATGTAAGTGTGGCGTTCAATAATAATCATATAAGTACAACTAAGAATTTTGTGATGAATGATTATTCCCGTGTCATGTGTAATCAGCATCATCTTAAGATAAGAGATCATTTGTTTTTCAGTACCCCTTTGGTGTGTTGTGCTGGCAATATCTGTGTACTCAGTGGATTCACCCTGCCTTGGGACAACTTGATCTTCTAGATACATTGTCTAGCCTTAATCTTGCTATCTTCAAGCCTTTTTATGAAGTTGATAAAAAAAAATTGCGAAAAATCCATCGATCTATTAATAATCATCAACAGTAGTATAAATAGTTTAAAAAGTAAAGAAAATTACAAATTGGTACTCGAACCACCTAGCGACGACTACAGACACTAGCACGAGCTGAAGGCGCGCCGCCATCGCTGTTGATTACATGGTCTATCTGGATCACTCGTAATGACTTTATCTCCAAATGGTACATATGTTGGAAGAGATCTAAGGATGAACCGTGCCCTTCTAGCCCACAAAGTTAAGAGAAAACCATATCAGGGCATAGCTACTTTTTTTGTGAGCATCATCAGGGCATAGCTACTTGGACAACAAATTTTAGATAGTTTTTCTTTCTTTTGGTCTTATGGCCTCTTTTAGTTACTCATCTCAAGCGACTATTTTCTTCTTCTTTTTGTAGACTTTTGTTTCATTATAAAAAAATACACAATAGAGAAATCCACTGTCCAGCCTTCCAAAATATAAATACAACTCTCCCTGGAAGGTAGAGTAGAGGAAAATCCATGAATGAAATTGCTAGAGGTGCTTAGCCTAGGCTTCGCGGTCTTTTGCTTCTCCGATGTTAAAGGTGTGGACGGATCTCCCTGCCCGTGTATGACCCCGGCGGAGTCGTCTTCAGCGATGGCGATATCTGCCTCCTCCATCTCCACGTTGGTGGATGCGGGCATCGTCTTGGCGATGTTGGACATGCCGGCAGCTGTGGAGATGAGCACAAGCACGGCTGCTCAAGCACGCCCTCCAGATAGAGCGCCGCGAGCAGCGCACCCATGTCGCTGCTCTAAAGACAGAGAAAAAAGCATGCCAAGATGCTGACCTTGCCATTGTCCGAGGTAGTCAGAGGCGAGGGTGACGCTGATCCTCTCGTTGATGTTGGATGAGAGCCTCGTCCTGCTTCCCCTAGTACTTGATGAACACGATGTTGTTCGGCGAGTGGCCTGTGGCCATCACCACCCACTCAACTGTTATTTGGGACTCACCACCGTCGTCAAGGTTCGATTTTTAGGAGCAGAGCCAGGGAGTGGATGGATGCGCGTGGCAGTGGAGCAGGAGGAAGGAGTGGGAGAGCTACACGGGGGAGTGTACCAGCTTGAGACGCGGGCGGATTAGCAGAGGCGAGACGATTAAAAGGCGGGGAAGGTGGCAGAGTGCAGGAAAAGGATAAGGTTGTGGAGTGCGGGGAGATGACGACGAGTTCGGGTTTCGTCGAAAAAACATCGACAAATTTTCGCATAATTACCGCTGTGACGGTTAAATGGAGCCGAGGGAGTAGCTATCATTAATTAATATATTTGTTTCATTTGATAACTTCTGCACGTTTTGCATTTCAAGCTATGTACAATATGAAGCACACCAATACGGATGTAGCTCTAAAGATAGGCTTTCCACAAGGTCATTCTCATGGTAACAAACACAAAGATCATATAATCACGGACTTGGCCAAAATCCACTGGTGTTCTCTATCATTAGAAGGAACAATATTCGGTAAACCCATTATGTAAGTCCTCTTCATATAACATGGAGGTTCGAAAACCATTCAACTCCTTGACACCATATAGAACAGTGCCCAACTGAGGATTGTAAACATAAAAAATTATGAAAGGAACGCAACAGAATAATCTGAAATAAAATCCACTTGAATATAAAATGAAGCTGGGATAGCTACAATCCTATAATCGAATCAGTTGGCTTTGATTTTTGAAAAAAAGGTAGAATCATCAATTCAAACCTTCCACGGGCAAGGCCCACGTACGAGCGCTGCGGACGAGGCCCCAAATAGCGCCGGCAGCTGGCGGAGAATAAGTTTTGCCGCTGAATACAAGCACACCAGGTGGTGCTATGTGCCGACCTGGTCGGCGCCCACCACGTCCCGCACACCCCCGGTCGTTTGTGGGCTTGGCCCATTATCGTTAATTTCCGTTGGTTCCGTTCAGCTATTAATTGGGCCGCGGCCCATCAGGTAACCTCATTTTCTTTTTCGTTTTCTTATTTTTTTCCTTTTTCTGTTTATAGTTTTGTTTTGAAAAATTAACATTTTACAGGCTTTTATATATTTGAAAATTTTGTTCAAATTTTATGTCTACAGATTTTTAAAATGTTCTATTTTAAATTCGTTCAAAATTTAAAAATCGTCCAAAATTTTAAAAATGATCAAATTTCGAAATTAGTTCAAATTCGGAAAGACATTCAAAATTTAATTTTTTTCAAATTTCAAAATTCGTCCAAGATTTGGAAATTTATTCAAGATTAAAATTTTGTTCACATTTTGAAATTCGTTCAAATTTAAAAATCATTCCAAATTTGGAAATTCATTCAAGATGAACAAATATCGAAATTCGTTCAAATTTTGTCAAACTTGAAAATTTTCGAAAATTATTTGTAAACAGAAAAATAAAACGAGAGAACAAAAAAGAAACACTCAAAAAGAAAACAGAAAAGAAAAAAAAGAAAACAGAAAACGGTAAAGAAAAGAAAAAGGAGAAAAAACAGGGGCAAATCGCCTAACCGGGGCGGCCCACACCGCGCGCAGAGGTGTGCGGCGCGGTGCAGGTGCCGACCTGGTCGGCATATAGGAAACGCGCCTTTACCAGGCTCTGTGTGTACTACAGGTCCGGTATCATGCGGGGATAACATTATGCTCCAATTATATATATGACGGCCCATTACTGCACTTCTAGCCCAATTTTAACTTTTGAGCCCATATTCAAATTTTTGTTTTTGCGAAAGGTCTTTGATACTGACATTCTGAAGAGCATCTCCAACAGACGCTATAAAAGGCGCGCGCGGCGCGCGCGGTAAAAAAATTGCCGCGCCCGCACGTTTGCGCCATCCCACGCGGGAAAGTTGCCGCGCGCGCTATAAACGCGACACGCGCGAACGCGCTAACTGCCTGAATCTTCCGCGTGTCGCTCCGCCTCGCTCTCTCTCCCCTACCGCTCTGCCTCCGCGCCGACGGTCCGCCTCCGTCTCCGGCGCCATGCCTCCGCGCCGCCGCTCCGCCTCCGGCTACCGCGGCATCCGCGCGCGGCCGAGCGGCCGCTTCAACGCGGAGATCCGCTCCGGCGAGGAGCGGATCCGACTCGGAACCTTGGACACCGCGCATGAGGCGGCGCGAGCCTACGACGCCGTCGCGTGGCGCCTCGGCCGTCCCCGCCGGTACATGAACTTCGACGACGTTTGGACGCGCGAGCAGGCGGAGATGCTCGCGCCGCCGACGCCGATCGTCACGACCGAGCAGCGGCGCCGCGCCCGCAAGCTCGAGCAGCGCCTGCGCGTGGCGGAGCAGGACGAGCGCGTGCGCCTCGAGTGGGCGCGCGCGTTCCCGGAGGACGTCGCCGCCACGGAGGCATTTTACGCGCAGAAGAAGGAGGCCAAGGCGAAGGCGGCGGCGAAGAAGAAGGCCGACCGCAACAGGCGCCGTGTTGAGTCGGCGGCGAGGAAGGCGAAGAGGGCGGAGAAGGCGGCGCGGAGGGCGAAGAGGGCGGAGGAGAAGAAGAGAGGCGCCGGACCGTCGACGAACATGCCGACCTCCTCCTCCTCCTATGAGTGGACGACCACTCCGGTCTCCGACACGACTCCGACTAGCGGATCGTCGGACTTCGATTGGGAGGACTCCGAGTAGTTTAGTTTAGTTTAGTTTAAATAAAATGGCGGTATTTGTCAAACTTTTAATATATTTCGTAATTTCAGTTAAATTTTCGTAATTTTATTTGATTTGTTTGATCCGTTTCAAACGATATACAAAAAACTAGCCGTTCGCGTGGCGGCGCGCGTTGTATTTTAGAGCGTCCGAAGGAGGCCCATTTTACCGCCCACGCAGGCGCTGCATTTTGACGCGTCCGGTGGGGCAAAGTTCGGCAAAGCGCGCAACAAACGTTTACAGCGCGTCGAAAGGGAGGTATAGCACGTCAAAATTTACAGCGTCTCTAACGCACACCTCCCGGCTCCCGCAAGAAGGGCTGAAGCTACAGTGCTACACCAACGTTTAGTAGTAGTACGTCGGGTTTTAGATGCGCGTGGTAATTACTTGAATTATAGCAGTACCTCATTGTAATACGGTGTACACATACGTAAAGGATGTGTGTGCACGTGTCAGCTTTTATGTACTATACTACAACATACGTAGAGGGAGTAAGGAAAAAGTAGGCCAATTACTACTGTCGCGCTTAAAGGTTTTGTCTTGGACAGGACGTACGGAACTGCAAGGTTCGTGTAGAGTGGTAGGAAAGCGCAAGCACGGCACGTACGAACATGCACGTACGTAACACGTGAGGGCACAAAATCTCCGTGGAACTCCTGTTTTCTTAGATAAAGAGCGGTTATTATTAATATCGTGGAGATAAATATCCGGCCTCTATACGGATATACACAACCAAAAAAAAAAAAAAAAAAAAAACCCGGTAACACTACCAAATACAGCTTCTTCAAAAGCAACGTCTCGAAGAAGGAAACAGTGCACAAGCGTCATCGTCGTCTGATAGATCTTAGGTTTTCACCGTAAAGAAAGTAATCACTCTCAAAACAATGCTTTTAGCAAATTTTCTCATGTGTCGCCGCCCGGAATCACCAAGCAAATTCCTTATCGTCCATCAGACTTTAACCATCATTGCTAGTTCTTAGATCTTGGCTTTCAGAAAATTCTCCAACAACACCATGGAACTAGAACGTGCCCCTGATATTAATAACTAGCAGAGTTTCGAAGCGCTCCCTCCAAAACAAAACAACCATAGAAAAAACACGGGTGTGCACGACCGAATCACACCCGATCCAGCAATCTCCAGTCATGAATCGAAATTCGTCGGCGGAGCCTTTCAGAACACGACACTTTAGCCAGGTCGATGGAGACACGCATCCAACAGTTCATCATCTTGGCACGAGTTGGATTCCAAAGACAACCAGCTTTATTCAAAAGCCTCGCTAGTAGCCCACACGCCACCAGCCGACAGTCCAGAAGGGGACGAACTGTCGAGATGCCGAACACGACCAACGCGCGGCCGCCAAACTGCAGGTATGCGGGCAGAGGCACACGAACCAGAACCTGGGCCCGATTCCGCACCACCGCTACCAGGGCTCCCGTCGCCAGTCTAGAGGACCTCGGTGGCACCTTCTTCGCACCTCGCTGCACCAACGCGCTGCCACAGCTGTCCCCTCCGCCTTTCCTTGCAACCTCCGCCCGAGCGCACACCAGGGCTCCCGTCGCTAGTCTAGAGGACCTCGGTGGCACCTTCTTCATGCGTCGCCACACCAACGCGCTCCACGGTTGTACCCTCCGCCTTTCCTTGCAACCTCCACCCGAGAGCACACCAGGGCTCCCGTTGCCAGTCTAGAGGACCTCAGTGGCACCTTCTTCGCGACTCGCCGCCCCAACGCGCTGCCACGGCTGTCCCCTCCACCTTTCCTTGCAACCTCCGCCCGAGCGCACACCAGGGCTCCCGTCGCCAGTCTAGAGGACCTCGGTGGCACCTTCTTCGCGCCTCGCCGCACCAACGCGCTGCCATGGCTGTCCCCTCCGCCTTTCCTTGCAACCTCCGCTCGAGCGTACACCAGGGCTCCCGTCGCCAGTCTAGAGGACCTCGGTGACACCTTCTTCGCACCTCGCCGCACCAACGCGCTGCCACGGTTGTCCCCTCCGCCTATCCTTGCAACCTCCGCCCGAGCGCACACCAGGGCTCCCGTCGCCAGTCTAGAGGACCTCGGTGGCACCTTCTTCGCGCCTCGCCGCACCAACACGCTGCCACGGCTGTCCCCTCCGCCTTTCCTTGCAACCTCCGCCCGAGCGCACACCAAGAACAGCGCTGCCACATGCGCCCCCAAACCGTTGTCTCTCCTCGCGAAAGGACATACCGCCAGGATGCGCCTCCCCTCCACCCGCACTTTGACAGCTGGGTGCCGCCACCGCCAGGATGCGCCTCCCCTCCACCCACACTTTGACGGCTAGGTGCCGCCACCGCCGCCACCACCGCCGCCACCACCAGCGGCCACGAGAGCCCTAGAACGAGGGTGCGAGGAGGAGGAGGTATTGCAGGGTCACCTGAACGGCCGCACGTACGATCCGGGAGGTTATGTTAGGTTAGGACGACCCGGGTAACTCATATGCGTTGGTACATCATGGGCATTGCCGGTTGTGTGGATACAAGTCGCGGTGATCTTGGCGCGCAGTGATTCAGCGCGCGGCGGCAGGCCACGTGAGGAAGAAAGCCGGGCGGTACGTACAAATCTGATCGATCTAGAGTAGATCCCACGAGAGAGACTGCGTCAATCACGTACACCATATCCATCTAGTATGATCTATCCACCGCAAATGAGTGAGTGAGTGAGTCTGATCGAGGGCATTTCCACGGCCCACGCGACACATGACGCGCGAGGGACATCTCAAATCAAATCGGCACCTAGCTAGCTAGTTCCCATATCGATCAGACGTACGCGATGCATCATGCAACACACGTACGTACCCTCCGATGGAGCTGAGCTGAGCTCGACGGGACGTCCCCTCGCCCGCCGACGGCCGGCATGCAACAGGTTGGCGACCGAACGTCTGTAACGTAACGTACGTACGTACGTTCCCATGCATATCAGATCGATCCGGAGATGGATCGCCGATGGATCGATGCGATGCGTGCATGGGCAGGACCACGTACGTAGGGGTACGTACCACACGCCGCCAGCCCGCCAGCCGTCGCTCTCGGAGGAGGCTGTCACACTGACCATGGCCCCAGCCCGACCCTTTTCATCCACGACATCATCATATCGTCGTTGTCATCAGGGGCCGGCAATGGCAGCGGCAGCGGCGCGGAATATATGCAGGCCGGCCGCAAGGCACGTACACACGCACATACACGGCGTCGGGTTGGCTGCGGTGACACGCACGCGCGCACACATGCCTGGCCCCTGGTCCAGTGCTGCCAACGGCAGCGACGGGCACGTACTAACGAATGTATGAAGCGCACAAAAACTGCTGGGAGGAGTGGCCTTCCTGCAGCCCCGCGCCCCCGCCTACCTGCCACACCCAGCCGGCCTCTCCCCACACAGCCACTTGTCGGCCTCCCTTTCGTCCGCTATATCTGCAGATGCAAACCCTAAACATAACCATAATTAACGTGTAACTAAGGGCAGCTCCACCGGCCCCCAATGGCTCCCAAAATTTCCTTTTCAATGTCCGCATTTGGTCGCGCCCACACCCGCACCGGCTCCGACCTATAGGGGCTGGTCGACTTGAGGGTGCCGGCACACATTGCCACGCTCGATTCCCTTGGCTAGCCCATCCTAGCAGCGGCGCAACGAAAGTTTCTACTAGTTTTGGAACATACGTGAAGATGCACATGGAATGCAACGAGTCCGTTATGCCGCATAGATGGGGCACTATACATGAGAGTGGAGTAACAATGGACCTTCAAGTAAAGCTCAAACTTCGTTTGATTTGGCATGCTAACCTAAACTTTGTATCGATGTTGTTTGTTTATTTATAGTAGTTCAAGCAAGCTCTAAGGATGTTCTGATTCGAGAAATATGACAAAGGATTCTCCTTTATGCATTTCTTCACAAAGATCCAAACTTGTGAGAAATGGAAGGATGTTTAGTGCACTCTAAATTATGCAAAATCTACTGATTCTGATGAAGAGCCACTGGCCTCCACTTCCATCTGGGCAGGGCGCCCTATCGACAACAAGAAGACCAAGGCCACGAGGAATGCCACGGTGGAGTTGTGGCCTTTCGTCACGGTGGAGTTGGGGCCTTCTGTCACGGAGGAGCTGGGGCCTTCTAGCATGGAATAGATGCCACCGGCGGGCACGGAGGAGCTGCCAATGTCCATTTGATCGTCGGCCTTGGATGGCGTGTGGTGATCACCGGCCTTCGGTGCCGCGTGGTGATCACCGGCCTTCGGCGGCCTTTTTGGATGTGCCAAAACTTAGGACTTTAAAACTATTTGAACAAGTCGATGGACGGAACGTGGGCCGTTGCATATTTTAATTTCTCCTATTTTGAATCACTTATGTGGTTTTTAGTTTGAGCAATTTTTAAGTTTATTTATAAGTTTACGGGGCGGTGAAGATGCTCTAAGAAAGGGATATATGGATTGTATGCAAATATATGCAATGATGAATCTGCGTGTCTCGTCCCATGCATGAGTTGAGTCTCATCCTGCCGAAGCGACGACGGGGACGGTACGCGCGAACGCGGACGGCTCACCCGCAGCTTTATTAGTGGCAACATATATGTTGGATCGCATCCGGCTTGCTTGTGTCGGGCGAGATGAGAGTTTGAGATGTAGCTTAGGAGAACGATATACATCACGCCAACTACGAGCTACCCATGCATGTCCCATGCATGGTGGTGGGGATGGTGGCGTCCGGCCGGTAGAACAGCCTTGGGATTAATGCTGGGGCCGTGGCGCGCTGCGGAAGCCGGATGGGCTAAGTCTGGACCTAACGTATACATGTTCATTCATGTAATCATGTTGATGTGGTCTAGTACTAACTAATCATGTTGTTTCAGGTAGACAGCAGCTTGATTGATCGGATCAGAAGGCTAGCTACTTGTTTTCGCATTGAGTTATTTTTCCTTTTAAGTTCTTCAACAGCGGAGCTCTTCCTGTCGATTACCGTTAAAGAAATCACCATAAGTCTTACAAAGATCAGTGAAGAAAATAAAGAAAAATGCCAAGAAAAAAGAGGGAAACAGAAAAACTCTAAGATCCAAATCAGCAACACGCTACAAGATCGACCAAACATTTAAGGCAAAACAGAACTCGGATCCAAAGATCCAACGCCCGCCTATTTCTCCAAAACAGAGAGAACAACATTAGAGAAATCCAAGGCAATGAAGATCATGACACATCCATAATCCTTAAACCTAAGATGATCATATGTCGGGGCCCCACCTCCGAGAGATATTCTCTAGGTCATCCTTGTGATATGATTCGGAAACATGACCATGCGCAACTTAACTAAGTGTTAATCAATGTTAGACAATTAAAGTATTAGTTGAATGGGATCACATACCACAGAGACAACAAAAGAAAGTTAAGTATGCACTAGCATGACGAGTTACTCGCATGCAACTTAGGACCAATATCTTGAAGAAAGGATACTCAGATAGAACGTCACACTGATAGGAAATTCGTAGGTAAATGGGAGTCGGCATGCTCTGCTAGAAGCCTATACCGACTAGCGGTTTAGGATTCGACTCTGCTTTGAGGGTGACTCAGTACAAAATGCGAATTGGATCGTAACCGGCTTACTATGGGCCCGTGGGGAAACACACTTAAGAGGATGGGACTATACAAAGTATATCCGGCTGACACGGAACCTAGTCAGGATTCTGGATCGGACCAGGACAGACTAGTGGGTTGGACCTAGCTTGCTATGGTAATCGGAAGCAGGATACCTGAGGCTATACCCTAACGCACTCCCTATATAAGGAGTGTGTGGGCTGGAGGGAAGAGAGGAACAAGCACGCATCCCTGGCGATGAAGAAGAGGCTAGCACCTCTTCGTTGTTGTCCAACCTTGTACATGTGTGAGTCGACAGAGGCACCGCGTGTGTGGTGCTCAAAGCAGCGGGGTCGTCGGAGAACATGGAGGAGAGAAAGCCTGCACCGAAGATGAGGATGATGGAGCCAACCGCGGGATCGTCTTCATTTCACCAATCGACGCGATTACTCGACACTCCATACATGTCGTCTAGGGGTAAGAGCTATGGTCACCTTCCTCATCCAGGTTCCAGGGCGGCACCTTGTCCGGTGCTCGCCAAAAAGTTTTTATCTCTAATGCTAGTACCGACGTGGCCCAATAGCACTCCCACGAGGCCTACCTAACCAACTGAAAAGCACACAACACCACCAGCTAGATAAATTTTGATAGTGTACATGAGATGATCCACGGGGTTTTCATTATGACTTAAAGAAATGATAGTGTGCTTTCCGAGTCCAACATCTTTTTATGGAGGCTGTCTTTAATCAAAATGCTACTTTTAGCATTAACCACAAGAAAATCTTCACCTTGAAGGGAATATTGATTTTCCATAGGACAGTTTCTTTCATATTTCGAATGCAGTTTTAAATCCTTCACTATGAATTTGTGAGTGTTGTCAATTCTACATTTCATCCTATCATGCAAATCATTCAACTGCACATCGTCAACTCTTCTTCTCAGTTCATCGCACCGTGTTGTCGATTAACCCAGTAAGGTCTCCTGAAACTAACAAATCCCCATCCTTCTTGTTTCACTTTATGCACTATCACCGTCTTAGTGAAGGTCATATTAGAAAGTCGGAGTAACTGCCCCGCTATGTGTAATTCATTTACCATGCATCTTCACTTGACAAATTCATTTTCCATTTTTAATTTCTTTTTGGAAAATTTCTTGAATAAATAATTAAACCCCATGAGCCTTTTCCAAAGGTATGAACAACCAGGCTGGGATAACATTTGATTGTGCAAGTATTTTCTAGATGTAAGTTTATGCAAGCCCCTTCAATATTTCTAGTTTCCATAACCATTTACGGAGAAGAAAAACAAACTCACGAAAAGAGACGACTCCTCCCTCCCGGACCGCTGGCGCGGGCGGTTCCGGAGGGCGCCCCCACCTCCGCCAAACAACCAATCTCGAGCCCCCCTTGCCGCTGCCGGCACCGGCGGGAGTGGCGGCGCTCGGCCGCCGAAGGCGCAGGGCAGGTGGGTGGTCCTCTTTTGCCTCCTCTTCGCGCGGAGAGAGGGAAAGGTGGAGGTCTGCGGCGGGCGGTAGGCTGAGGCGGTGAAGGCAGGCGGCTGGGGTGGCGCGATCGTCGGCGATGCAGCGTGGGGTGGCGCCGCGACGGGCTGCGAAGGGCGGCGCTGCCCGCTGGCGGCGCAAGGTCTGGGCCCGATCTGGGCCGCAGCTGCTTGTGCCCGGAACGGCGTCTGCAACCTGGCAGGATTGTGCATTGGCGCTTCTGTTCCCTTGCGGGACTGCTGGCTACTCGCATGTTGCTCCGCAATCGTGCCAGATCCCGTGCTCGGTCGTCTTCTCTGCGGCCGGTTAGTGGCGTGGGGGCTGCTGGCCTGGCATGAATAAAGGTGGTGGTCCTAGGGCCTTTCTTTTGCAAAGATGGAGACCTTCCTAAAGTTAGTCCCTCTTGATCTGGCTGGAGTGGTGTGTTCCGGAAAGCTCCGGTGGATGTAACAACGTTTTTTTGCCTGGAGTTTGTTGGATCGGTGGTATTCGGTCGGATGCGTCCATGTTTTTATTCCGTCCGATTGGTTCTGGAGGGAGCATCGCGAAGCTCTGTTCTTTCTTGCCATATGGAAACATGCTCCATGGCGAAGTTAGAGGCGGGGAATACCATGAGGGCCGGATTGGAGGACTTGCTATGGAGGTTCAAGTTTTTTTAGCGTTGTTGAGGGGCTTGCTTGGTATTCTGGGTTTCGCAATAGCAGTAAGCAAGAGTTTTACCTTTCAGGATGAGGGGTGGCAATACAGGTGAAATTCAGAGTCTTACCTTTCAGGATGAAAATCCAAGGTCTAGCCTTAATTGGTTGTGTCTGGCAATGACCTTGTTGGAGGCATTGTTTCGAAAGCGGGGACTATCTTCAGGGTGAAAACCTGACATCTTCTGATCGGGCGATGATAGTGTTTGTACACTGTTACCTTCTAGGAGGCGTCGCTTTTGAAGAGCCTGGAGTTCAGGTGTTGTCTTGATGGTGGATGTACTGTTGTTGCTAGGGCTGGAATACCGCAGCGGGACTTTTTTTATGTAATTCTTCTTTATTTTTTTAGCTTTGTGCATTCGTAATGCTATTAGAGTATTACGTTGTTGCAGAAGCTAGGTCTAATTGGTATCTTATAGATATTAATATATACTCCTTATAAAAACAACCATTTACGGATCACTTATGTCCATAGTTGTTAAGTCTAGCACACCAAAGCCCCGAAAGTCCTTGGGCAAGCACATAGTGTGCAAATTTACAAGATGATATTTTTTTCTTGTAGATCATGTCATTGAAGGAACTATTCCCTAGAGGCAATAATACGCAATAATACACTTCTATTATTTAATTTTAGGTTATGATTAATGTTGATTTTTCTATGCTATAATTGCTTTTATTATAGAATATGAGATCCGAACGAAAACTCAAAAGCACGTGTAGAGAGTAAACACTAAGTTATTCCTAATCCCTCCTCTACGACTAACTCGCGTGTAAATTGATGATCATGTTTTCCTGATCATGGACTATTATAAGTAACAAGAATGTCAACAATAATGATATTATGCCTTCATAAGAACGAGGGCACTGAACCGATCCAATTATATATGATGTACTATGAGATAGTCTCGTCCATTGTTATTAGTATCATCATCAATTTGTCAACTTATACATGTTCTTAGACCATGAGAATATCAAGTGAACTTGTACTGGAAGGTCATTTTCCGTTGTCATCATAAGTCACTTGTAACTAGGTAGAATAACGGTGACGTTCGGGTGTATTGGAATGTAGGTCTAGTAACTTAGATAGTTCAAGAATGGAAGTTACTCTTCCGAACGATGGAGCAATACACTGTACGCCCTCTCGGTATTACGATGTCATCATATCGTCTGGCTAGATACCTTGTGATATTGATTACAAGAACATTGGAATACTTAGAGAGATACTAGAATGCAACTGGAACAATAATAGTAGGTATAGTGACCAAGTGTTGTGTCATAGGGATAGAGAACTTTTGACTCGGGTATTCATTCATTATTATCGTGAGGTAATAATACTAATATTTTATGTAACACAACGCTCAGTCGAATATACTTTGTGTATGTGTAGGAGCCATCATGGACTTCCAGGCTTTGTTGTTCATTATTGATCTGAAAGGGTTTCAGAGTCATGTCTTCGTATTAGTAAACTTGCTAGGTCACACACTTAATGTTGTTTGATTTGTTATGAGAGTTATTTGTGGTTTCATTATTGAGAGGTTGAAACCAGAAACGTTCCGGATTCATTGAAATTGTTTCGATATTTTTTGAAAATGTTCCAGACTTTATACGGATGAAATTTGGTAGTCTGGACATTATTTATATGTGTCGGAGAGGTGCAAAGGGACATATGGTCTGCAACATGGGGCTCCAGTACCATCCCTGGCCGCATGGGCCATAGTGTGGCCCATATGAGTCATGCGCCTCATGCCCCAAGGCCCCCTTTGACTTGGCTCCTTGGTCCCAGGAGGGGCAAAGGGGCCAGCTCAGATTTTTCTTGAGGGGAGGAGGGGGCTAGACGGGCGGCGGCAGCTGGTGGGGAGGTGGCGCCCTAGGGCTGCCCCCTCTCTATATATTCTTCCCTCCCCTTGACCCCTGTATAAAGAGCAGCCGCTCATACCCTTGAAGGACATAACAATTGTCCACGTCTCTCTCTTAGAATTCTCCACATATGCCGAAAGGTTAGACTAGTCTCGCCGTGAGCGCAACACCCTAGACGCAAACCGCTCACAGATCAAACCATATGAGTGGATACCAGTGGAAGGATAGACCTTTCGATCCTCGGAGCAAGGATGATATTAAGTCCACGTGTGTGGAAGGGATACACCTAGATGTAATTTATGTATTGTGTTATGTAAGAGAACAATACCTCCCGTAACAAATTTGTCTTGTAGAAGCATTTTGTGCATTAGCAATTACTTTATGTATCACTAGACCCAACATGTTTGATAAGAGTTTTATTAGTATCTTGGTAAGCAGAGAGATGGTCACAGCAAGGGAAACTTTGGGAATCAGTGAAATTATCCCATGATTTAGTCTTTCTATATGTCCAGGTCACACTTATGAAAGCCATTCAGCATTTCCTTAAAATCAAAATTTATCTTATCCCAAAAAACTTTGTAAAAATCTTATAGTAAACCATCAGGTTCAACAGAGCTCCGTCCACTTCTCAATCTCAAATTGCCTAGTTAGAATATATCTATCTTTCTCACTCAACTGTTACCATTATTTCATCAAACATCGAACTATTCACTGTAAAATGGGACGTGGATTTTTGGGTCTTGGATGCGCCGGAGCCCGTTTTCAACAATATAATCGAATAAATACTAAAAATAAACCTGGGAGTATGTATTCTCCATTGTTCATCTGCACATCTATATGGTTTTCTTTTTCGTGCCACTGGCTTTTAGTGAAAAAACTTTGTATTCCCATCTCCCTCTTCCAAATCCTTCTCTCTTTAGCTCTATGCCACAATTTTAATTCTTCATTTTCATTTCTTAAACCCAATTACTACAACCTAAACAGCATTCGCCTCAAAGGTAGCCTCCGTTTCGCGATGAACTTGTTGATTTTTTTTTTCAGTATCACTGAAACGAAACTAGCAGCGAGAAAGTCCGGCCTTTAAGAGAACAATAATTGTTTGACTTGATCTTTGCTATGATGATAGCCGACTGGTGCAAAAGATATAACCTTTCCTATCCATTTATGCAAGCAGATGAGTTTCAGACCTGAAGATTCTAGCTAAGGAAGGCAGTTGTTGGCCAATTCTTGGATGTCTCTGGTGGATGATAGCTTAGCTGTTGACCTTGAAAAGTGAATGGAGGGTGTCAACAGGCAAAGGTATAGCCATGGCATATGATTGCCTGTCTCAACGGATGTAGCCATGACAAGCAGGGCGGGATATGGGATGGGAGTTTGCTCTAGTTCTTCTTTAATCCTGCTGAAATCTACACTCCGGTGCACTTCAAGTATTCCCTAATTCTAGGCACGATCTGTGCATCCAGACAGATCCACATTCAGCTGGTGATGCATACACGTATGTGAGGCATCTCTCGTAATAATAACAGAAAAGAAAGAAAGGAAGCGTTTGACTTTGCTGCCGTGGCCTTCATCGCGTCACCTATCCTCCTCTGTAAACCACAACTTTCCTCTGAATGCGACGCGCACACTAGTCTTTGCCTCCAAGCTAATGTTGCATTATTACATCTCAGTCTCTCACTCCCCAATTGATTAAAAAAAAGGGACAGAGATGAATAACAAGCAGAGAATGGAGCATATACTTATAAATATACTATATGTATACCCACTCATGAGCAACACACGCACGACCAATATGTGACTGTACAATAAGTACACTTACCTTGCCACGGCTGCAAGTTTTTTATGCGATAAAAAAAATTGGGAGTACGTGTTAGCCTCTTGATGGCAACCACGATCTTGCTCGCGAGATGCATTGTCTTGCTTCGTGTCCAAACCATGATCTCATATACTATCATGTGCGGAGTATGTATGTACACAACACATTGTACTGTCATCTTTTTGCGAGAAATACTGTCGACGTGAGATGAATACGATGATCGGCTGTGCTCGCTCGGGTGATTACGATGGTCCGTGGGCAGAGTGATAGCATCACAGTGCGTGGATTAATTAGTGAGCAGTGAACACTGGTTGCCAAGATCTCGCGTCTCGATTAGCAATGATTTTGGAGCTACAGCGTGTACGTATACATACATACAGTACCATTTGACAGCGAGGGCGCCCGGAACAGATCGCCTCCGCGCGCTGATCCCTTCCCGGAGCGTGATCCCAGCCTGGATGATTTGGACCCTCTGAAATCAGATTTCGATCGCGATATTTTTATCAACACTGACAGAGATAGATGCAGAAAGAGTATTACTAGTACTACTAATCTTCTGCCTTGTAAGTGTGTTGAGTTTTGTAGATTATGGAATTGGAGTATCATTGTATGACTGTAGATGAACAGGAGCAAGCACTCCTCATCTGATCTGACCTGATCTAATCTCATCGCAGGCACTGAATGCGGCTGCCCTGCCTGTCTGATGTACGCGTAGTTTAGGAGCAAGCAGGCCGTGTAAGATCATCAGCATCAATCTCGTAATAATGGGTAGAGGCCTCATCCCTCATTACTGGGTGTCCCAGCCAGTGCTGTCCCTGTCTCCGGGTACTTATCGCCACAGCTACAAATCCAGACTCAATTGAACAACTTGCTTGTTCCTTCTGTCCATGTCCTTTTACTCACAACCCACAATGCCTCCTTCTACACCCCTTGGCCGTGGCTGATGAACAGATCCCAGAATGGGAATACAAGCCTGGCTCCTGAGCTGCTCCAAGTGGCAGCACCCAGGGAGCAGTGCCATGTACTGCTGCATTTTCTCATCAGCATCACATCAATGTGTTTTGGATCAGCATGCTTCATAATGCTGGAACCAGATGTGGATGATCAATTCATTCATTCATTCACAGTTGCAAGACAAAATTTAAGGTCTGCTTAATAATGGTATTTATCTGCTAAAAATATATATAGTGGCAATACAAATGATATTACACATCTTCAATTACCCTCTTCGCTTGAAAAGGGGCAAGGCAGAAGGGGTCCTGACTCTGACTGATGATGATCAGTCATCCGTGCAGCGCGCCGCGCTATGTACTGAACTTGTTTGCAGCTAGCTAAACATGCAAGAGGTGGAATTTGATAGGAAGGGCTAGCTACCGTTACACGGCCGCGTTCCGTTTTTTGTTCAAAAGAATCGTTTTACCATAGGATGGATGCAATGCAAATTAGAAGCTAAAGGCACTACTAGGGCCCAACATAGTTAGGTTGAATCTCTGAGTGCTTCCATGGATGGCAAGCTTGACTGACTTGGCTGGCTTCGTCTCTCTATGTACAGCGGGCGTCGACGCTTCGGTCCGATCGAGAACTTCTTACATGGCGGATGATGTCAAAGCTCCATTTTCATGTGGACCGTTTGCAATGAGCCTGATAGACATGAATTCAGCATTAGAAACCATTGTGACAGTGATGCAGATTCAGAGTTCAGGTTCGAAGGGAAGTGAAATATAGTGACTCTACTAACCGTCGTAGCTGTTGGAAGAGGTGGCCATCTCCTGACTCTGCCCCATGTCCATTTGAACAACACTCTGCAGATCTTGCCAGAATGCCCCAACCTGTGAAGCATCGACAAACGATCAGTGTTGTGCCATCAGAAGACCGTGTGAGCTCGATCGTGTCATGGTTGCGCATCGTTACCTGAGAGCCGGCGTCGCCAACTCCGTTGAGAAAATGATGTTGCGAGCCCATTGACCGGCAGAACGCCGGGTCTAGCGGGTGCATGGAGCCCTGATCGTCCATGCCGTCACTCATGCCACAGCCGAGTGGGTTGTTGTTCCCCTGGTGAGGCTGGCTCATGAAGGGGAGAGGTGCACCTGAGGCGTCCAGCGGGAAATGCTGGGAGCTCTGCAACGGGCCACATGACTGCTGCATCTGACCACAAGCAAAATTGGAGTATGAGTAAGTTGAACCATTCTGTTTGCCTCAACAAGAAATGTGGCCGCAATGGGGAGGATCATATATGCTTTGTCCTCACATCTTTAGCAAGGAGGTTGGGCAAATTGTTGAAGTCCAGCTGGGGATTCACCGTCGCCAGCTTCATGGACAGAAACTGCAAAAAAATGTACATCAAGGGTAAGCGTTTAAGATGGTCCTCCTCGGGGCGTTCTAAAACGGCAAATGATGCGGTTTCATGATGATTCTGCAATTGCATATGTGTGGGGTGAGAATGGGCATATATATACCTCGACTTGCCGTTGCAACGATTGCACGTAGTTGATGATCTCGTCGAGCATCACAGCCTTGCCTACCACCTGAAACAGGCAATGGTTTCACAATTTCATATCTGGGCACACCAAGCTCTGAAACTAAGCTACTCAAACGGCAACAAATTGCAATTGTGAGTGTGTTTTTTTTTTGGTTGCAGGTATAGTACCTTGTTGCAACCCGGGACAAGATCCTGCAGCAGCTTCATCCTCTGGCTGATCTTCTCTCTTCTAACCTGACCAAGACAAGACAAGACAGGGCAAAGCATAAGAAATTGTTCAGCAAAGATGGTCACTCGCAGGAGCAATGGAACCCAGTGCAGAGCGCGAGCCCAAGAACTGTTTGTACCCTCTCGGCGAGGCTGTGGCTGTCCGTCGCCTCTCCGCGCCGCGCCCGGACATGGATGAAGTCCTGATGCGGGTCGGGGACGGGCCTGCCGTCCTTGCCCTGCTTCTTGCCACCGTTCTCGCTGCTGCTCTGCGCGGCTTTCCCCTTGCCGGAATTCTCCTCCGCGGCGTTGCCCTCCTCCATGGATTTACAACGCTTCGACGCCGAATCGTCCTGCACGATCGCATTCGTAGGGTGAGAAGATCGATCACTAGGTTAGCTCCAGAGTACATACATAGCTGAGCGGAATTCGGGTTGTGCGTACCTTTGCGAGAAGATCCTTGGCGGAGGTGGACATGGAGCTGTCCTTGCCTTTCCCCTTGCTGCCGGCGGCCTTCCGCTTGCGCGCATTGCCGTCCTTGAGCGGGCCGGCCGACGCCGGATCGGAGACCGAGGAGTCGTCCCGGAGCTCCATCTCCCTCAATGCGCCGACGGGGCCGTCGTCCGGGAGGCCGTAGCTGGCGCGGGCGTCGAAGCCGGAGAGCCGCGCGGCGGCGCGGTCGGCGAAGCCCGGGTCGGCGAGGAACTGGTCCAGGGAGGCTATGGGCATCAAGTTCTCCAGCGTGGGCGGCAGTCCGGCGCCGCCAGGGTAGTGGTGGGGGTGGTACTGGCCCATCATGGAGAGGTTGAGCTTGGGCGGCGAGCCGGCGTAGTGCGGGCGCGGCGAGATCCCGTGGAGCGCGTGGGCGTCCGTGGCGTTGGCGGCGGGCGGGGAGGAGGTCATGGGGTCGAGCTGGCGCCCTGCGTCCATGGAGGAGCTGTCCCAGCTGTTGAGGTTGAGGAAGCTCTGCGGCGGCGGCGGCGGCAGCTGGTCCGGCGGGCCGCAGTTCATCGATCCCCTTGCCGCGCAAAGATCTGCGCACCCTCAATTGCGCAAGAAGAGGCCGAATTCCGAGAAGGAGCGTGCGGTGACGAGCGGAGACGGCCCCAATCGAGCAAAGAAGCGCGCGCGGGAGGGCGAGGCAAGTAGCCACCAAATCCCACTACGGGAAGGAGGGCCGGAGATAAGGTAAAGGTTCGAGCTTTTGGTGTGCGTGACAACGCAGGGGGGAGAAAAGTGGGAAAGAAGCACCTAAAACAAAGCAAAAGCTTGCGCAGGCAAAAGCAGAGGAGAGACGAGACGAGAGAGAGTGGTGATAGTGGTGGTGGTAGAAGTAGAGAGAGGTTGGGGGAGTGTGGTGGTGGGAGTATGTATATAGGTCCAGGATGGCATGGGTCAAAATGGATGCGCTATGCCCATCATCGCCTCAGCCTTTCCTGCCATGAAACAAGGAAGAAGAAGAAGCTGGAGAGAGTGGCACTAGAGAGAGCTCGCCTCACCTCACAGGCTCAGGGTGGTGGAGAAGTGGAAGCTCGAGTGCTGGTAGTGGTGAGTTACTTGCAGGAAAGAAGGGGTAAAGGGTGAAGATGATGATGATGCATTGCATTTGCTGGCTACCTTTACCTGAGTCTGATGCAAACATAAAGAAATGCTAAAAATTAGTAGTAGATGGTAAAATTGGAGATGTTCTATTTTACATTACTTTGCGTTATGTTTTTCTGATCCTGGGATATTTTTCTCATAAAACTACGAGGTGAAGGCGATGGTCCCTATAAGCAGCAGGGCTGCTGTTGGTTTGGCCGTGGAATTGAGAGATGAACCAATCATTAAATTTGGGAATGGGAAGAAGGCCACAAGGGGACACAGGATGCTCGTGGTAGTTTGGGTTGGATCCTACCGCTACTGTGTTGCCTACCCAACAAAATAAGAATCGTTTTTAATCATTGTCTAGTTTTTAATTTTGGGGATGCAGCGCTAGCCCATTGGATGGAACCCGGCGTGATTTGTTCTCGTGTGCTCCCGGAACTGTTTGAGGCTGATTGGGGTTTTCACCCCCTTCTGTTCCATGGTTTTTCTAGTAGCACCCGAGTGGGTCTCATCATCACACTATTTTAAAAAAGTAAATTCTAAATAAATCATCACATTACAACGAGGATAAGTTTAAAGAACAATCCATATTCGTTCAAATTACAAAAAAAAACCAACAAAATTGAGTGAATTTGTTTCAATGTGCACTGAATTCGCTAGTTTAGCTATCGTAACAAGGAATCTGTTGGTGGTGACGTGGTAAAACGTTTAGTATTAGATGATACATATGCTAGGAAGATTTTAGTTCCTGAGTTTTTGTTTGTAAATTTTCAATGGACAGAGCCGTGGCCACAAGCGCCCCACCGCCTCGAAGCTCGCTGGAGGTGATGGAGCGCGTTTGGCAAGTGCAATTATCCGAGACGGGCGTCTCACCTCTACCACGTCATCACTGACAGGTGAGGCCCACTGTCAGAAATGTTGTTAGCACGGCTAAAATCGACAATCAACGAATTCAATCAATTTTGGTGACTTTTGTAATTTCAACAAATAGTGGTGTTTTTTCAAACTTGTAGCTTCTTTTTGACAATCAATACCACATATATTCATAATAACAAATAGTACATGGTAAAGATACACGAGTTGTTCCAACGAATACAAAATAAAGTCTAAAAGATACTAGCAATTCTTCAAGATCTTCAAACTCTTATCTTCTTCCAAGACACAATCTTGTACTTTCTTAAACGCGGCCAAAGATAGGTAACAAATCATAGACCCAAAAATACCAACAAGGTTTTTCCATAATTTTAATTTAAGCCGCAATGTCAAGGCTGTGTGCATGTGCAACCATTAAAGTAGTCAATCAACATCAGCAAAAGTACCAACACCAGAGAATAACAACCTATCAGCTTTGCCAACGCTGATGTTGAGCTGAGAGTATGAATCACCATTGTCGAGGACGTACCAGCCGGGACAAAAACTGCGAGGATAATCTTCCTCGTGAAGCAAGAACTGAACGCTCATACCTAGATAATTGTAATCTTTCAACACCATCATTGACGTCGGAAAGGAGATCTCGTCATCGAACGAAAGACCAAAGATTAATTATCGCAGATAATGTCATCTCCATTGAGGGAAACCCAAAAATGGCTACCAAAACCCTAACATAAATTGCTGAAAATATTACTTTTGTTAAAACTCAGCGCATAGATCGGGATCGGGTTGCCCACTCCTCTCAACGCCGGTGAAGCCAACCGAAGAAGGGGAACCAATCTATGGAGGAGACTGAAGTGGAAGCGGCTGTGGCTGTGCTTCTTTCAGTTGAACTTGTCGCTTTAATGTGGTGGTTTTTGGAATTTACTCTATTTAAGGAGTAATTTTTTCGATCTGCTTGCCCCGTTGTTTTCCTCGGGATATCTCGGAAATTTTGATTGTTGATTTGCGTTCTAAAATTTATATTATCCGATTTGTAGCAGAGACATCTTTCTCATGGTAGTACTAACTTCCGAAGTTCCCAGCATGCGTACGGAGGCGGGCAAAATAATCGTACGAGTAGGCAAATGGTATATGGGATACGAACACAGAGTGTAGGAGATTTATGATTGGCATATGAGACTTGTTCAACATGTCTTCTCAAGAAACATAAATACGTAGTGTACGGTATACACTAATGACAGCATTGAACCATTCAGCAGTGGACGACTCATACCGGCCCACTTGCTGTTTTGTTGTTGCGGCTACTGCCGTAGAACACAATCTAGATCAACCCAAAATTCAAATCATGCAGGAAGAACAAAACGTAGGAATTAGACGATTTCACATTTCAATCATATAGAAATGAAGAGGACATAATATGCAATAAAAATTGCTTGATTGCAGCACCGTTAGTTAAATTGCCCTCGGAAGATCCGCCTCAAGATGTTGAATGGAATGTATTTCTGAAAAACATAAATAGTAGAAAAATGCATGAATTTTCTTCAAGAATTAGGTTGTTGATATAGTTTTCATAGACATACAGAAAGTAATTTTGTGTTTGCATACATAATACTCCTGCTGAAAAATATCAAATAGTTTTAATGATTCGAGATGAAACAAGTAACAGGGGAACTTGCGAGGAATACAACGCAAAAAAAAAAAAATTTCCTTAGGATCAAAGAGGTTGCATGATTCTTCCACCGGAATTTATGGAAGTAGTAATCAAGACATTGGTGTAGGTGGACCCAATTTTCTAACAATCCCGATAATGGCATTTTAAAGTTTGAAATAATTTTAAAATAAATCACGCACGCACATGTTACCTTAATATTTACCCGTGCAAAGTTTCAAGAAAAAAGGACCGTATGTGACCTGCAAAAGAGCGAAAATGCAACTTTGTATTTATTTTGCATAGTAAAAGATTCGGCACTTATACTATTACTTGGACACTTTGTCTTTTCCCACAGTTTACATGCTTTTGTATTTTAGTTTCAAACTTGACATGCATGTAAGTCCTTGCATTCTCTACATGCATGATTTCTGCTGTAGTTTCTTCAATTTTATTATTGTTTTATTTTGTTATTCGTAAGGGTCCGCAAGCTCCCATTCCACCAAATCTGCGTCGCCATCTAATCTAACTCGCTACAAAATTTAACTCCATTTGATCAACTCAAATACAGTTTTCTCTCTCTAAAAAGGGTACAGTTTTCTCTTCTAAAAATTAAAGTGCTAGTGCGTTCTTTTCCTGTAATCTACTCCAAAAGAGCCATGCAAGAGTATGAATGCCCGTACCAAATGCAAATCTATATACTCCAAATTCGCAAGACACTATCTGCAGATAGAGGAGCTTATTCACACTTGAAGAAACGTAAACAGTGACAGCATGCTGGTAAAGGCAAGCACTCCCCAGACAAACGCCGGTGGCATGCGATTTTTCTCTTCGATCAGGTGCGATGCTAGTTACTAATCAGCGACCTCCATCCTCCATGGAATGGTACCATTAGCCGGATTTGTCCCAGCAGTTACCTAAACACTACTGTATCACCGTTATCAGCTAAGGCTACCTTGCACCGGTAGACGACCACTGTTGTGTCTGCAAGCGTAGTTATGGGGAAAATATTAGTGGAATCACGTACATAATCGTACATGGTGGTAGGGTAAACTGAGCACAGGCCCCTCTTACCTTAAAATGATAAAATCTTTGCGGACAAGTTACCCGGTCGAGAAGGAAAAGGCGAGGCCGTTCATGCTCCATCGCTTCCTCTGCACTCCTCATTGCTTTTGCTTTCACCGATTAGTAGCCCTACTATGCTGGTAAACATCCACTCACACGTACGATTTGTTTGTTGGGTAAAAAGTGGCGCCTTTTGTGCACTCTGCTTGCTTGGGAGGTTTTCAAAGAGGAAACTCGTCTTTAAATATCTTTGATGAACTGCAAGTTCCTGCTGGTTTAAACACATTTTTAGGCAGGACTGCAGTAAAAGGTAAACCTTTAGTACCAGGAACAAAAGCAAAATTCTAATGTTGGCCCCTCGACTCGACCTGGACCCTATTTATCCATCAAGTCTCATAGCTCATCAAAACCATCTAGATGTGGTTTCTTACCACCAGCAAATTGAATTTCACAATAGCGATATCCTGGTCATTACAATATTCTTAAGGTTTTTGCGTTTAAAGGATTTTGCGTTTTCCCGAAAAAAATATATTTTAAAGGTCATCTTCGACATAATATAACAAGCGGTTGGTATCCAAGATGCCACAGTCATTTAAAAAAAGAAAGGGTTCCTCAAAAGTGTGCACGATGTCATTCTTTTACAGTTTTCTTCCATGTAAATATTGTTCAAGCTAAGCATACAAAGTATGATTATACTAAAAAGTGTTACTTGTAAGGTCCAAAGAATGTGCTTTTTGGTTGACACATTGAACATATTTTCTACATGCATGCTTACTGCTAGTCCAAAAATTTGCTTTAAAAAGAGTTTTAATTCAGAAGGCGTTAGAGTTATAAAAATAAAAATAGGGAACATGAATAATTGTGCTACCTTGAAAAATGGAATTATTAATAAAGAAAAGAGAAATATTCTGATTTTTTAAGCAAATTATTGTGTATAATGGATTTTAATATATTTATAGTAACTTATACAAAAATATCTGAAATTTCAGTGTTATTTTGTGCAGGTAGTCAATTACTTTCTGCAGATAAATCCTATGCACATTATGACAACGACGTTCTCTAAAAACACATAGTCCATATGAGAATAGACATTCTTTTAGCATCGGTTTTTCGTTCTTCCATGATTCATTTCCAAATTTTCTTCTTTTCATTTATACTCCAGCGATACTGTAAATTCCTTCAACATATGGCAAAAATTGTGACATTATCTCTTCATTTGAAGTTTCTCTTATTTTTTTTTGCTGGTTTGTCTCGTGTGAAAAATCATTGCTATATCATCTTTAGAACTACTTAGATGGAAAGAAAAATTATTATACTTGTTAGACCAACAATATGTGGTGTTAGTGTTGAGCTACTGAAGTTAGACTTTTGTAATAGTTGATAGACTTAACAGTGTTTTCCAATATACTACGGATACAAGCCTAGGATATTTTATAAAATTTCACCATCGTTCCATACAATGGTAGAATGACAACACAAAACTTTGTAATTTGACTTGGAATTACTCGACTCCTCTGTTTTATGTTGGTTTTGCTAATTCTAAGCGGGCTGTGAAATATTTAAATCTCAACGAACTCTTGGGCTGTTGGATTGCGTTGTGAATCATGATACATACGTGTTCATGAAACAACTAAGATTTTTCTAGTTACATATGGGTTGCAACCGATAAAATAAAACTAGACCATTGAATTTACATTGTGATTCGCGGTAGCTTAGACCATTCAATTTACATCATGATTTGTGGTTGCCTTGGAGTTGTACATGAGTTACAAATGTGATGCAACTGAGACATAGATGATCTCCATTGACCGAGCTCTATGCATGTCCATGTTACATATACTTAAAGAACAAAAAGCAATGTGAGGTATTTTAGAAAAACAGAAAACATGTTTTTTTACAACCTGACAACACAAATCAATGTGATGTTGGTTTTTCTAATTCTAAATGTACTGTGAAATATTTAAATCTCAATGAACTCTTGGACGGTTGATTGCGTTGTTAATTGTGCTACATACGACTAGCACATGAATTGTAACTAATATTTTCCTAGTTATATATGGCTTGCAATGGATAATATAAACCTAGACCATTAAATGTATATCATGATTCATGGTAGCCTAGGCCATTAAATTTACATGGTGATTCGTGGCAGACTTTGAGTGACACATGAGTTAGAAATGTGATACAACTGAGACTTAGATGATCTCAATTGAATGAGCGATAGGCATGCGCATGTTACATATACCTAAGGAAGGAATAAGACAATTTTTCTAGGAAAAGTGATAAATTCTATGGATGAAGAACCATTCCTTTTTTAGACGTAGATATGTTGTAAAAAGAATTAGATTCTCGATTTCTATGTGTTTCTTTTGGATTATCCTTCGGTTTGATTTAACGTGTGGATGGTAGTATTCAAGTTGTTCTCACGTTTTGAACATGTGATTTTTTTTTTTGCGAAACATTGTATAGCTACACACACTAACAAATATACACGTACACTCACCCCTATGAACACATACATATATACCCTACCTTTATGAGTACATCTGGGAGACTAAATCTAAAAAACTGATGATTCTGGGACTGATGAAATCATTACAGACTTCTCACTATCAACGGAAACATTGACTCCACATGAAAAAATATTTCGTCTTTGTGAGGCACCAAGTGTTTTGAACTCTGGTATGGGGCGGTCACTGACGGAAATGGTGAATGGAACCTGGGTGCGCGCGCACCCATTTACGAAAAGTTCAAACAAATGCTATTTAAAAGTTTCAAAAAAATGTGAAGTAAATTTTTGCATGTATATATTATGTTGATACTTACTCGTGTGTGTTTTCACAGAAAAACACCATTGTGTGTGACCTACACAAAAATGACAAAATGCAAATTCCTATTCATGTGAATAGTAAAATTCCTATTCACTATTCTCATTTGGACATTTTGTCATTTTTATGCAGGCCACACACAATGGTATTTTTTCGTGAAAACTTACACGAGTAAGTATCAATATAATATGTACATGCAAAATTTTACTTCACATTTTTTTGAAACTTTTAAATAACATTTTTTTGAACTTTTCGTAAATGGGTGCGCGCGTACTCCAAACGTCCGGGTCGCGGTCACTGACCCCTTAATAGTTCCAACCACAGGTTACACAGCCCATGCAATTCTGTTGTTTGGATTTGTTATTCAAACTTTCATGAATATATATCTTCACGAAATGGGCACTGGTGGCTGTTCTGAAGTTTGTCGTGGAGATACAGGAACGGTCTTTGACATTGACACGCCTCTTTTTCAGCATCGAAGGAAAACCGGAGCCGGATTGACTGGTCGTCCTCCTAAAATTCTGATGCATGAAGGCCGTCGAAGAATTTTATAAACATTTCTTCTATAGGTCTCGTGTCAATTAACTCCAGCTATTGATGAACCGGTGGAGAAGGCCGATTTCTTCTTCGGGCAAACACTAAAAAAACGGCCTTCAAACAACTGAACTGAACTCCACCGCCCCAAACCAACGGGCGTGCTTGCTCGCCTTTCTGATGGTGACGGAACGTCTCAGAGCGTGCGTGCTTGCATGGATTGCTTTTTTTTTCTTCTTCAACAGTTGGCAAGCTTTGCTCTGTCCAAACCTTGGACTAAATTTAAATGTGCTTGCATGCATAGCATAGAGTCTTGCTGCAGCTTCAAATGTCAGACTCTCTTCGTCTGCTGCAGCTTCTTGCGCCAGATCGACTCCTCTGTCGGAGCATGCTGGCAAGGCACAGATGTGAATGGGGATCAGTTGGAAGCTGTCACGGAGCGGGTTTATGCTCTGAACTGAAGCTCGCTCTCGATCTATGCCGTGCGACGAAAGAGAGTGTCGGAGGAGGCAGTGCAGAGTGCTTAATTGATTAAGTAATTAGGGCAAAGACAGTGTCACCTAACAGTTTGGCACCAAAATGTTTCTTTACAGATGGATCGACCGATTGGGGCGGCTTACTCTAATCTCTAATCGAAATGCATCGGGATCGGTGCTGACAGTCACCACATGCTTGCTGGTGCGGCGACCACAAAATTACACCGAGAAAATGGTTGATTAGAGATCAGACATCTCCCTGTAGCGGAAGGAAGCGACTGCGACCAATGAAATGAAGCGATCGATCCATCATCCCCTAAAGCGTACACCAGACCTTCGTTAGTTAATTAATAATCACTGTAACCTTTTTCACTCTCTCTTTCTAGATGTCTCGTGGACTTTTGAGTTTTTAACCTCCGACTAGATTAGGAGGATCGCGGGCGATGATCGACGCCACGTGCTACAGAAATTCTCTTGTTCCTAGTGCGCTGCAACTTAAAGCTATGAGCAACTCTAACTTACCCCTTGTATTCCTGCGATTTTCGAACTAAAAAACCACCGCAAACAGATGCGGTTTTAAAAGGGCTCGGTATGTCCACTAGTACAAAAAGGGGTTTCCGTCCAGGCCTTTAGTACCGGTTTCCTTACGAACCGGTACTAAAGGGTGCATTAGTACCGGTTACATTGCCCAAGCCTTTAGTACCGGTTCCTAAGGACCTTTAGTACCGGTTCGTGACACGAACCGGTACTAAAGGGTTAGACCGGTACTAAAGGTTTTCCTGCTTCCCACGCACCTCCACCCCCCCCCCCCGGATCGCATTTTTTTGCTTTGTAAAATACAAATGAAAATGATAGAAAATTCAAAAAATAAAATATTTTCAGATTCTTATATGTTATGCAACCTACTATTCGGTGAAATTAAGAAATTCGAATTTTGACTTTTTTTGCAAAAAAAGTTTGAAACATGGTAAAATCGCATTAACTTTTGGATACGACGTCGGAAAAAAACGTATAATATATCAAAATCATCGTGGGAAGAAGTTACATCCGAATTCACCGGGGTGTACACGGTTAGCGAATTTTTAGATTCTCAAAATTCCAAATGAAAATATGAAAGCAGGAAGATTTTAGTTTTTTTCCAGAAATTTAGAATTTTATATATTTGTAATTTTTTTAAAATTAAAATTAATAATTATAAGATTTTTTGAGTCCTAACATATTACTATTACTTTTAGCAAATTATAAGATTTTCAATTTTTAGGTTTTGCAAAAAAAAATAAAAAAAATAATTAGAAAAGTTAATTTTATTTATTTATTCAACATTATTATTACATCATTACTTTTCTTTATTAAAATAATTATTTGAAATTTAAACGATAAAGAAGTGTGACATCGACCAACATGTTAATAGGATTGATATGATACTACTATCACATACATGCGCGCGAAGCACTTGGAAGTGGAACGGGATGGAACTTGGAAGTTAAGCGTGCTAGTGCGGGAGTAGTGTGAGGATGGGTGACCGACCGGGAAGTTTGACCACGGGTAAGAGATTAAGTGTAGTTAGAGACTAACGGAAATACTAGAAGTTCTGAAAAAAAATAAAAAAAGGGAGTGAAAAAAATAAAATAAAAGAGGGTGTGAAAATAATTAGAAAAAATGGATAAAATAAATTAAACGAAATAGGCTTTAATACCGGTTCGTGTTACGAACCGGTACCAAAGGTCTCCAGCCCCGCGGGTTCCTCCGTGCCCACGTGGAGGCACCTTTAGTACCGGGAGGCTTTTAGTACCGGATCTTTAGTACCGTTTCCAAAACCGGTACTAAATGCCCTTTGGAACCGGTACTAAAGGGGGGTTTCTCTACTAGTGGTCCATCCCCAAACCATAGAAATAAGGATTACACAGCAAATCGACGGTGCCCTGTATCCTTTCGAGCCTTGGCGGGATGGAACTTTCAGCTCAGAACAATGACCTTCTGCTGCTGCCAGACCTCCACCCCGTCTACCACACTGTAGGAATGGCGCAAGGCGCCGATGGCTAAAAGTTGGGATCGTCGGCGTGTGGCCCAGCTAGGCCAGCCCGCCAAGCGTAGCGATGCCCTCGACGTAGGCAACGCTACGCCGACGGCTACCATCGGCGTAGACCTGGACACACTCCAAAGGCAAGCTGTGACGGCGTTAGAGCTACGCCGAGGGCACCCTCGGCACAGCCTCCTCCCTTTTTTATCTATGCCGATGGCCACCCACGGCGTAGCACCTTCCTATTTTTCTTTTTCTACTCTAGTTATTATCTTATCTTATATTTGTACTTATTTATTTATTAGTATAAGTTTGCACAAGCCTTGAACTTTTTTTTCCCTCCACGCACCCCTTTCCTAGATCGTCTTTTTAAGTTTCAACTGAATGGCCGAAAATGATAAAAAAAATCAAAAAATAAAATTGTTTGAGATTCGTGTATGTTACACAACCTTCTATTAGGGGTAAATTAACAAATTTGAATTACAACTTATTTTGAAAAAAAAGTTTATTTCTTGGTAAGATGGCATTATCTTTTGCATACGACTTCGGGAAAAAATATTTAACCTGTCAAAATGATCATCTCAAAAAGTTAAATCCGAATTCACCCGGGTTTACCCGTTTGCCATTTTTATATTCTCAAAATTCCAAATAAAAATATGAAAGTGGGAAGATTTTAGTTTTTGCCAGAAATTCAGGATGTTTGATTATTTTTTAAAATTGTAAAATTAATAATTGCATTCTTCCTAAATATTACTATAACTTAATCATTGATGTTTATTTAAATAATATTTTAAAACTAAAAATAATAAAGAGTTGTGATATCACGGTCTAAGGGTTATATGATTGATATGGTAGTATTATTAACAATGCTTCGTTTCTTTCATGGAACCACAACTGGAAGTAACAAAGCAGTTAAGCGTGCTAGGGGAAGAGTAGTGTGAGGATGGATGACCAAATTGAAAAGTTTGACCATAAGTGTAATTTGACCTAAAATTAAAGTTAAAATGATCCATGTGAGAGATTTAAAAAATTGAAGAAAAAATTTAAAGACTCCAGCCAGGGCTTCCCAGGCTTGGCTATTGGCGTAGAGGCGACGTTAACGGACATTAACGGACGGTGTGGCCCCACAGGCCTGCGCCGAGGGTCGGGTCTACACCAACATCCCACATGGAACTGCCGAGGAGGAGCTACGCCGAGGGTTGTCCTCGGCGTAGGCTACACCGACGACTTGTTGTTCCTGTAGTGCCGGATTCCAGCGAAAGTTCAGCTTGCTCATGGAACATGCGGCCATTGATGTTGTTCTAGTTGAGGAGGGTGCCCTTTGTGAAATTGCATGCTCTAGCCAGTTCAATCAAAAGACCGATCTGATAAAGGAGGGCCAGATAATTATATTCAACACATCTCCTCACGTCTAGGTTGGTTGGCCTTTTTTTTAGATCTCGCACGGGCCTTAAACGTGTATCATTGGTTTTTTTATAGAGGCCACAAATATTTATTTTAAATAATGTGTTGGCTATGATTTGAACCTAGGACTTTGTAGGGCTGATACCATGTGAAACTGTATGTTCTAGCCAGTTCAACCAAAAGATTGATCTAATAAAGAAGGGCTAGGCAATTATATTCAATACATGATTATAATTTGTGCGGGGTAAAAGGTGTAGAGTTGGTCATCTGCATGGAGGACCATGAGCCCTCTCATCGTGCGTGCATGGCTCTGCTCTGCAACGTCCCCTTCACTAAATCACGACGTACACAAAGCTTTGCTGCACAAACGAACAGAACAGAATGCACGGTTTATTCCGTCCTGTGGAAAGAAGCGTCTGCTTCCCCTGATCTCGCACATTTTCTCGCCCCTCTGAGCACACGAGATCGATCGATCGATCGCACTGTCCGTGCGATCGGCCGTAGGTGAAGCAGTAACGCGGAAGCGGAACACATTGGTTCAAGGACCACTCGTTACTGCCGCCGTCTGGACCATCGGTCAGATGGAACGGGGTCTGCCTGCCGTCTCATGTAGTTGCACCTAGCTGGTGTTACGGTGTACGTGTAAGAGCATGTTTAGCATACCTTATTTCTGCTCCGTAAAACGCGAGTAAAAAGCCTTATATTAAAAAATTGCTTACGCAAGAACCATTTCGCTTAGCAGATCCCGTATTTCACCCCGTATATTTGAAAATTGCCAACCCCGGGAAATTTGTTCGATAATTCATCATCAGTTCATAGATAGATCATACATACGGATCATACAGAATTGTGCGATCCTAATGGATCGCGACTTGTACGAACCTATCTACTCGTCGAGGATGATGAATGGCGCATTGGCGGCGGCCTCCCGCGCCTCCATCTCCTTTACGGCGGCGATGGCCGCCGCCACCTCATCTTCCTCCGCCCGAGCAGCTTCGGTGGCATCCTTCATGTATGCGGCCACCGCCTGCAAGTAGAGGGGGTCTTCCCCCTCCTCTTCCTCCTCGCCGGCTCGCGGAGCTCCTCCGCCGCTGGTGCTCCCAATCCGCGCCTCCCATGCCGCCTTCGACCGGCGGTGCATCTCCCAATCGGCGTGCCATTTCTCGAAGTCGGGGCCGCTCATCGGCTTGAGCGGCGGATCAGCCTTGTACCAGCGCCCGCTCGCCGCGAACTCGCGGAGCTTCGGCGTCACGTAGAGGGCGCCGGCGTACCTGCACGTCGCACGCCGACTCCCGGCGGCGGACAACTTGCATTGGCCTCCTCGAGCGTGTCCGGCGACCGGGATCACTTCGATCCGGAGGCGGGCGACGCGCTGGTGCTGCGGCGTGCGGACATGGCGAGCGGCGGTGCAAATGCGGAGGCGAGCGGCGCGAAATTTCTCGCCGGAATTTAGCGGGGAGGCAGCGACGCACGGCGGAGCTAGGGTTGCGAGTGAGGGGTTCAACCCCCACTCGCACCTTCGCCCTGTATTTGTAGGGGGCGGCAGTGTGGTTTTCCTGGGTCCCGTATTCCGCCGATACGGGCCATCCAGAATACGGGGTCTGCTAGACGGCCCAAACTGCGCTCACCCCCTATCCCGCCGAAATTATATGGGGTGAGTGCAGTTTGAGGGACCTATTAGACATGCTCTATGGTGTTGCTCCTAGTTTGCTCCTTTGGTTGCAAGCAAAGACCTCCATCCATCGATCGAAGCAGGGCAGGGGCATGGGAGGGTGGTCAGTTACCATCTCCCGGCAAATCAATGGGGCCCGATTGAAATGGCCAGCAGCAAAAATTAGATGGATTTAGTGAGGGAACGTTCGAGAGGCCAACGCGTGCTCCATCGGCCGCCGGAGTGAGCCAGAAGCAAGACGATGTATGCTAGTACATCGATCGAGAACAGGGAGAGGTAGGAGGACTTCGGAGCAGTCGGGTCCTCGGATGGTATAAAAATGGGATGGCCTTGATATTCTGCTTCCAGATGGTAGTTTTCTCGGGGTTGATGCCAGCTTAGCGTGATAAGTTAATTAGTACTCCCTACTAACCTTATGCGATTAGTTTAACGGCTAGTCTAATAAAACTATATGCGTCCGTGGTTTAAACTTTGGGGGTCGATCTGACCTCCGTGGTTCGTGCTTCCGTCGCACCGGCGTAACCGTCGCCATTACTTTTATCTAAACTAGCTCATGATTCCATCTTTCTTTGCCCAAAACTTGGCTTCGGTCTCCATCCTTTGCTTGGTCCAAGCCTGGTTTCTCTCAACTATGCCGGCAAAATCATCTCGCCGAAACCGCAATCTGTTGTGCTGATGCTTACATTCAGACATTATGTTCAGTGGACTTTCCTCTTCTACGCTTCCTGATTAATTAGCCAAGGTTCGATCGCATATATGGGTTTTACTGATCGCAACGGCGTGCACGACGACAAATCGTGTAAATCATCATCCCTCTGCTGCTATATATAATTGGAGCTTCGTGGATTGTTGGTGGTACCTGGCACTGCCACAACAAGGCAGGCACGCAGACGCAATCCCAGCCGGGCATTCAAACTACGGAGTAGTATTCTAAAACAAGGGTCTGATCAATTGCGCCCTAGATGTAGGGAAATTAGGGGTTAGCACTTAGCAGTAGAGTGCATTAGGACAAGACTACCACACAGTGCTGCCACATTTCGTCCTGATGCAGAGAGTGCTAGGATCGTTACCACCTCTGTAGCGCATAGCTCTTAGTCTGAAACTTAGCAGCTGCAGTCGTACGCACACGTATCTACTGAGAGCATCTCCACTAGTTTGCGCTCCCCACGCCGAAATCTGGGGTAATTTACATCTGGATTGGACGTAAATTTGGCCGTGGGGAGGACCAGTTTCCCAGCCGCGATTTCAGACGAAGACGCCGATCTAAATTTGAAAAACGAAAACTTGACGAAATACAGCTAAAAACGATTGAATTTAGACTAAATTTAATGATATTTACTATATAGAGGGCGAAATTCATACATAGAGGCCGAATTCGAATATAATTCGACTTCGGTCAGTGGATACAAATTAAAATATTAAAACACGGCGCTTTACATGCCGAAATGGCGGTAGAACACCGTGTAGTCCTCGTCGCCGTCGCCGTCGCCGCCATCATCGGAATGCGGTGGCGCCTGGCTGCTGGTGCCCTGGCCGGGGTCTCCCCACCGGCCACCGTCGCGCGGCGGGGACGGCGAGGGCTTGTACCATTCGTCGTCGGACTCCTCGAGGTCGATGACGGGCACGGGACACCGGATGGAGGAGTCACAGGCCGGTGGTAGCGAGCGACGTCCTCGAGGAGCCGAGCCTGCCGCTCCGCCTCCTCCTTCTCCCACTGCTCCCTTGGCCAGGCGCAGGCCTGGTCGAGGGGCATGGCGTTGTCGGCGGGGACGAGGTCTTGGAGGGACCTCGCCATGACGGCCTCGAGGATTGCGGCGTCCTCGGCGTCGTTAACCACCTCGACCTTCACCTTCGCCGGCTTGCGCTTCCGCTCGCCGGAGGTGTCTGGTTCGCGCTTGGGGCGGAGGCGTCCTCGTGTCGTCGAGGGCTCGCGGATGACGATCCCGCCGCCGCTGCGCGCACGGTTGCTCGGCGGGGAAGGCGGCTCCGTTTTCACCGGCGCCCATGATGGCGCCGACCTGGAGATCGGCGTCGACCTCGACGCCGAACCGGACGACGACGAGCTGGCAGCCATGCGCTGTGGCTGCCAACTGCTTCCCAGGCGGCGGCTGGCCGATGCCCTCGACAGCGGGGGCATCGGCAGAAGGGGATAGTTGCCGCCCTCAATGTGTTCGAGGACGGCCTCGAGCGTCCGACCCGGCGCGCTCCACCAACGACGGCGCCCCGCGACGTTGTTGCGCGGAGGCGGCGGGACGTCGTAGGAGGCGAGCTCCCGCTCCCACCGCCGCAGGAAGAACGAGTTCCACGCCGTGTAGTTGTCGGGGTGGAACTGTGGCTCGGCGCGGTCCTGGTCCGACAAGGTCAGCCGGACCTCCCCGATGGCGACGTCTGATGGGATTCGTAGCATAGAAAACAAAAAAATTCCTACCGCGAGAACGCAATCCAAGCCAAGATGCAATCTAGAAGATGGAAGCAACGAGGGGATGAACGAGACTAACCCTTGAAGATTTCCAAAGCCTACAAGAGGAGGCTCTCGTTGCTGTGGTAGATGATCACTTGCCGCTTTCAAAAGCGCGTAGAAGATCTTGACGGTGCCACAATCGGCAGCACCTCCGTACTCGGTCACACGTTCGGTGTTGATGACGACGTCCTTCTCCCCGTTCCAGCGGGTAGCGGAAGTAGTAGATCCTCCTTGGAATCCCGGCAGCACGACGGCGTGGTGGCGGTGGCGATGGAGAATTCCGGCGGAGCTTCGCCTAAGCGT